>NC_051313.1:18833494-19145946 GCF_015220235.1 Choloepus didactylus | reverse complement strand
TTTCTTATTCAAGCCCTTTATATTGTCTTCTTTTTGCAAAGCAAAACTCACACTAAACTTTCTTTCCATCAACTGCTAGGACAATACCTCGTGCTTCCTAAAGGTACTGAACTGGTGACACATTTGTTTTCCTTAAGGCTGGCTTAGGCGCAGAAATTTGGGGGGAAGGTTGTATTTGTAATTTATTACTTTACCACAAGGGTGCACTGATAAGCCCTCCTAAATGCAAGAAACAGCTATTTAATTTACTATGTCATTTTTCCAGAGGAGTAAAATGTTTCCATTAGATTCACTTGATGTTATTCATATTCTCAGAACTGTTTTACGTTGTTAGCGATACTGTGCAACAGAACAAAAATATATCGTCCTCACAGATAAAATACAAAAGATAAGCTTTCTTTTCAATAATTAATTATTGGTCTTTAAAACATTTCATGGATTGTTTCAGGCATGAAAATGTATTTGGTCAGGGAATTTTTACTCTTTGATACTTTTAAAACACAGTTTTATTCATAAAAAGGATTTTTAATTTCATGGAAGAAACAGTGATGGGATTTAGCATGTATTCTAACTATGAACCATGAAAACTTGAATGCATTTTGCTAGCATTGTGCCAATTTTTCTTCATTATTTGGATTATAGAGTGAAATTGTGTATTGGGCTTTTATGAGTCTTACATGCATCATAAGGTACTTCACATGCTGCACATTCCAACCTGCATACTGGAAGTGAATAAATTACCTTTTACACAAAATCAAAGAAACCAAACCAACAATTTTGCATCTCAAAATGCAAAAATCATGTTGCTCAAAGTTAATATATTAGAAACACATCACCTACGTCATTTCTTTTGACAAAAAGTGGTGATCATTTTGCTTTTAGATAAAGCTTTGAAATTGTTTACATATAGATCTGGCACATCTTTTATTCTCCAGTGAGCATTTATTAACTGCCTATTGTATGTCAGGCACTGTGAGGATACTGGGGAATCAAGGGTGAATTTCACCAGCAACAAAAGCACCTTTGGAGGCCCTTGTTGTCTATTAGGATGGCAGCAGAGCTGGAGTTATCAGAGAGGAGTTTGAGGGAAAGCCTTCTTCAATCTTCCTGGGACAGTCTGTGTTAGCAATAATCAGAATAGATTTACTTGCAAGGAGCGCTATCTCATAACATATTTCTAGGTTGGTTACTGGAAGGAGGACTGAGTTGGGAGGCAGGAATTCTGAGGTTTAATCCTAGCTCAGACAGTAATACCTTGGGAAGTTCCAAACTTCCTTTCCTCATCTGTTAAAGGATTCTTTAATTTCCTTTGAGCTTTAAAATGCTACGTTTCCACTTATGTGACAGCATAATTAATAGACTTGCTCTACTAAAATGAGAAGGAAACTGGATTGCAAACTGAACATTTTGTGATAACAAGACAATAAATATATTGTGGGCTTTTAATTTTGAACATAAAGACATTATTCATTTTTACAGTTTAGTTCAGCAGTGGGCATTTTGCCAATGGAATAGACACAAACGACCCCTTACATACAAAATAATCCTGTGACTACCACAACATTCCGGGCCATTGCTATGCAGCACTGTAAATTTCTTGGTAAGCTAATTGGCTTGATGGAAAAATATAGAATATCAGTCTCAGAAATAATATTTCATATTGAAGATTAAATACTGTGGGATTTTACTGCTGAATTTCCTTTCCTGTCACACCTATCATAGTTTTATTTTACATTACATTTGTTTTTACTATGGCAATGTCAAAAAATATAAAAATTGATTGAGAACAGTATAATAAATATATTCATCACACAGCATTAATAATTATCAATCCATGCCAATATTTATTCCTACATGCCCTTCACCCCTGATTATTTCCAAGGAAATCCCAGGACCATATCATGTTACCTGTAAATGTAATCAACATACCATTATCACACTTCTAAAAATTAACAGTAATTCCTTATTATCGTTAAATATCCAGTCAGTGTGTACATTTCCTGAAATTTTCATTTTCTTCTTTTATAATTTTTTGGTGTAATCAGTATATAAATAGAGTCTGAATATGGCAATGTGAGATGTCTGGAGTCTCCCCTAATCTATGGACCCTCTCTCCGAAGCTTTTTTTCTCTCACAATTTCTTCATCTGTCTTGTGGTTTCCTAAGATCTGGATTTAACGGATTGCATTTCCATCGTGTCATTTAACGTAATAGTCTGTCACCTAAATTACTTATAAGTTGGCAGTTAGATCCAGAGGCTTGATCTTATCCAGGTTTGACGTTTTTGACAAGAATACTTCATAGGTTAAACCTTTCCGTCAGGAGGCACATAGGCAAATGTTTGCCTTTCAGTTGATTGATGGTCATCAACTGGGCTTTCAAATTTGTAATATTCTATCATTCTTCTTTCATTAACTAGAATATGCATATAAAGAGAAACTTGCCTTATCAAGTGTTTGATTGTCATAAGATAGAATTCAATTTAAAAAGAGAATTAAATGCTCCAGTTTTTCCCTTTATTTACCAGCTTTCAAAGCAATGCAATTCCCTAGCATCCTCTAAATGTGACAAAACAGTTTTTTTAATATCATTATGAACTCACCGATGGGAATACACTAAATGTGTTCCTACATTTATTATACCTTTCTTATACTCTTCCAGTTATCATATTGATTGATGTTCAAATTGTCTCATCTTTTACTAGTGGGAGTGGGTAAGGTCAGCTGCTCCACGAAGTGGGCACTGAGTTGAAGTTAGGAGTGCAAGAGGTTTCTTGGGGTGTAACACCTATGGAAGATAAAGGTGGAGGAAGAAGGATTGGGCTGGGAAAACTTTTAGACCATGATGTAGATCTGACTCCTATGAAAGAAAAGAGGGAGAGGAAGCAGAATTGGACAAGGAAAGGCTCGGACTGCAATGGACATCTTGAAAAAAGGAACACCTGTTATAGGAATCCCACATTGGGCAGAAATGGCTGTCTGCTAGTACTTCCACTGTTCTCCCTCATCTGCTAGGGATTTTGGAGGATCCTGAAGGTGCTGCAAGTGGAGGCTGTCAGCTGACTACACTGCTATGCTGAACAACAATTTCTTTCTTGAAGACAGAACTGATGGTTGCTACAGTCAATTCCTTGTGCTGGTTATTTAGATGGAGATATGATAGGGACCACTACTCTCTATTCACCTTCCCCTTTTCCCTTCTCCCCAGGATGCTCTAGTGTCTATGATGTTCTATTTTAACCGGGGAATGGAGAGGTAGGGAGTGGAGTTTCAGGGTTTCCCCTTATTATCCCCACTTCGATAGCTTTTTCCCTCCAGACCAAGGATCCAATGCAAGGATTACTCCAACTGCCGAGAATATCTACTCCTATTATAAATTCAGGAACCAGGTGAGATGGTGGATCCAGTGATCCATTTTAAACTGGACTTTTGTCAGAACTCCATTTATTACCTCCTTTCCATTCTAAAAGGGAGCCATGGTGATTTTTTTGTCTCTGGCGATCATTGTCAACGCAGACCCCGTGTCTAATGGTCCTTCAAATGTCTCATTATTCCTAATGTTCAGAGACACAGGACCTGAGAAAAGGCCATAGATCCCTATGGAAAAGGACTGGGGAAAAATCATAACAGTATATACTTGCCACATTGCAGGGTCCTCCCTCTTGGTGAATTAATTTGTGTCTTTTATATAGATTTGGTATCCATTCCTAGAAATTGAATAGCTGGATCAAATGTTAAATGTATATATAATTTTCTAGATGCTTTCAAATTCCCCTCCATAATGATTGCTATTATTTTGCATTCTTACCAGCAGTGTTTGAGAACACCTGTTTCTCTATAGCTTCCCCAGAATTATGTGGCCAAATTTGGGATTATTGCTCATTTGCTAGGTGAAAATATTTCAGTGTAATTTCAGTTTGCATTTTCTTAACAGGAGTGAGATTATCTTTTTATATAGTTAAGTGTTATTTGCATTTCTTTTTCTGTGAACACTTTTCATAATTCTAGGCAGTTATTATAGGGCTTATGAATTTTTTCCTTCACAATTTTTAGGAGCACTTTATATATTTGTGATACTAAATGTTTTCTGAGATAGAAGTTTAAGGCATTTTTTTCCAGTTTGTAATTTGATTTATGTTTTTCTTATGGTGTTTTTGCCTTGCATGTTTTAAGTAATAAAATGTATCAGTCTTTTTCTTACTGAGTTTGGCATTTGAGTCATAAATAGAGATTTTTTTCACCACTCTCAGGTTATACAGCAATTGACCCAAAGTTTTTTTCATTTAAATTTTTGATCCACTTTCCATTTATCATTTAGTAATGATAAATGATATGGTATGAGAGACAAATGTATCCAATGTTCTTTTTACTCTATCCAGTTATCTCAATACCACTTACTAAAAATTCTTGATTCCCCCTACTGATTTGAGATGCTGACATTTTGTACTCTAGGTTTCCATATACAATTAAGTGTATGTATTAATTCTGTACCTTTGATCTGTCTGGCTATTAATGCATTAATGCTTTAATTATTGTGCAATCATGCATTAACACTTAATTAATTAAGACTTTTTAATAGATGGAAAGTCTAGTTCCCTCTCCTGCATGTTACTTGTCTTTTTTTTTCAGGATTTTACCACCTAATTTATTTGTTCTCCCCAATAATTTTATTTAGGTCAATAAACAAATCCTTAATGGCATTTCTATAGCACTTACATTAAATATATAAATTAGCTTAGGGTATAATGATGTTTTTTTGGCATTGAGTCTTCTAAGTTTTTTTTTGTTTTTCAGAAATGATTTATAGTTTTCTTCATGCAGGTTTTATACATTTCTTGGACAGCTTATTTGTTGAGATCTATATGTATGTGTGTAAGTATATTAACTCATTTGTATATCCAATTTATCTATATATACATATTTGCTATCATAAATGCTATATCTGCTGGTTTTACTTTGTATACATGAAGACTATTGTTTTTTATATTGATTTTATAACCTAGTATTTTAGCAAATTATCTAATTGTTGGAGTAGTTTCTTTATTAATTCTTTTGGAATGTTCAGATATTTAATCCTTTCATTTGAAAACAAAGTTTTACCTCTTTCTTTCCAAATATTGTGACTTTAATTGCTTCTCTCTGTTTAGTTTCTTTGACTAACATCTCCAACAAATAGTTAATTATTAGTGCAGATAGTGGGCATTTTTGTCTTGTTGTTGATTTTATCAGGAACACCCCTAAAATTCTCCCATTAAGTAAGATACTGGCTTTTTGCATTGAAATGTATATAATTTATCACATTATGGAAATATCATTGTCTTTATTTATTTATTTTTACAAAGAAAGGTGTTGAATTTTGTAAAATATGTTTTCTTCATATATGGAAATAACCTTGTGATTTTTCTGTTTACCTCTAAAAATAAGGGGATTAAATGAAAGATTTTCTAATATGCGATGTGAAATAAACACCTTTTGTTCCTGATGCATTAATTTTTAATGTGCTGTTGTATTCTTTTTGCATATTTTAAATGCTTTTTGCTCCAGTATTTATAGATGGAATTGGGTTGTAATATGTTTTTTGTTTGCTTTTTTTTTTTGTTTATTTCTGAAACTTTGTTTCATAAAGTGAACTTGGAAATTTTCCTTCTTTTTTCTATGCTCTGGAATAGAAGCATTGGGATTATTGGATGTTCTTTAAAGGATTGGTAGAACTCTCCTGTGAAACCACACCTGGTAGTTTTGTTTTGTTTTTTAGTTTTTATTTGTTTATTTTGTTTTTGGGCCCAGGAATCTCATTGTTTTTTTAACATTCCTAGATTTCATCGTGTTTCCCCCTTCATATATTTGTAATTACTCCCTCTTTTTCCCTTTGATTATTTCAGCTGATGTTGTCTTTGCTGCTAATTCCAAAGATCCAAACTTTGAATTTATTTGACTATTTTCTGCTTTATAACTTATTTATTCTTTGTTAATGTATTTTTATGAACACTTTTCTGCTTTCTATTGGTTTAATTTGTGCTGCTTTCACTAACTTGTGGCATTGTATATTTAATTTGTTTATTTCCATTGGCCATTTTTATTGCTATAAGTACACAATGCTGTTAACTGGCCTATGATAATTGTTTTAACTATATCCCACAGATTCTGCTATGTCATGTGTTTATTACTGTTACTTTAAAAAATCCTGAAAATTTGCTTTACATTTCTCTCTGACCATATTGCCCATGTCCTGTTCAATTTGGATTCTACTCCCCAGCATTCTGAAAGGAGGTTTGCTTAGTTGGTTACAGAGTTCAAGGGCTCAGACAACTTCATCACCATCTGACCTTAATAAGTTGTCCTTAATTGTACTTGGAGGCTGCCAATCCTTTCCCAAATCAGTTGTTACTACATTTGCTTTCCAAGCTTTCCAAGCTTGATGATTTTGGGGTTCTCTAGGTCTCTTAGTACCCAAAAGTTCCTGTGCTTTCCTCTGCTTCCTCCTGTAATGTGGTTCTTGCTGGAGTGATACATCCTCACCAATTAGGGTTTTAGGGTTTGTGGGGATTAACTTATCACCTAGTATTGATGTAGAAGTCGTCCATGGTTCTTATTTTGCTATCCTGTGTGCTTTGCAGCTTTTTTTTTTTTTTAATGGGAGCATTAGGGAAGATTCAAAAAGTACATAACAACTTCTGACATCTATTACTCATCTTCTTTTAATTTTTATTCACAAATCAAAAATTTATCACAGCATTTTATTTAATCCATAATATAAATTTATAATGTATATAAAAGAAGATTCCTGAGTTTAAGGAGCTTGCAAACACATGGGGGGGAGGGCTAATAATAAGAGTGAATTGCATGAAAAAATGGAATGCTACATAGATGCTTGGGCATTGAAACAAAATTGCTCAATGAAGGTTTATATAATTGGCAAAGGTTTTCTTTGAACTAAGAGTTGAACTGAGTTTTGAAGAACAGTAGATAAGATATGGATAAATTGAAAAAAGCACACTTCAAATGTGATCAAAGGCCTAGAAGTGAGAGAATGTGTGTGCCAGTCCAAATTGTCCAGAGAAGACTTAGAGATTATAGTAGGCCTCAGGGAGTAAAGGGGAAATGATTGGATGGGGATGATGTGAATATATTTTTGTCACCTTGAAAGTCAGATAGAAAAGCTAGGCAACCAAAGAGAAAGCTGATCAAGTTTTCTGAAGCATACTGTGTGTTAAAACAGTTTTAAGGAGATTAGTCTAGCAGCAAGAGGCTTGATGGATTCAAAATAAAATTAAAATTAGTAAGTTTATTTACACTTTACAGAATATATTTACCTTCTTTTTCCTCCATGCTGTTAGAAGGAAGGAAACGAAGACTTATTTAGCCTTGATAATTTCCCAGGAGAGTTGCACAATATTTATATCATTTACTCCCTGTAAAACCACTTTGATTTATGTGTTAATACTCACATATTACGAATGATGAAATTGTGGCCCAGGGAGTAGAAGTTACTTTTCCCAAGGACAAATATTTTGTTAAATATTGACTGTTAAAGTTAAGATTTGAATCCAATTCTCTGTGACTACGAAGTTCATGTTCTTTCTACTCTCCTGCATTACCTCATACAAGGTTGCAATGTTTTAGAGGTGTTATAAAATATATATTTTATTTTGGCAACGAGACTGGAGAGGAAATGATAAACATGAAATTTTGGGGTTGGAGGATGAGTTAGTGAGCTACCATAAACTCTTGGAGGCAAGGGATTATATTATGCTCATTTTTCAATCTTCTACACCCATCACATTGAAGCAACACATTAGTTTTTTATGCATTTTTAAATGGGGATGTCTTTATGCAGTATAAGGATATTATACAGAAATAAAATTATAGACTAATATACCTCATGAATATATTAAAAAATCCTCAGCAAAATATGAGCAAATGACAGAAACAATATATGACAAAAATGAAAAATCATGACCAGGTGCAGTTTACTCCAGGAATATGAGGTTGGTTTAACATTTGAAATCAATCAATATAACTTCAACATACTAACAGAAAAAAGGAGAAAAATATGATCATCTCAATAGATGCAGAAAACACATTTGTCAAAGTTCAACAAGTGTCATATAAAACACTCTCAGCAAACTAGGAATACAAGGAAACACCCTTAACCTGATAATGAATAGCTATGAAAACCTGTAGCTCATCATGCACCATAGTGAAAAACTGGAAGCCTTCTCCTTGAGATCGGGAATTAGGGACCCGTTGCTTCTACCACTTCTATTCAACATTGAAACGAAGGTCTTAACCAGTTCAATAAAGCAAGCAAGGAAAAACAAAGAAGGCAAGATGCTTAGAAAGGAAGAAGTAAAACTGTCTTTGAAGATAGCATGTGGTATATATTTTAAAAATCCTATGCATTTTACAAAACTAAATCAGAATTTCAGAAAAATCTAGCTAACAAGTGAATTTAGCATGGTCACAAAACAACTTTCAGAAAATCGAAGGTGACAGAATACTTTCTGGTTTATTATTTGAGACATGTATTCTTGTGACACCAAAATGCACTACAAGGAAAGAAAATGTAGACCAATATCCCTCATGAACATAGATGCCAAAATTGATAACCAAATTTTTATCAAAACCAATCCAACAACACATAAAATAAAAATATTATGACAAAGTGGGATTTATTCCAGTAATGCAAATTTGGTTTAACATTTGAAAATTAAGCAATGTGATTTACTACAGAAAAATATTTGACAAAATGCAGCTTCTACTCTTGTTACGAAAACCTTAGGAAACTAGGAATAGAAGGGAATGCCTTCAACTTGATAAAAAGCATCTATGAGAAACCTACAGCTAACATCGTACTTGGTGATGAAAGACTGAATGCTATTCCCCTAAGATGAGGAACAAGGCAAGGTTATCCAATCTTGCCAGTTCTATTCAACATTGTACTGCATATCCTTTGGAAGTTCCAATAAAGCTACTATAACTAATAAGTGACTTCAGCAATATTTCAGGATACAAGATCAATATACAAAAATCAATTATAGTTCTTTATACTAGCAATATAATGAATATAATAAATGAATATAATAAATGAAATATTAAAAATATTAAAAAAATATTTTATATAAAATAGCTTCTTGCTGTTTAAGAGGTAAGGTGATCACTTCTTACGTAATTCCTTAGCATGGTTACTGAGATGACTGGCATCCTTGCAATATTTTAAAATAAAAAAAAAATCAAAGAAGTTCTCTGAATGTGCCTTTGTGTTTCATGGAGGGAAAACAAGCACTGTGGTATCTGGCTAGTGGAAAGGGCAAATGAGAGCAGCAAGCAAAGTAGGGGAGGACAAAAAAAAAAAATGACACTTCTGACATATAAAGAAATACTCTTGATATTTAAAGTAAGTAAAAGAAGGGAAGTTGCTTTAAAGTAAAGCAAAAATGAACCTAGAAACTGTTGACAAGTGAGACAGTCTTGCTGAAGATTCACCAGTAAATGTTACAAATGGAATATTAAATGCAAATCATTGATTCAAACACCCAGTTACCTAGCCTAATAATAAGAGAATTTGACTCAGGGCAGCTGCATTTTTACTAGAGAGGAAGGGGCAAAATGGATGGAATACTAGGTGTTCAGTAGTTCAGATTAAACACAGTAGAAGCATCCCAGGGAAAAGAGAAGGTAAAATGAGATGCCTAAATAAAGAGGGGATTTTATTTTGGAAGCAGAAAAAAATTCAGTATTGAGACTTTAAAAAGTTAAAAGGGGTGTTAGGAAAAAGTGCTTAAATTTAGATGAGGATTGATGTCATCACCAAATATAAAGACATAGCAAAAATATATTGCAACATACAGATTTTAAGTTGGCTAGAAAGACTACAGAGTGACATCAGTTACGTTGCCCTAGAAAAATAATGTCATAAAATCTCTCCTTCTATATTTTTTGCACTGTGCATTTGGCCCCCGCCTGTGCAGGAGACAAGGCAGTGAGCAGAAGCTGCTATCATTCCTGCAGAACATTTTTGACTCAGCAGCTGAAAGTGACAGCTTAAGTTAGAGAAAATTGTTGGAGGTACAATTGGATAGATAAAAGTCATTTTTTTCTTTCAGAAGTTAGAGTATATAAACCAAGAAGCAGAAGTTTGCAAAGCCTAAATCTCTTAACTTTAGAGGAGAAGTAAGCAGAAACAATGACTTAGAGTGAAAAATAAAATAAAAGATAGAGAAAGAATGAACACATAATAGAATTACGGATGTTCATCTTTCTTTCCTGGTCATCTCCTAGATTCCAAAGACAAAAGAAAGATATATCAGAGAGTATGCAAAACCACAGCAATGAATAAAAACTACCACTGACACCAAAAAACAAAAATGACAAATATTTATGATGAGAAAAATTTGGGAGGGAGGGCAGACTCGAAATCAATCAATAAATATGAATTAAGAAATCATTTTGCAAAATATTTATGATATTTATTGAATTCATAAAGTAGTTTTAGAAGATATAGCCTGAGAAGAAAAATATCTTTACAAGTGGAAATAGAGGATGGGTTTATCATTCAGAGTTGGAAGAATAAGCAGACCTGTTTTTTGAGGAGACACCATCTTATGACAATATTATTAATATTAGTTATATATTAAAAAGACTTTAAATGCCAGAAAATCCATTTATTAATATATTTCCTACAACATGGTGAAAACATTGCCTTTGGGTATCAAATAGCACAACTATGTTCCAGACACTTTACTAGGCTCTAGAGACCCTCTGGTGACAGTCACACTCTCTATTACGGAGATAACAGTACAGTGAGAAAGAGACATGAAAATAGAAACGTATTACCATAATACTTTTGGAGAGATGTGCTTGGTACATACCCATTCCAATGGGGATGAAATGGTAACTCATTGTGATTTTGATTTGCATTTCCCTGATGGCTGATGATGTTGAGCATCTTTTCCTATGCTTTCTGGCTATTTGTGTATCTTCTTTGGAGAGAGATCTATTCAAGACTTTAATTGGGTTGTTTGTCTTTATTTTTGAGTTGCAAGATTTCTTTATATATTCTGTATATTAAACTCTTATTGGATAGTGGTTTTGACATATTTTCTCCCTTTGTGCAGGTTGGTCCCTTTATTGTATGATAAAGTCCTTTGATGTGCAAAAGTTTCTAATTTTGATGAGGTCTCATATCTATTTCTCTTTTGTTGCTCATATTTTTAGTGTAAAGTCTAAGAAACCATAGCCTAACACAAGGTCTTGAAATTGCTTCCCTATCTTTTCTTCTAGAAGCTTTATAGTTTTGGTTCTTCTATTTAGGTCCTTGAGGCACTTTGAGTTAAGTTTTGTGTATGATATGATGGCAGGGTCCGCCTTCATTCTTTTGCATATGGATATCCAGTTTTCCCAGCACCATTTGTTGAAGAGATTATTCTTTCCCTTTGAGTGGAATATCAATTGGTCATAGATACGAGAGTTTGTTTCCAAACTCTCAATTTGATTCCATTGGTCTATGTATTTATCCTTGTGCCAGGACCATACTGTTTTGATTACTGTAGCTTTCTAATAAGTTTTAAAGTTGGGAAGTGTGAATGCTCTAACTTCATAATTCTTTTTCAAGTTGGCATTGGCTATTAGGGCCCCTTCCCTTCCAATAAATTTCATGATTGGATTTTCCATTTCTGCAAAGAAGGCTGTTGGAATTTTGATTGGAGGTGCATTAAATCTGTAAATCACTTTGGGTAGAATTGCTATCTTGACAATATTTAGTCTTCCAATCCATGAGAATATAATATCCTTTCATTTCTTTAGATCCTCTTTGATTTCTTTTAGCAACATTTTGTAGTTTTTTGTACATAAGACTGTTACAGCTTCAGTTAAATTTATTCCTAGATATTTGACCTTTTTAGTTGCAAATGTAAATGGAATTTTTTCTTGATTTCCAGCTCAGATTGCTCATTATTTGTATCTAGAAACACTTCTGACTTTTGCATGTTGATCTTGTACCCCACCAAATTACTGAATTTGTTTATTAGCTCTAGTAGCTTTGCTGTAGATTTTTTTCTGGACTTTCTATATACCGGATCATGTCATCAGCAAATAGTGAAATTTTTACTTCTTCCTTTCCAATTTGGATGGATTTATTTCTTTTTCTTGCCTATTGCTTTGGCTAGTACTTCCAGTACAATCAATGTCAAATAACATTGGTGACTGTAGGCATCATGGTCTTGTTCAAGATCTTACAGGGAAATCTTTCAGTCTTTCACCATTGAGTATGATGTCACCATAGTTTTTCATATATGACCTTTATCATGTTGCAGAAATTTCTTACTATTGTTATTTTTCTATAAGTATTTTTATCAAGAAATGATCCTGGATTTTGTCAAATGCTTTTTCTGCATCAATCAAGATATTTATTGTTTTTTTTCCCTTCATTCTGTTAATGTGGTGCATTATATTAATTGATTTTCTTATGGTGACCCAGCCCACTCGATCATCGTGTATAATTCTTTTAATGTGTTGTTGGATTCTATTTGCTAGTATTTTGTTGAGGATTTCTGCATGTATATTCATTACAGAATTTGGTCTTTGATTTTCTTTTCTTGTTGCATCTTTATCTGGCTTTGCTATTAGGGTGATGTTGGCCTCATAGATTGAGTTAGGTAGAGTACTCTCAATTTTTTGGAAAAGTTTTAGCAGTATTGGGATTAATTATACTTGGAATATTTGGTAGAATTCACCTGTGAAGCCATCTGGTCCTGGGCTTTTCTTTGTTGGGAGTTTTTGATGACTGATTCAATCTCTTTACTTGTAATTGGTCTGTTGAGACCTTCTATTTCTTCTAGAGTCAGTGTGGGTTGTTTGTGTGTTTCTATGAATTTGTCCATTTCACCTAGGTTATGTGATTTGTTAGCATATAATTGTTCACAGTAACCTTTTATGATCCTTTTTTCTTTCTGTGTGAACAGTAGTAATGCCTCCCTTCTCATTTCTGATTTTATTTCCACCTTCTTTTTTTTTTTTTTCCTTTGTCAGTCTAGCTAAAGAAGTTTTGACAATTTTATTCATCTTTTTAAAGAAACAACTTTTGGTTTTGTTAATGCTCTCTTTCTTTTAATTCCCTATTTCACTTATTTCTACTCTAATCTTTGTTATTTCTTTTCTTCTGCTCATTTTGGGTTTAGTTTGCTGTTTTTATTTCTAGTTCCTCCCGGTGTGCAATTTGGTCTCTAATTTGACTTCTTTCAATTCGTAAGCAATTGAGGGTTATAAATTTTCCTCTGAGCACTACCTTTGCTGTGTCTCATAAGTTTGGTATGTTGTGGTCTCATTTTCATTTGTCTTAAGGTATTTACTGGTTTCTCTTGTGATTTCTTCTTTGATTCATTGATTGTTTAAGAGTGTGTTATTTACTTCCAAATATTTGCATATTTTCCAGTTCGGTGCCTGTTATCGATTTCCAGTGTTCTGGTTTGCTAATGCTGCCATTTGCAAAATACCAGAAATGGACTGACTTTTATAAAGGGGGTTTATTTATTTACAAAATTACAGTCTGAAGGCCATAAAAGTGTCCAAGCTAAGGCGACAACAACAGGATATTCTCACAAAAGAATGGCCAATGGTGTCTGGAACACCTCTGTTATCTGGGAAGGCATGCGGCTGGCATCTTCTTCCTTTGCTCCCAGGTTGTGTTTCAAAATGGCTTTCTTCCAGGACGTTTCTTTCTAGGTGTCTGGGGGTGTTCTCTTAGTTTTTCCCAGGCAAACTCTGGATTAGCTGAAGTCTACTTTCAATGGCCATCTTCAAAATATTTCTCTTGACTGCAGCTCCTCTCCAAAATGTCACTCTTTGTTGCTCTGAGTTCCCTCTGTTTGTGAGCTCTTTCTATAGGACTCCAGTGAACTAATCAAGACCCATCCTGAATGGGTGGGGCCACATTTCCATGGAAACATTCAATCAAGAGGTCACACCCTAATCAATGGTGTCACTCTCAGTTGGGTGGGACACATCTCTATGAAAACACTCAATCAGAAGGTTCCAACCTAATCAACACTAATACATCTATCCCCATAAGATTGCATCAAAGAACATGGCATTTTGGGGGACATAATACATCCAAATGAGCACACAGAGAGATTAATTGTGGTCAGAGAAGATGCTTCATATAATTTCAATCTTGTAAAATTTATTGAGACTTGTTTTTTGACCCAGCATGGGGTCTGTCTTGGTGAATGATCCATGTGTTCTTTTATTTTTAAGCAATTTTTTTGAGATACATTCACATATCATAAAATCATCCAAAGTGTATACTCAGTTTTTCACAGTATCATCATATAGCTGTGCATTCATCACCACAATGAATTTTTTGAACATTTTCATTATTCCAAGAAGTAAAAATAAAAATAAGAATAAAAATAAACATAAAAGTAAAAAAGAACACCAAAACATCTCATACTCCTCCCCCCATTATTCATTTACTTTTTGTCCCCCTTTTTTCTACTCATCTGTCCCTACACTGGATAAAGGAAGTGTGAGCCTCAAGGTTTTGACAATCACACAGTTATCCTGTATAAGCTGCATGGTAATACATTTGTCTTCAAGAATCAAGGATTCTGGATTGCAGTTCAACAGTTTCAGATATTTCCTTCTAGCTATTCTAATACACTAAAAAAGGGATATCTATATAATGCATAAGAATGACCTCCAGAATGACCTCTTAACTCCCTTTGAAATCTCTCAGCCACTGAAACTTTATTTTGTTTTATTTCTCTTCCCCCTTTTGGTCAAGAAGGCTTTCTCAATCCCATGATGCTGGGTCCAGGCTCATCCCTGGAAGTCATGTGTTATGTAGAGGAGGGGACAGTAGTTTACCTGCAGTGTTGTCTTAGAGAGAGAGGCCATATCTGAGCAATGAAAGAGGTTCTCTGGGGGTGACTCTTAGGTACAATTATAAGTAGGCTTAGCCTCACTTTGCAGTAAGAAGCTTCATAAGGATAAGCCCCAAGATTGAGGGCTTGGCCTACTACAATAGTAGTCCCCAATGCTTGCAAAAATATCGGGAATTCACCAGGTGGGGAAGTTTAATATTTCTATTTTTCACCAGTCCCTCAAGGGGGCTTTGCAAATACATTTTTATTCTCTGCCCAAAGTACTCTGGGATGTATTGGGGCCTCATGCTAATCTGTGCAAACCAACCAGATGTCACCCCCTATTCAAGGCTCCATGTGTTCTTGACAAGAATGTGTATCCTACTGTTTGGTGTACAGTGTTCTGTATATGTCAGTGAGGTCTAGTTCGTTTATTATACTATTCATGTTCTCTGTTTCCTTATTGATCCTCTGGATGCTTTATCTATCAATGAGGGTAGTGTATTGAAATCTCCAAATATTATTTTAGAGTTCTCTGTTTCTCCAATTATTTTTATAGAGGTGTCCATTTCTCCTTTCAGTTTTTCCAGTGATTGTCTCATGTAGTTTTGGGCCCATGGTTAGGTGCATAAATGTTTATGATTATTATTTCTTCTTGGTGGATTGACCCTTTTATTAATATACAGTATCATTCTTCATCTCTTGTAACAGCTTTTGACTTAGTGTATATTTTGTCCATTATTAGTATGGCTACCCCAACTCTCTTTTGATTACCTATTTGCATGGATTATATTTTTCCATTATTTCACTTTCGAACTATTTGTGTCATTGGGCCTAAGGTGAGGCTTTGTAAACAACATATAGTTGGATCACACTTTTTTATCCATTCTGCCAATCTGTGTCTTTTGATTAAGGAGTTTAATCCATTAACATTCAGTGTTATTACTGTGAAGCAGTACTTACTTCAGCAATTTTTCCTTTGGTTTGTATACACACACACACACACACACACACACATATACGTATATACATATATATATATCTTTTTTTAATCTCTTTTCCCTTATTGTAGCCTCCTTTTCTGCATAGTTGATCTTTTGTGATGTATATAACTGATCTCTTTCTCATTTCTATTTCTGTATATTTTAAAAATAGTTTCTTTTTGGTTACTCTGGAGTTTGTATTACACAACCTACGTCTATAACCTTCTCATTTGAAAAGATACGTATTCTCTACTCCCATAACCCTATGTTTCCCCACTTTATGTTGTTTTTGTCCCACATTGCCTCTTTATATTTTCTGTGGCCATTATTAAGAAACATGACTGTTTCTCATTCAATTGTACTCTAACTCTTATAAGAATTAAAGATTAGAGTTATGTATTGAGGATACAGTAGTATTGGGCTTTACATCTACTCATTTAATTACCTTTTCTGAAGATCTTCACTTCTTCACACTGTTCCAACCTGTCTCTCCTGTCTTTTCCTTTCAACCTGAAGGAATCCCTTTAGCAATTCTTGCAGGACAGGTCTTTGGGTGACAAACTCTCTCAGTTTCTGTTTATCTGTGAATGTTTTAATCTCCCTCTTTTTTTTAATTGAGATTGTTCACATACCATACAATTAGCCAAAGATCCAAAGTGTACAATCAATTGCTGCTGGTACCATCATACAGCTGTGCATCTATCATCACAATTGATTTTTTTTTCAATTTTTAGAATATTTTCATTACTCCAGAAAGAAATAAAGACCAAAAAAGGAAACTCAAATCCTCCCATACCCCCAATCACCCCCTCCATTGTTGACTCATAGATTGATATAGTACATTTGTTACTGTTGATGAAAGAACATTAAAATACTACTAACTGTAGTATGTAGTTTGCAACAGGCACATTTTTTTCCTTATATGCCCCTCTATTATTACCTTCTAGTTATAGTGTCATACATTTGTTCTGGTTCATGAAAGACATTTCTAATATTTGTACAGTTAATCACAGACATGGCCCACCACAAGATTCACTGTTTTATACATTCCCATCTTTTATCCTCCAACTTTCCTTCTGGTGACATATGTGACTCTGAGCTTCCCCTTTCCACCACATTTTTGCACCATTTAGCACTGTTAGTTATTCTCACAATGTGCTACCATCATCTCTGTCCATTACCATCATCTCTGTCCATTTCCAATGTTCAACCTAGGTGAACATTCTGCTCATAATAAGCAACCACTCCCCAATTCCTTAGCCTCATTCTATATCCTGGTAACTTATATTTCATGTCTATGAGTTTACATACTATAATTAGTTCATGTCAGTGAGACCCTGCAATATTTGCCCTTATGTGTCTGACTTATTTCACTCAGTATAGTGCCCTCAAGATTTCTTCATCGACCCATTTTTTTTAAGATGGTTTTGTTCACACATAATACATTCCATCCTAAGTAAACAATCAAAGGCTCCCTGTAGTCACATATTTATGTATTTGCCACCATCACCACTATCTGTACAAGGACAACTCCATTTCTTCCACAAAGAAGAAGGAGTCTTCAAAGAAGGTAGAGAGACAAAAGAAAAAGAAAAAAGAAAGAGAAAAAAACACATGACAGCTAGGAAGCAACAAAAGGAAAGATAGCATTAAACTAAAGTAGAATAAAGAGTCAGATAACATCATCAATGCCAGGAGTCCCATACCCCTCCCTATGTCCACCTCTTATATGTATTTAGCTTTGGTATATTGCCTTTGTTACATTAAAGGAAGCATAATATCATGTTTCTGTTGACTATAGTTTTTAGTTTGCATTGATTGTATTTTCCCCCCAATGCCTCCCCATTTTTAACACCTTACAAGGTTGACATTCACTTGTTCTCCCTCATGAAAAAACATATTTGTAAATTTTATCACAATAGTTGAGCACTCTAGGTTTCACTGAGTTATACAGTCCCAGTCTTTACCTTTTCTCTTTCCTTCTGGTGTCCCACATGCTCCTAATCTTCCCCTTTCAACCATACTCACAGTCATCTTTTTTCAGTGTACTTATGTTGCTGTGCTACCATTACCCAAAATTGTGTTCCAAATCTCTCACTCCTGTCTTTTCCTATCAGTCTGTAGTGCTCCCTTTAGTATTTCCTGTAGCTCAGGTATCTTATTCACAAACTCTGTCATTGTCTGTTTGTCAGAAAATATTTTAAACTCTCCCCCTTATTTGAAGGACAGTTTTGCTGGATATAGTATTCTTGGTTGGCGGTTTTTCTCTTTCAGTATCTTAAATATATCACACCACTTCCCTCTTGCCTCCATAGTTTCTATTGAGAAATGAGCACATAGTCTTATCAAGCTTCCTTTGTATGTGATGGATCACTTTTCTCTTGCTGCTTTCAGGATTCTCTCTTTGTCTTTGATACTTGATAATCTGATTATTAAGTGTCTTGGTGTAGGCCTATTCAGATCTATTCTGTTTGGGGTATGCTACACTTCTTGGATCTGTAATTTTATGTCCTTCATAAGAGATGAGAAATTTTCACTGATTATTTCCTCCATTATTGTTTCTGTCCCTTTTCCCTTCTCTTCTTCTGGGACAACCATGACATGCACATTCATGCATTTCATGTTGTCATTCAGTTCCCTGAGATGTTTCTCATATTTTTCCATTCTTTTCCCTATCTGTTCTTTTGTGTGTAGGACTTCAGGTGCTTTGTTTTCCAGTTTCTGTCTTGTCTCCATTGTGTCTTGCATCTCTTGTGTTGTGCCTTTCATTTCTATAGATTCTGCCAGTTGTTTTTTCAAACTTTTGATTTCTGCCTTATGTTTGCCCAGTGTTTTCATTATATGCTTCATCTCTTTTGCCATATCTTCCCTAAACTTTTTGAATTGATTTAGCATTAGTTGTTTCAATTCCTGTATCTCAGTTGAAGTGTAAGTTTGCTCTTTTGAGTGGGCCATAACTTTGTTTTTCTTGGTGTAGGTTGTAGTTTTTTGTTGTCTAGGCATCTGGTTTCTTTGGTTACCCCAGTCAGGTTTTCCAGACCAGAACAGGCTCAGGGGCCAGAAGGGGCAATCTTCAATATCAGGTTTCCCTGAGGGTGTCTCTTAGAAGATTGACACACCCTGTGAGGCCTCAAGCCACAGTGCTTTACCTAACCTGCCCAGCAGGTGACACCTGTCAGTCTATAGCTCCTGACTGGTTTAAGGAAGTGTGTTCTGCCTAGTTTCTGTGTTGGCAGTTTTCCTTTAGGCTCTGGGGTCTGGTTTTGAATGGAAGGCAGGTAGTAGAGCTGGACCCCACCTCCTTCCTCTTAGGGAAGATAGACCCCCTTGGGAGTTACCATATGCATTTAAATAGGTTCTTTGTCTCTCTGACTCTGCTATCTCCACCCTTGTCTGGGTGAGAGTTCTGTGAACTGAAAATGACTGAAGCTTTCTCCACTGAGCCACTCAGGTTGAGAGAGAAAAAAAAAGGACAGAAAGCCCCCTTTCAGGGCCAGTCCATGGCCTCCAGTTTCACCTGTTAGCCAGCGATAGCACCCAATCCTCTGTGCTTTCCCTCCTGGGACAGAGAAGTCCCCTGGCTCTTCAAGGTCAGTCATCACTAAAAGCCTCTGTCTGCTTGTTGGGGATTTGTAGCTTGCATTTAGCAGTCTGCATTTGCCAGTTAAAACCCCAGTTGGAGCTGGACTGAGGTATATTTGCTTTTTCAGAGAGTGCTGCTCTCTATCACAGCGAGGCTTTGCAGTTCAGGCTGCCATGGAGGGAGGTGGCTCCTGGCTTGGGTCCACAGTTTCAACTCACAGATTCCACGCTGCAATCTCAGGCATTCCTCCTAATCCAGGTTGGTGCATGATGTGTGGACAGTCATGGTTGTCCCCCAGCAGTTATTCCAGATCATTTGCTAGTTATTCCTGGTTGTTTATTAGTTGCTCCAGGGAAACTAACTTCCACTCCTCTCTTTGCCACTGTCTTCTTCCATCCAACTCCCTCATTTTTGAAGGACAGTTTTACCAGATAAATATTTTTTGACTGGCAGTTTTTCTCTTTCAGTACCTTAAATATATCATACCACTGCCTTCTAACCTTCCTGGTCTCTGATGAGAAATTGGCACTTAGTCTTATTGAGGATCCCTTGTTTATCATGAATTGCTTTTCCCTTGCTGCTTTCAGAATTTTCTTTTTGTCTTTGGCATTTGACATCTGATTAGGATCTGTCTTGGGGTAGATCTATTAGGGTTTACTCTGAAGTATGTTGTGCTTCTTGGACATGTATATTTATGTCTTTCATATGAGTTGGGAAATTTTCAGCCATTATTTCCTCAAATATTCTTTCTTCCCCTTTTCCCCTCTCTTCTTCTGGGACTTCCATAGCATGGATGTTTGTAAACTTCATGCTGTCACTTAAATCCTGCAGACACTGTTCAATTTTTTTTTTCTATTCTTTTCTTTATTGGTTCTTTTGACTATGATTTTGATTGTCCTTCTAGTAGTTCACTATTTCTTTATTCTGCCTGTTCAAATCTTCTGTTGTATGCTTCTAGTATATTTTTGATCTCCATTATTGTGTCTTTCATCCCCAATATTTCTGTTATGTTTCTTTTTAAACTTTCTAATTCTTCTTTTTGCTCACTCATTGTCTTCTTAATATCCTTTAGCTCTATATCCAGCATTAATTTATTTCTATTCATATTTTCCTTCATCTCTTTGATTTAGGAGATTTGTTTGAACTTCTTTGATTAGTTGTTCCAAAGTCCATGTCTCCTCTGAAGTTTTAAGTTTTTCCCTTACCTAAGCCATATCTTCCTTTTTCTGAATTTTGCTTGCAATTTTTTGCTGATATCTGGGCATCAGATTACTTTTTTTTTGAGCATCACCTGGAAGTTTATTAGAAATGCAGAATCACAGTCCTACTGAATCAAGAGTCTGGGCAACTATTTTGCTGCACTAATTCTGAAGGATAGCTTCTCCCTCTTGCTTAGGGCTTTACTGTAGCTTGGCTATGTTTTAAGGCTCCTCTTTGATGCTTGGTCCAGACTATGCTGAATGTTTATAATAGCCCATGTTTAACTACTCAGATTTCCTTAGGTTTTCGGCACCTGTTTCTCACCCTGGACATGTGGTACAACCCTTACGATTTCCCTTCTATGTGCAAATTGTTTCACCTCCAGAAGAAAGCTTCCTTTCCTCTGTTCCTTCACTGGGAATCCTGATCTATTCTGTTTGTTTTCATGGGGAATTTTCTCCCCAGCTCTTATGATTTTATTTTTCAACTGCTCCTCCCTCCTTCTCCCTCTCTCAGTGCTCCCTTTTCATTACATTTTTTAGTCCTGGGACCTGTCCTGCCTTAGAGCAGTTCAGTTTTCCTTATTTTATTTTATTTTTTTCCTGAGAGGCTTTTCTGCCTCCCCACAGAACCAGGTGGGGTCAATGTTTAACTACTCAGATTTCCACTTTTTTTTTTTTCACTTATGTGATCCAGCAATCAGAGACCAGATTAGGCATGTGCACGTCTTGGCAACAGTTCAGCTAAGGTCTTTTCTGCTTCCTGGGGGGCCCTTTTGTATGCAAGCACTCACCCAAGCACTCAAGTTGGGTTCTACCTTGGGTCCCTGCAGACTTGGACCTTGTACCTGGATGGGTGTGGGGTTTTAGCTCTTTGCTGTGAGTGGCACAGCAGGAGGGACCTGGCCGTGCTTCCTCTGTGTGACTGAAGTGGCACAGGGCTGGGTGAGGGGGAGTGGTCCATGCTGGCAGTTCTGGTTCATAGATTTCCTACCTTTTTATCATGTTTTTAGAAATCTTTTTTCTTTGGCTCAGCATTTGTGGAGTGCTTCTGCAGTATCTACTGTCATCCAGAGCTCCAAGCAAGTGGGGTTTTATTAGTCTTTTCAGAGGGGAGACTTCCAGGCAGTGTCTTACATCACCATGTTGATGATATCAGTCCTTCAGTACCCTTCTTTTGTCATTCTACTATTTTTCCTCTGTCTTTAAGGATTTATTCTGCTCTGCATCTTTGGTAATTTTATGATTTTAGTATGACATGAGGTAAGTATGGAAAGAATTTGCTGCATATCAGTGAAAAGAAATGTGGCTCATCACAAGGTAATGTGATATGGCAAGCCCCTAATCACTGGAATGTTCCGAGTATATTATTGAACACAACAAAAATGGAGCAGTTACACCATGTCCTTATGACTATACAAAACTTATTCTTGGAATTGGTGAAGTAGTAACTATAAATAACTGCTTATATTTTGCTCTGTTATATATAAATGTAACAACTAAGTACAGGGTCTAGGTTAGTCAAGTGGTTATCAGATAGCTAAGGATCTTTGCTGTTATATGAACAACAAAATGAACAGTACTTGGTTGGGATTTTCTTTTTAAAGAAAAGGTAAAAAATTATCAAGAATGATATAATATTTATGAATAATATAAATAATATCAATGTTGTACAAAGACCACCTGTATAGAAAATTGGAATGTGAATATAAAACAATCTTTACTATCCCTCTGAATATTTTCTTGTCTTTATCCCAGAGCACTCTGAATATATACTTTTCTAAGTTATTCCAAACAGCTCATGAGAATCAGGTACCAAATTAATTGATAATTCAATTAACTGAACTATGGCAAATTTTTCCTAATGGGTAATTTAGAATATTAGAAGAGTCAAGATGTATTTTCTTCATTTGTTCTGAGGGAAAGCTGTGCTTTTACTTATACTGACCATAATAAAAATTCTCTCCCTGAGTTGTGCCATTGAAGCGGAAGACAGTTTTCTCTCAGAATATATGTAGTTGTTATTCCTAAGAGAAATTGCCTAAAGGCTGTCTTCTCCAGTTGTAAGCTCTCTTAAAGACAAAACAAAACAAAACAACAACAATAACAAAAAGCAGTCTCTTGAAAGTCATGGAGAGCTGTGAGCAAACTAAGGCTTTTTCTGTCGGCTTTCCCCTAGCACTTCAGGTCTAATGCTTTAGCTGTGCATTGTCAATACACTTCAGCTGGTTCTTATTTTCAATTGCACGGGGTTAGAAGTTGTTAAAACCAGGGAGACTCTTTGGAATACTTGACAAGATCAACTTACGAGTGACCAAAATGCAGACATATATGCTCTCTGAGTGTAATTTAAAGCTGGCTAAATATGATCAAGCGAGGTAAAACCCTACATGAAAAAAATTCAGTACAACTAGACATATATAGCAATGCTTTCTGATTGTTGGTTTTTGCAATGGCAAATGTGATGAAGTGAGTTTATGTGTAGACTTTTTCTGTGTGCCCTTACACATGTATTGTTACTGTTATGAGAACAGGTAACACTTTGATTAGTTATGGACTGGTCCTTTTTTGAAGAAGTACAATCACAACACCTTTCTCTGGGTCACTTCCTGTTTGTTGACTTATTTGAAGCATTCAGAAAAGAGCCTTTTGGAAATGAGGACCACAGTCTGTGAGAAACACACTGGAGCTGATAATTTATTGTTATAATTTATTGTGTGTTCCTCCCTTTGCCTTTCTTAGTCCTCAGGAGTTGGACCACACCAGAAACAAGCTAAGTCTAGAGTTAAAGGCACAGAGGCCTCGCTTTCTAAGCTCCCATCTCGGACTGTTGCAGGAGCCCAAGTCACTTTGCTGGCTTGTGTTCTCATATTTTCATTTACCCATTCTCTGAGAGCCCAGGTCATCTCTCGCTGTGGCGGCTACTTCCACTACCTCTTAGGAGCTCCTGTGGGACTATTAGTGTGTGCCTACCATGCATACCATTAGAATATTAATTCAACTTGTTTTTCTCATCAGTACCCACTCTTTTCCCTTGTTGTCAAACACCACCACTCACTTCCCTAAAAGTCCACAGAGTTGGAAGAAATTTTCTTGAACAATCAACATAAATGACCAACAATGAACAAAATGTATAATCGTATCTCTCAATGAATACTACATTTTCTCTTCAGCTTTATGGTCCTTTTCACTGAGGTTACAAAGAAGAGGTGTAATTAAATATAATTTTTAAAATTCTTCTTGAAAATTTACTCTGGCAGCCCTGGAGGTGGGCCAATGGACTGTCCCTTCAGGAAAAAGCTTGCTGTTCAACTGCAATTAGTGTAGAAAGCTGATGGCCAAGAGCTGTGAGTGTCTTTAATCTCTGCCCAGCTTTTGATCCATGCTATTCCCAGTCATCCTCTAGTCAATGATGGAGCATGGTGTGGCTACTGGTCCTGGAATTTCTGCCCAATATGGGACTCTGCCAAAGGACAATCTGGGGCTGCCTGAGGGTCAGCTGAGACTCTGTCAGATCTGCATCAGTGTTAGGAGATCTCCCTTCTCAGTCCTTCTTATCCTTCCCTTTTCTTTTTGCTAGCATCAGATTTTCATTGCTGTCTCAAGCCTTTCCCTTATGAATCCTGCCTCCTCCAACTTTTACCCTTCATATTCATCATCACTCAATAAAGTCCTTGACCTCCTTGGTGTGGCTTAGAGTCGGCTTCCCAGGGGGAATTAATTGACATGGAATTTTAACTGGTTTGTTTAATGTTTAAAAATATGTGCTGTGGTTTATAAGTTAATTTTCCTTTTAACTCCCTTTATTCAGCTAAGTTCCCCTAAAAAGCAGACCTTGAGACATCTCTCGCTGTGGCTGCTGCACAGCTTATTTTGGGAAGTCATTCCAAAGAATAGGAGTGGGTTACTGGACAGAGTGAAAGAGATATTCTAAGGGTATTTACTGAGCTGATCACTATGGGCTACTGAGAACAGGTTCTACTAAAGATCCTTGGAGAAGGCTGTTTACATCTCTCAGAATTGCTGGAAGAATTGCTGGAAGAATGGAACAAGGAAGTTGTCTTCATCAGCTCCCATCCCCCATTGGTCAAGTGTTGGTCCTTGGGGTGTCTGGTTTGCCCATGTGTCAGAATGGCTGAATGGATTCCTACTGGCAATCCAAGGGTGTGGTAGCAGGAAGTGAGAAAGATCAGAGGAGCTGAAATAAGATGCTGTCATTTACACCTATGCATAGCTGGTTTTTGCAGTAATGGCTGGAATAAAAAGGTCAAGAGGATGCAAGATAGGGCTCAAGAGGTGCCCAATAAAACATCTTTAGCAGCTTCATTGCTACTTAAATTAGGTTGCATTTCTCCCATCTTAAGGCCTTCTGGCAAGTTTTCATCTTTAAACAAATCTGTCTATTAGGAAAATTCTGAAACCCACATGAAAATATAAAGGAGGTGTAGAAAGCCCCCATGTACTTATCTTTAACAACTATCAATGCTCTGCTACATTTATTTCATCAATACCTTTCCCATTTTTTTTCTTCTATATTTTAAAGCCAACCCAAGATACCATATTATTGTTCATCCATAAGCATTTCACTATATATCTCTACTAAAAAAGAATTTTTTAAAGCAAATCACAATATCATTATTGTATTTAACAAAATGAATTACATCTAATAGGTATCCTATGTTAATTTTTTCTTGTTTAAAAAATGTTCTTTATGGTTTGTTTGTTTGAATTAGGATTTAAATGTTGCCTTTGGTTGAAAGCCTCCTAAGTTTTTTAAAAAAATCTATAATAGTTTTTCCTTTTTATGTATATACACCATTTATTTGTTGAAATAATGAGTCACTTGTCCTGTGGAACGTCTCACATTCTGCATTTGGCTGGCAGATACTTCATGGTTTTCTATAAAATGTTCCTCCATACCAGAATTCTTAACCTGGGGTTTTCAAGCCCATAGAAATTCAGGGAGTCTGGAAAAGACATCCTAGACTTGGAAAAAAAGACATCCCATATTCTTCAACTTTTAACAGAAATTTAGCAATTCCTTCACATTGAATATAGGTAACAAACCAAAGAAATATTAGTGTTATCATATAGATATGTTTTTCTATTTGCCATAAATAGAACTTTCTATGTTTACCTTGTATGATAGTTGTTGTAGAGGCCTTGAAATATCATTTTCCTTTATAACTACTTTAAAGTTTTATTGTGGTTATTAGATGCTTTACTAGATTTTAAGTCTTGTCTTGTCCTCAATCCTAGCTGGCCAACCAGGAGGCAAATCTGGGCGTAATAATTTTTCAGCAACAACACAGTGACTTCAGCCTTTTGTAACACAATCAGTACACAGGCAAATCAAGCAAGTTCAAACACATCTGACCATTGAGATAAATACAGTGTTTGCTAGTTAATGTCACCCACTTATTATTACTACAAGCAGATTGGATGGTGGATTAGTCACCAGCTCCAAGTGCTATAAATAGCAGAGATGCTTTCTTTTGTTTTTTTTCTTTTTACCACCCTTCTGAACACTGTGTTATGACAAAAAAATATTTTTCAGTGAAACTTGACTTCAGGAAGGCTAGTTACATATGTAAATGTATTCTTGTAACTGTATGTATTGAAGTAGATTCTGATGTGTTTCTTTTGACAAGCCTAAATCAATTAAAAATCCCTGTTCTCAATCTGTATTGCTTGGAGATGAAGAAAATAAAGAACAGTGCATAAAGGTCAGTGAACACTTGTGCTTAAGTCTTCTTTCCATGTAGCGATTAGGTGAGTAATTTTGAAATGAACTAGAATTGCTAACGTTTGACAAATGTTGCTAATGGTACACTATTTAAGTGCAACATGTTACCATCTGTATTTTTTTAAAGACCACCTTAAATGTTTTAAATATTACCTAATTACATTTCTAATAAGTTACAATTTATTTTATCAATATTCAACTACTATGCTATTAATGTGTTCCTATTTTTCAACCCTGCAAGATTTAGAATCCAAGTAATAATTAATGAAATACTTTCCATTTTAATAAGCATCATTGTTTTAAAGATAATATCCTGAAGAAATAGTTCAATTTGCTTATGAGACAAAAAAACTCTTTCTCCCCACCCACTCTTCCAAATTCATTCATTTAATATTGAGGCATCAGATTTGTAGTTACTGTCAAACAGTGGTTCTCAAAGTTTAGTTTGCATCAGAAGCACTGAAAGGTGGCTAAAACTTGGATTGCTGTGCCCAACCCCCAGCATTTTTGATTCAGTAAGTCTGGGGTGGGTTTGGGGAATGCGCGTATCTAATAAGTTCTTAGGTGAGGTTGATGCTGATGGTTCAGGGACCACACTTGAAGAACCACTACTATAAAATATAATATTAGTTTATTTAGTCATTAATTCATTCATTCAATAAAAAAGTATTTGAGAACCTACTGTCTGCCAAAACCTGGGGACAAAAAGGTAGGGAAGTTACATTGTTTTTACTCAAGGGGATAATGCAGAATTAGTGTCTGGGTTCAGTTTATATCACAGAATAATTGTCAGCATTTAGCTTCTATGTGCAATTTCATGTTTCTACATAATTTAAAAATCACTCAAGTTTTTACCATATGTGTGTTTTATTTATCAAATGATCATAGATTCAATGTGAAAACAACTCATTAAATTTGTAAAATGAGGTAGGCTTCAAGACATTTTATTTATAAACAATAGATTGGGATATAGTTGTTAAAGTAAACATACCTTTGAAGATACAACTTTAAAATTGTCCTCTTTGAATTTGAATCAAAATATCTTTTCTTTTTTCCACAATTAGTTCCTGTTAGCAGATATTGTTCTATTAGCATATATTGAGGTGCTACTATATTTGCAGGAGGATCTGAATGAATAAAAGAAGCATATTTTGCTTTCAATTTTGAGGTGTTTTCAAATGTTTACTTTAAATGTATTTATTTGTAAATTGTAATTCATAGTCCTATAAAAACAATTTTAATTGAGGGTCACTTTCCCAGGAAAACTCAAAAAGTCTATTTTATTCATAAGGAGGTTGAACTACTGTAGAATTCACAATATAAATTAGCCTAATTCTAATTTGGACAAGAATAATTCAGATTTTTTAAAAGTATATGGTAAAAAAGGAACAACTTTTAGTCAGTACAGCAAAAATTTTACTCCTGGATCTTTAGCACTAGTATTAATTCATTTATTAATTCAACAAACATTTATTAGACACTTATCCAGTATTTAGGATACCATCCAAGGATGTGAAAGAATCCTCAGCACTCTTTCTCAGCACTAAGAAGGACAAATCCTTGGTTGAGTGGCATTCATCCAGCAGCCAAAAGGGAATCAAGTTATCCACAGCAATCTTGGAGTGAACAGTTTTGGTAATGCAATGATCCTGGCAAGAAACAATTCCTTCCAGATGGTTCAGAGGAAGGCTTCTCTATAGAAGAACTTCTTAGGGATGTGTGGGCAGGTTGAGGAAACAAATAAGATACATTGACTGTTCTGAGAGCCACTCCTAGATCTGAAAGGTCAAAGGAAGGAAATCCTGGTATATGGAGCCCAGTGAGAAGTAGAATCATGAAGGAAGGGCCAAATGGTGGGTGCCATAGTTGGGGAAGGACATAAGCTACTGATAGAAACCTGACTCCAAACAAGGAAATAGTGAGAGTAAAACATTTCAACTTCTCTTTTTCTGCCCTCTGTTTTCCTGATGGTGCCTTCTTTTGACCAAATCCCAAAGGAAGCCAGGCAAAAGGGGTGCTCAGTTATGAGGTCTGCTAGGATCAGGAGAGAAAAGAGTTGACTAGATTGTGGAGTATAAGGGGTTAACAGTGAATAATCAATACAGAGGCAGTAGTGGGGCTGGGATCACTTTTAGAGAAGCCATTCAGACAAGCCAGAATGCTTCTATGTCAAGCATTGTCGTTACGTAGTCATCTTGTATTCTTCTACCTCTTAAACCAAATGATGGAGAAAACTAAGTAACACATGCAAAAAACTACCGAGCCATAAACAATAGTAAATAATCATGACTAAGCAATTTACTGAACGTGCAGGTATAGGCAGAGAGAAATCCCTGGGGGTCATAAAATTTTAGGAAAATTGCTTACAACTTGGTCTTACTTTTTCATCTAGTGAAATAAAAATGACTACAATTGATTGAAGAATTTACTGCCAAAGAACAAATTTATATTTTAACAAAAACCTGTTTGGCAGTTGACCAATTTATTTAATGGTGGCCTAATTATTAATATTTTTCCTGAGCTTGTGCTTGGTGTCATGGTAATTGCATGGCTGATATAAAATATTTTCCCAGTCCAAGTGGAGGATATGCCCTACAGGGATCCATTGTTTTGAGATGGCTTCGACAGTTAGATCTTGGCAGTATTTGCAGGGTGAGAAAGTCTTTCTATCTTTGGAAAGAGTTGTGCAAATTTGGACTCTGCTGAGGTAGCTGGGTAGAACTCGGATTCAATATAATTGGATAGTATTTTCAGGACATTACATGAGCATAAAATATATTAGGTAATACAATAAATTCTGGCAGGAAAATAGGAAATAACCAAGTATATATATCCACAAAACAGCAAAAAATGGAAATAGTTTTATAAAATATTTTTACTAATTTATCAAAATAGATGGAATGATTACAAATAAAGTTAATTTGATCAATTTACTTTGATCTGATCAATTTACTCCAATCTCAGCTTTCTAAAATACAATATCTTATGATTAACAAGAAAATCTATCCTTTAAACCGTTTCTAAAACTTCGTCTCCTCCAACAAATGTTTCTAAATACAGTAGATCTGAAGTTATAAACTCTGTAACTCATTACTTCCTTAGCATACAGCTTAATATACAACACTATTAAAAATAATTAGCTTGTTTGCTAGACTTAGTTCTGTTGTATAGTTGCTTGTTTATCATCTATCCCTTAATATATTTGTAGAAATTGTATTTATTTTTGTTTTCCTGAAATTTTAAACTGGAAAAGGATTGATTTGCTGGGAAGAATCCTCTGATGGTGAATTTCATCAGCTTGAAGCCAGATTCCATGGATTTTAGCTCTGGCTCCCTCCTTGGAGGCTGTTTATCTTACACACATCATTGAATTTCTATAAACCTTAGTTTCTTAATCATAAAATGAGGATTGATATCAGTATGGACTTCCTAGAATTGCTATGAGGTATACATAAAAATGTATTTTTGACAGATCAGCAATTAAAAATTTTGAATTGTTATTAGCACACAATTATTTAGATATTATAGACATCTACAATATCTAAATAATTATATTTAGTTGTTTATACATATCAAATTCCTTGATGTTTATATCATTGAGTATTATCAATCACAAATAAAATGATATAATATACAACATTCTCAAACTTTTGAATATGACATGGTTACATGTAATTATGTATAATATTCCTAAGAATAACAGCAGATTAAATATTTTAAATACCCAATATTTCTCTTTTGCAATTCCAAATATTTTAAAATAGCCTATTTGTAACGATTTTGAGAAATAAAGTTTTTAACATCAAAAAGTCATTCTCTTTGTAAAAACACTCAATAACTTGATAATTTGGGTGAAAATTTAGAGGAAAAAGCCCTTATATTATGAGTCATGTTTAGTCAAAGTCTAAAGTATTCTAACATATTAACATCTCCATCTGTTCTTTCCATCATTAGTGAAGCAGGTGGAATATGTAATCTCCAAGGTTAAGCAAAATTCATGTGGGCTTTCAACAATTCTAATATGAATTTATAAAAAATTATTAGTTTCCATTTAGAATAATATTTCAAAAATGGATGCTAGACTAACTGATATTTCATTTTTCACGACATAAAAATGGCAGAGGATTAAAGCCACTTAAGCCTAGTTGCTGTGTTTTAAAGATGAAACCTTCAGGGAAAGAAATTCTAGAACTCAGAAATCAATTTTCACTGCTAATAAGCCTTAGTTTTTCTACCACACTATGGAATACTATATTTTTCTACTTCTTTGCATTGCATATGACAAAAAACACAACTGAAATTGACTTGAACATTAAAAAGGTTTTATTGGCTTTCATAATATGTAAGTCTGGAGGCATAAGGTTCTGATCCAGCAACTTAATAGTATCTTCAAGGATTCAGTTTTTTTTTTTTAATTCTTCCTTCCATTGTCAACCACAGCTTAGAGATTTCCTCATGATAGAAAAATAGCTGGAGCAGTTCCAGTCTTTATAGCCACATACCACATCACACAGACATAGAAGTGCTTCCTTCCCAGCATTTAAGAAAGAGCCCTAAAATTCACTCTGGATTGGCTAAGGTCATGTGCATACCCCCGAACCAATCATTATGCAAGGGAATGAGAATATGCTTATTGACATAGGTCATTAAGATACCACCCTCCTCAAATTTAACTTCCCCAAGAACACATGGGCTGCAAGGTGGAATGGTAGATACCCAAGTTGAAATTAATGTTTTTAGGCAGGAGAAAGGAGCAAATAGATGCTGACTATAATACCAACAAATCCACTACACTTTTATCAAAGTCAGCAAAAGAATCCCAAAAATCTTTGAAAGTAATCTTTGGGTTTTTGTAAATGGAACTATATATCTTAAATTACATCTAGAAATAGATAAAAAGCGTATAAATAACGTGTCTACAGATATTATAGCAATTGCTTAACTTTTTTCTTTTTTCAAAATGAACCTCTATCCCCAAATTTTATCCATTTTGCTGTGTAGATCATATTGTATTTTATTGATCTGACAATCCAAGTATCTTAAATGACTTTGGTTAAGTGTGTATTTGGTAATGTGTTCCAACTGAATGCATTATTAGTTATGGAAATTGTATGCTTGTTTTACAAATATACCTCCTCCCAACTTAGCTCCTGTTGGCATTGGCTGACACTTGCCATGTGTATTTTTCCCTCTCTGTTCAGGTACCTTTTCATCTGAAAGCATGAATAATATTGAGCTTCTAGAGCTAGTTGAATCCTGGAATGTTTTAAGAATGCTGGATTTTAGTATATCTATACAAGTTGTATATTGTTTTATTTTCCCCTTTTTTTGTGGAACCTGTAGCAACCTCCTATTTCCAGTAGACTTCTGGGACTGATAACTTTGTCTGAAGAGCTAAGCAAGAGTTAATATTACTCTTCTATCTTTTTCATTTTTGCAAAAACTTGTGGATGAGCTGAAGCAAAATTCCAATACGAAGGAGCATGGGAACTTAAGGCCAGTGTTACAGCACAAGCTCACAAGCTCAGGGTGGTTTACTGTATTAAATGTTGACGGATGCTTTAAGATCTTTAGGGAATGAAAAGAACAACTTTGTTTACAGTTCAAAGGAGTAAGATGTAAGGATCTGCTCCAAACATTTTAAGTCTTCAGAGCCAAAACTCTTTCAGTTCTCTGAACATTTAATCTGCATGTAATGACCTGCTCTGAACAAGCAATCTTCACTGAACAAATAAACCCATAAAATGGGTTTGTATGTCTCTCTTTGAAGGAAAGAATTAGAGTGGTCAGAAATATAGGGAGCTTCATTTAGGCTAGAAAATAATTCCATGAAGGATTGATTCCTTGACAGTGTGCCAATCTTCAGGTCAAGCCATGCTTAAAACTTTCCAGAAAGATTATGGTTCTAATATTTCTTAAAATCCTCCTGAACAGGCTTAGCCAACTTTTCAATAGTCATAGTATTGTCCACTTTGTGGAAAAGGACTTACTGCTAAGTCTGGCTGCCCATAAGTTGTTTATATGATGGAGGAAGGGCTTGGAGATGGTTTATTCTTGGCTAGGGTAGGAGGGTAGGGAGTTGCAGAGAAAGATCTATGGAGTACAACTGAGACTATGCCAAAAGGGGCAACAGGAAGAGGGTGAAAGAGCTTTCTTTGTAAAGGAGGGTTCCTCCAGCAATGTGAGCTCAGTGTTCTAGTCTAAAATGTGCATATGTGAGTGTGTGTGTGTGTATGTATGTGTATGTATATGAGAGAGAGAGAGAGAGAACAAAAGCCTGACAGATACATAGTGAAGATTGAAGAAAGTGGTGCCATTTGGTCCCTTTAGTGGGCTTACAGCTTTGCAAACAACAAGAGAAGCTATCCTTATCTGGAAATAAGACTTTTTAGGAGGGGACAGAATAGAAGCAGCAGTGTGAGGGGCCACCTGAGAGTACCTTGGTAGATTGAAATTTCAGAGAAAGGCTGGAATAATGCCTGTGGATTGTTTGTGATTTTATACAACAGAAAACAATCAAGGTGGGTTACTGTTTGGGGATGCTGAATCTTCATAGACAGATGGACTAATGATCTAAAGATATTTCAGCTATTGCTGTTAATAAATTTATTTCATATGGGTAAGAGATGAAGACAATGCTCCATTAGTTAGCTCCATGATCCCATAAAATCAAACAAACAAAATACAAAATTAATGAACCTTCATGCCAAAGAATGGTGTATTATATTTATGCTGTGTTTTAAGAAAACACTATTTCCCAACTGTATTGTTTCCATCAGTTATTTCTAAATTCAGTTTGCTAAAGGATAGTGATAGTTTACTTATGTTATATTGAGAGGTTTGTTTGATCACCTGGAATACGGATAATTAAATAAACCTTTTATATTGTGGGAAGCTAGCATTACATATAGAAAGATATAGAACTTAATTCCTTGGTTTGCTTAAAGTCAAATTTCAGAAGTATTTACATAAGAGAAAATCATGAATTGTCTTTGATGGGTTGGTACAAATGACTTCTCTACTTTGCCCTGAGTCTGATGTTTCAATTAGAAATTGTTTTGGTAAAGTACATTTCAAGTTTGTGAACTACACAACAGCCTTTCAGTATATTCCTTATTCTGCTAATGATAGTAAGATTGGTTTTAGGAATTCAACCAAGAACTCTGTCTGGAACAATAGCCTTGAAGGAAACTATGTATGGATCATATATTCCATGGAGTTGCTAAAAACTTTAACTATTTTATTTTATTTGTAGTAAAAATAAATTATTTAATTAACTTTCAGGGTCTTAGGGTTCTCCAGGCTCTGCAATTTTTCTTCTCGCACAATCATGCGCTTGTTCATGAACTGGTTTTAACACAAGGGAGGAAACAAGAAGAATCTCTTGTTTAGTAGATTGCAACTCAGCATCACCATCCTCATCACTGCTCCAGCCCTCAGCTTTTCCTTCATTTCTGAAAATTGTGTTTCTGACTTGCTTCCTTTAACTGGTTCCATGAGCTATTAAATGAACTCATAATTTTTCATGAGTCCAACCCTGTTCTTTCCTCCAAATTTCCTCCTCAGCATCAACACTCACACAGATATGCAAGCAAGAAAGCCTAGAGTGGACCTTGATTTGTCCTTCTACCTGTTGTCCGACAATTTATTATTCATCAAGTTCTACTGTTTGTTCATCAACAGGTGTCTTCTCCCTTCATTTCCCAAATCTTTTCCCCACTCTTTTCCTAACTTAAGAATTTTTTTCATCTTTTGTGTGGCCATTTGTTATGATGTCTTGTTGATTTTCATTTCTGATGGGTTTCCCCTTATAATTCATCTTTCAAACTACCACTAGGAGAGTTGGAGTTAATATGTGCTGTGGTTAAGAGCTTGTTTCTGTTGTCAGGCCACTTGAGGTTGAATTCTAGCTCTACTTTGGTAGCCAAAAGTGGTTAAGAGTAGTTGCCTAACCAGTCTGTGCTTCAGTTTCCTATTTTATAAAATGGAGATAGCATTACCTATGTTGTGCATTTACTGTGAGGAATAAGAAAGAAAATATGTATGAGCATCATCATCCTCATCACTGCTCCAGCCCTCAGCTTTTCCTTCATTTCTGAAAATTGTGATTCTGACTTGCTGCCTTTAATAGGTTCCATGCCATGAAGAGAGAATGCCATGAATACTGACTGTCACAGAATGTGCTTCTGAGCTGAACCCTATAATGGATCTCCTCGACTTACTGAGTATAACTGTATCATGGCATTCAAGGATTTTCACAATGAACCCAGGTTACCTCTCCAGCCTTGTCTGTAAACCCCACTACTCCTGTAACCTACCTATTCTAAAGTTTATGTTATTTTGCAGATACATACTGTATGTTGTATCTACATATGTCCTGATTTTTCCTAGGAACATCTTGCCTTGCTTATTGCCTGCAAAATCTCCATTTTTATTTCAAAGACAGGGTCAAATCTACCTCTTCTTGTAGCTTTATCTGACCGTTTCTACAGTCCTAATTGTTTCTTGTAGTGGACATTTGGATGTTTTGCTCACATACCCTCAGATCTGCCTATCTTTTCCATGTACTACACCATTATTTCCAAGAACCATTTTTGTCTAAGGGTGGCCTTGGGCTGTTGAACCGACTTTGGCCTCCTGCTATTGAATCCATTTCACTTCTCAGCCTATTGGTGTCTGGGAAGTAATATCTTCCTGGGAGTAGCCCTTAAACAATTGCTAAGTACCCCATTGATGCCATGTAGTGGGGGGTATGTGTTTAGCCAAGATAATGCTGAGATATGTGTTTCACATGGCTCCCTGGAGTTTCCTTCACTTTGATAGTTTAATAATGCATCCTTTATAGCCTATCTTTCCTCCTGTAAAAAACTGCTTGCATTCAAATTCTTGGTTGGGATCTGTTCTCAAAGTAGTACACTCCTTCATCCGTATTTATGTAGAACTTTTTACATATTCTCTTTATGTTGCTTAGAACATTATATTATAGAAATGTGTTAGCTTTCATTTCTTCTTTCACCTTCTTTGGACTTTAAGATGCTCCAGCAAGGAGAAATACATCATTTATCCTTGAATTTGGATCGTGGGGGGTATTTGGCCCATTTTGGGCCCATAAGAAATTGTGGGCTATTGAAAAGAACTGGGACTGTCCCTTATTTCACCTTATTTCCCCTAAATCCTTTGATCTAAGATCCCTTGATCTAAATCCCTTGAACTAAGATCCCTTGATCTAAATCCCTTGAGCTAAGATCCCTTGATCTAAATCCCTTGAGCTAAGATCCCTTGATCTAAGATCACCCTTAGGCACTCTAAATCTTATAGGATTATTGAGTATTTGACCCTGCCCTAATCTTAAGCTTCCCTTTGAGGGACTGGAATCTTCATCCTGACCCTGAAACTCAAATTCATGACTTTTGCCTTTTGGTGACTTTTTTTCCCCCCCGATTCTGCTTTCCTGGCTAGTCTTTCCTGAAGGAAATGAAGGAAGAAGGGATTTAAAGAAGGAAAGGAATTGGGAAGTGAGAGAAAGGGAAAGAAAGGAGAGAAGGAAGAAGCAAATAAGAGAGAGAAGAAGTAAAATGACAGGAAAAAATTGAAATGGCAGAATAAAGTCAAGAGTTCAAGCCAGATGCTCTTAGTTTCAGTAAAGTAGAGAGGAATTCAATTGCTGAGATAATGGGGCAAGAAGATGCCGGCTAGAGTAGTAGAAAAGTCTTGGGAAGCTGGATGAGGAGACAGTGTAGATGGAAATCATCGATGAGTCAAAGCACTGGCATTTCTTCAATCAATAAGCAGATGAATATGACCATTAATCTAAAATAGGAAAATACTTATTAACTAAGCAAAAAAAAAGTTAAATTATTTACGCCCTGAAAGTAAGCATTCTTCCATAACATATAGCAGCCACCAGTGCTAGAATCTATTATTTTGTTATTTTGTTGTCCAGTAGAGAGAAAAGTACCTCTGGCAATATCACTTTCTTTATTATCTTTCCAGAAAGCAAGATATTGGATCATTGTCCCAAAGTAGAAAAAAATGCCTCTTGAGGTCTACTGAGAGGTTTATAGTATATTCTAGAGGAAAGTGTAATTGTATAAGAATTTCCTGACCCAACTGCATGATTCTAAGAACTTTTAGGCCCATGGCAAAAGTCTTAATCTAATGGGTCAGGTTTTCAATTCAATAACAATTTTACATTTTTTTGCTTTCATGAAACATTTCCTTAGTGCTTTATCAGTTTTCCCCAAAAGATTAAGCAATATTGTATATCAAAATTACTATACATTTTGGACCTTGTGAGAAGTTAATTATGCAATTATAAACAATAATGGGTAAGAGGGTTGATTTGGCATCTGACAGATCAAAATCAAATTTTTTATCTGTAACTTATAAGTTGTTATCCCAGAGAGGTTATTTAACCTCACAAAATTTTAGTTTCCTCTCCAAAAATGGGAAAAAAAATGGAGACTATAGTAAAAACTAAATAAATTGATAGGAAACTTGTACCATAGTGCCTGGCCATGGCAAGAACTTGATATGTGTTAACAATTTTTATTGGATATATTCCTTTCTGTTTGCTTGTTTGTTTTAAGCTGTCCATGAGACATACCACCTTTCTATATACAGCGAATTATCCACCACCATCCCCAAAGGGGGAAAAAAAAAACCTCAGAGGTAGGGAGAGTCCACTTTCTTATAGAAAAGCTGAAATGGCAAGTATTTATGATGCTTGCTTGTCTAACCTCCCTTGCACGTAGGCTTGGCAAACAGGTGCACATAGCCAACACTTTGAATTATGAGCTAATGAAGCATGGAAGACAGAGACAACTGGAGCAGCAACAGCCTCTTACCAGGAATGGCAGTGGCATAAGCCCTGGCAGGGACAACCAGAATGGTTAGTGGTACATGCTGTGGATTTGAATGTTCTGCAGTGGCAACACTGGTTTGAGGAGTAGCAAGTGTGTTGGTTGTGATTTTGGCTGCTGCTCTGGATGTATGAGGTGAGTCTGGTTCTCTAACCCCCTTGGGATTTCTTTCAATACATTCTTTTTACTTGAATCAGACAGTGTCAGTCTTTGTTAGTTTTAATGCAGACTGTTGACCAATATAAAAATTAGAACCAGAAATGTTTGCAAGCAACAAACCTAAGTGAAAATGGGTACTGAGGTGGGGCTTGGAGAGTCTGAGATTTGTTAACTGGCTTAAAGGCAGAAAAATTTAAGCTAATATTAAAGTGTGGAACTTTGGTAGCCAATGGCACTAATTAAATAATCCCCTGTAGTCATCTACTATGAAATAACCATTCAAAGCAAGGCTGTGAGTGACCTGGTGGCTGTTAACATGTAGGATGAAGGGCAGTTCGATGATTATCGGATAAAAGTTCGTACGGACATGTTACAGAAAGAGAATGATTAGCTCAAATTCCAAAATTCTTGGCTTAAGGCATAGGCTGTAATATTTCTATATTGATTTTAAAAGAAAGACAGAAAGAAAAACCTTTTATATTTGCTGTGTAGAGCTAAGATACTGAAAACTAAACATAAATTTAAATTTGTGTATTTCTGAATTATGTTTGGTGAATTCATTGCCTCACCAGCTTCCTTAAATGAAAGTTAGAGCACTTACTGGGGAAAAGTGCCAATGAAAATTGGAATTGAGTTATTCTGAAAATTCAGAGAAGCCTTAACCTCCATCACTTGCTGAGACTCCTTTGTCTCCTTCAAGGCACCACCCATCGCCTTTGATGAGATTGCTCAGCCTTTGCTTAGCTCACCTGAGAGAGTTACTTTAATTGGAAGCCAATTCTACGTGTGTCTCATCCCAATAGTTTCCTCATCTCTGGAGCAATAAGAAAAGTTAGATTTCCAACATGCTCCAGGACACAATTAAAACCACAAACAAATAAATAAATAAATAAATAAACAAACAAGTAGGTAGATAAATAAACAGATAGATAAATAAATCAAGAAAAAACATGTATATATATATATATGTGTGTGTGTGTGCATGTATGTGTGTGTGTGTGCGCGCGCATACGTATAAAGAGTTGGAAGAATTTTCAAATTTATATGGGAAAAAGTCTGACAAATATATGTAAGGTATTTTTTGAGTGTCTAGACCAAGCATCAGCAAACTAATGCCCATGGACTAAATCTGTTTCACTACTGTTTTTATAAATAAAACTTTATTGTAACACAGCTATGCTCACTTTATTAGATGTCTATTTTTGCTGCAGCATGAACATAGCAAAGTTGAATAGTTGCCTCAGTGACTGTCTAGTTTACAAAGTCAAAATTTTGACTATCTGCACATTTATGGAAAAATTCAGTCCCCTGTCTAGACTGAGGAGGAGAGTACATTTTGAATCAGCTCTAATTTATTGATTTGGGTGCCTAGACCAGTGCTGCTTGAACCAAAAAAAGGGATTATAATTGCTCTGTTTTATCCTACGTTAGACACACCAGTGATCAACTCTACATTAAATTGGGTGCCAGCAATTCCATAGTATGATGTACGAGAAAAATCCCCACACTGAAGAAGTTAGACATTTGGGAGTGGATTTTGCATGTATAAAGAACTCACTTCCCTTCTTAATTTGCCTGACCCTCTATTCCTGGTTGGCCACAGAAAACAAGAAGGAATACTTCATTTTCAGATGCAATATACCACAAAAGGTATTGTGACCATCTTGGAATTTGCAGTGGTCAGACATGGAGGTGTTTGCTTGTTATCATTTTACAATGGCTAATTGACTATGGAATTTCTAGCACTGAAAAAGATGGACAATCCCTTAAGGCCCTACTTGATTTATATATACCAAAAATTCTGGGTCTGGCAAACAGAGGCCTGACTTGCATGTATAGTGGAATTTCCAAGACCTGAGTCCATTTACAGATTCTCAGCTCCTTGAGTAAAGGGAGGTTAGGTTCCCAGGAAGAAGGACTTCTCAGTAACAGTAACAGTTTGGTACTTAAAAACTCACTATTTATAAAATCTTACCAGTGTTTTGAAATTTGTGAAATGCTTTTTTTTTTAAATTAACAATTGTGGGTGAATTTGAGGGAAATTAAATAAAATGCATTTTAAGTTTGATTGTAAAATAAAATTTTAATGGTTAATAATAGATATATAGATTACATTTTAGAGTAAAAATAAAAGTCTTTATTTTTCCTTTCAAGGTTTCATATTTTAAAATAACAATGAATCTCTATTCCACCATTTCCTAGAAATGTAGACTGGACATTTTATTCCATAATTTTCTCATCTGTAAAATGGAGATAATAATACTATCTACTTTGTGAGTATATATACTTAAAAAAAAACATTTCAAAGCTTTGCAATAGTGGCTGGTTACTAGTAAATCCTCAATGCAAATTAGCAATTATTATCATTTGCTTATATTGAAATGTTCAACTCTATATTATTTGTTTGACCACTGAAAATTTGAATAATTAATTTATGCAACAGCAAAAAAATTGAGGACATCTATAATAGCTTGAAGTAGTAATGCAAAAAGGAAAACAGATGGGCAATATCCAGAAAGAAAATTTTGTTTGGTGTTGCCCATCTGCTTCTCTCTGCCTGCATGCTTTGCGGTAATATAAATTTGCAAAGAGCCAAGTAATATAATCCTCAAATCTTGTTTAATTTGTGTTTGCACCTCATTGGCTGCTGGCAAGGGTATGGTTAGATTCAGATTTGATGATGAAGCCACACAGTCCTCATGTTTATCGCATAAGAGACAAAGCTGTACAAAAGATTAAAATTAGGAGAAGGCAATTATTCTCCTTATTAATCAATTCTGAACACATTTGGCAGCCTTTCTCTTGCAGCAGAAGTATTATTCAAGTATAGATGTTAGAGACTCTTTTCAAAAGTATTATTTTAATTGGAAGCATCAGTCCTTTTTAGTTAGTAGGGCATACCTTCTTTGCCTTAGACTGTGTTGATTAAACTTTTCATTTGAAAATTACATAGTTCTCTAAAAGCCCCAACATTATTCATTCTCTCATTAATTGAAAGTATTCTTATTTATAGTACAAATAAATAGAAGCTCATTTGACTCAGGTATTAGAGAATAATGTATTTTCCTACTAATGGGTTAAAATTTAATATTTTGTTTTCTTTCAGTGGGCAGCCATTTACTTAGATCCAGATCAGAAATTGGATTTTTTTAAAAAAGGTGGGACTGAAATAAAGCTTCCATAGTTAGTAAGCTGGTATCAGTTTTTACAGAAATGAAGATGGTAAGTCTATAGATTACTAGACAATACGATAATTTTTTTTTTCTGTTTTTATAAATCAATCCAAGCATGCACTCAGGAATGAAAATAGTAAAAAAAATGAATATTTTTAACTTTCTTTTCATCCAGAAGAGGAAGATAGGCCAAAGGCACTTTGTCTCCTCTCTTCTGGGTGATTTTGTATCTGAAGGGACAGGTATGCCTTACTGCAGTCTGCAGGGACCCCAAGCTGCCCAGGTCTTATAACAGCAAATTTCAATCTCCAAGCTCTCTTCTGCCTTCCTTTCTCCTGCTTTCTTGTTTCTACATGGAGGGACATCAGTTGGATTGACCATCCTGACCCTTCTCATTTTCTTCTCTCTCTCTCCTTCACGGGAGGAGGAATGAATTATCTGGTTGATAAATTAGGGAGCAGGAACTGGGTATGTGAAGCTGAGGCTTTTCTATCTTTGTTACCTGCACCTGGTCGTCCAGTCCATTAATACGTTTTATTTGGGTAGGGCTCTGGGCTTGTAGTTTCCCAGAGCTGACTGCCACTGGGTGGATAAATGTCTAACTCTGGCATTTGGTATCTGGTATTAAATCCTTGTGGCTGCACATTTAAGCCATGTTCTCCAGTGGCACTCTAGTGTATACTGGCTTTGATCTCCCTAGGTTTGACCATTTTGTCTATCTCTTATTTGATTCTGAAAGGGAAGGAAAGGAAAGGGATCTTTTAATTGCTCTTCTTTAAACACTAACATTCTATCCCTCCTCTAACCACCTCCACCCCTTGCTCAGTATTATTAACTGCTTTGCAATACTGTGTTATTTTTTATATTTGCCGTCTTCAATCAGAGAGAATAAAACAAAAAACTTGGCTCATGTAATTAAATAAATATACAGGAAATGTACATAAATAAACCTTCAAATGATGTTTTAATTAGGTTTATAGCATTTATAATTCTGAAGTTATCAAAACTGAAAACTGCACCAAGACTTTTGGGATATGATGTATAACATAATCAATATAATTTTACTAGAAGCCACCTAAAGTCAATTCCTTACAAACAAGGACACCATTTTCATAGACAATAGAGGGGAAAAGCTTTTACTGGCATTTTATTTTGAAAATAAGACCAAAATTATAAAAAATAAATATTTCTTTTAATTTTATCAAAGTAGGGCTGTCATTTTAATTGATCTTAAGTTTAGCATGAGTAAAGAATGAATCAAGAGTGAAGTATTTGGTGTAAATTTTTCTGACAAAAGTGTATAAAAACATGAGGAAATTATTTATTTCACTTTTGACTTTTGCAGCAGAATATTAAGAAGGGTAATTTTGCTAAAGTTTGCAATGCACTATTTACTTACATTCTGAGGTTAAAACCATCTTGCATAAAGCATCCGTCTTGTTACTATCCTTACTCATTTTCTCTTCTTCAGTTGCTAACTGGACTAATTTCTAATGCTAAGGTCTGTGACTTGTGTAGTTTTCCATCTCACTTTTCATCGATTTCATCCAGTGTTACAGTTTTTGCAAGATTTTCATTTTCAAATTAGAATTTATTTGCAGTGTACTTTTATTGCACTATTAGAAGTGATATCTAATCATCAATATGAGACTGATCAACATGTAACTTGGTGTGACAGACTGGGATAGATGCTTGCTTATGTTTGGGAACTGATTTTAAAACCAAGCAGTCCCATTAGTGACTATTTTAATATTACAATGCCTTTTCTCTATCTAACCTGACAACGTGGGGAGTCAGAAAACTTTCAGATAATCATTACACCCCTTTATCATATAAATATTGTTAACCTATATATTTCCTGACAGCTTCTATTTTTTTTGTAAGTTATGTATTAGAGATCTGCTCATGTCAGGACCTACAGATATACTTTATTCCTTTACCTATGGATATTTCATAGTTTTATCTAGTCTTCTGTTGATGAAAATTTAGAAGACTTCCACTTTTCAATACAACAAAGAAAATCTTGTACTGTGTTTGCTAGTGATGTTAGAATGCTTCTCTAGAGTAAATAAGGTGGACTTGCTGGTTTAAAATTATAGATACTTTATATTTCAATATTTTAAACAATCAATTTGCACTCATAAATGTATTTACCAATTAAATACTTTCATGGACAGGGTACAAGCACGCATATATCATACTCTGTCCAGCACTTGACTGTTTCACCTTTTTATTTTTGCTCAATTAATAGATGAAACCTGCATTTCATTGTTGCTTTAATTTGTGTTTTCCTAGTAACTGGCAAAGTTGGGTGTCTTTTTGTATATGTATTGCCATTCACATTTCCTGTTTTGTTAATAGCCTTCATATTCTTTGCCCATTTTTCTATTGAATTGTTTGTCTTTGTCTTGCTGATTTATAAGAGTATTGTATATATTCTAGGTATTCAACTTTTTTCTGCTATGTATGTTTCACGTATTTTCTACCTACCTGTTGCTTACCTGTTCATTTTATTTCTTACAATATTGTTATAGTTTATGGCTTTTGAACTTGGGGTGTAGAGAGACTTTTCTTTGATTATATTTCCTCTTAATGCTTTTATTATTAGCTTCTTGATCCAGTTAGCTTCTTGATCCATCAGAAATTTGATTTTGCGAAAGTGTGAAGCAAGGAAATCTTGTTGGCTCTATCTTCAAAATATGTTCAGAAAGCTTGCACACCTCACCTACCCCTCCTGGTCCAGCTACTATCAGAGCTTCTGGATTTCTGCAGTAGCCTGCTAACTGATCTTCTTTCCATACACTTGTTCCCCTTAGGCTATTCTCAACACAGCAGCCAGAGTCATCCTTTTTAAATGGAAAATAGCAAGAGCTCCTTTTATATGCAGAATAAAATCAATGTCCTTAGAATGACTAACATTATCTGACCCCAGTGTCCCCTGAACTTTCTACCACATTGCCCCTCCCTCTTTCCTCCATGCCTCGCTGTCATCATGTCTGCATTAGTTTCAAATTATGCATCACCCCAGATCTATGCACGTGCCCAGTTTTCTGCTCAGAGTGTTCCAGAAATGGCTTGCTCTGTTCCTAAAGGCCTCAAGCAAGGTTCCCACCACCACAGTTCCACTGCTTTAGACTGATGGTCCCACTGTGTTTGCTGTTTAATATATGGGCACAGACTGTCTCTTGTCTCCTGTTTTGAGGTTCCTCTGTTGCCTCTGAGTTTCAAGACAGGGGCACTCCCCATTTTACTAAGAACCCAGGCATGTGCAACTCTGAAGTGTTAGGGGTTAGTTCCTAAATGCCGAACTTTGACCAAAGGGGGATGGGAGTCAAAGGATATATTTTTCTCCCTCCTTTTGCAAACAGAATAGCTTATGTGATCTTTCTGAAGCTGTGTCTTAGATTGTCAGGGCTGCTATGACAAATTCCAGGGCTGATTGGCTTAAAAAACAGGAATTTGTCAGCTCACATTTTTGGAGGCTAGATGTTCAAGATCAAAGGTATCCACAGGCCATGCTTTCTGCCGGAGCCTATAGTTCTGCTTCTGGCTTGCCAGCAATCCTTGGGGTTCCTTTGGTTGTAGATGCATTTCTGCCCCAGGCCCTGGTGATCCCCCTCTCCTTCTCTGTCTTCTAACTGACTGTGTTTGAAGTTCCTCTGCTTATTAGGACTCCAGCTGTATGGATTAAGGTCCACTTTGATGCAGTTTGGCCTCATCTAAACGGGATCTTTGAAGATCTTATTCACAAACGGGTCCACACCTACATGGCTAGGGGTCAGGCCTTGAACATATCTTTATAGGGAATGTGATTCAATCCCCAACAGATGTATTGCATGACCAAGCTATTGGCTTGTCATAAAACCGTGTACAGCTCAATAATGCACTTCCTTATGTTTGCTCTATCTCATTCCTGCCTTACTCCATTTTTCTGGCATGTCTTGTTTCCTGGGATTTTACTGCCTAGTGAAATACTATCACTAAGTGTTTGCATCAGGCTCTGTTTTCTAGAGTACCAGGACTAAGGCAAGTCTCTCTTCAAATGACATATTTTCACAGATATCTACTCCAGCAACCCCATCTCAGCCCCACCCCACATCTCCTTGACCTTGTTCTAATTTTCCATTTGTTCCATGCATTTATAATTATCTAACATATAATTTACTCAGTTATTATGCTTATTATTTTTATCTGCTCCTCTTCCCAATTAAAACTTTAAAACAAAAGAAAAACAGAAATCTTCATCTGTTTTGTTGGTGGCTGTACCTCCAGCACCAAGAAAAATGTCTAGCACATAGTAGGCCCTCAATAAATATCAGCTTAATGAACTGAAAGAGTGAGTGACTGGTTGTCACCACCACTGCCACTGCAATGGATTTGAACTGCTCTCTGCAGCCATTAGGTGTGGGTTCAGAGGTCCACTGGGGTGGGAGCTCATGAGCTGCAATGCCTGCCAGTCTTGCCCTCATAATCCCAAGAAAGTCTCTGGCTTTTTGTTTTCTGTATTGGGAGGCAAGAAACAAATAGTAGCTGAGTTACACAAAGAAGGGCAAACTAAATAAGGAAGAAAAGATAAATGATCTTTAGTTTGTAATGTATTTATAAATTAATTTGAAGTGACTCCTTAAAATGTTGAATATTCCTATCTAAGATTACGGCATAACTTTCTCTTTATTTAGGTCTTCTTTTATGCTCCTCAGATTTTTTGAAATATTTTAAATATAGGTCTTATACATTTCTTATTATATTTATTTGCCAGATAGGATTTTTCAAATCTAGTTTGACTAGTTTCTCATTTTCTAATTGTTTTTTATTTCTACAGTAATTTTGAATATATCTTCCTTGTTCAATATGTTAAAAATAATCTGTCATTTTTTTTTAGCTTTTAAGTATTAAATTTACTTGGATATTTTTTATGTATGGTGTTTAGTGAAGATCTAACTTGATTTTATGTTTTCAATTTCTCAGCCTATTGTTTAAGCCTTAATAGTTGAAGATTCCTTTTTTCCGCTCCATAATTTATATGCAAATGAGAATATACCATATTGTTTATGTTTGCATTTGTTTCTAGGCTAGCTATGTCTCCCAATTATTGCCTCCACACCTATTCTTCAACTTCACAGAGAAATCTATTCCCTTGACTGTGTGGCCCGTACTCGAGATGACTGTAAAATGCCTCCATAAGAACTAAAAATAACCATCCTGCCATCTCCAATGGCAATTACCTCAACATATGTAACCCACACCTGGCTGTCTTCCTGTATTTCCTATCAGTCATTAACACTGCCAGACTGCCAGTTGCTCCAGCCAGAAACTTTAGGATAATCCCTAAATCCCCATATCCGGTTGGCTAGCAAGTCTTGTTAAATTCACTCTCTCAAACATCTCCAAAATATTTTCTCTCCTCCCTACTGACTTTGCAACTGCTTGGTTGGAATACTGTTCTTCTGTCAGATCTCAGCTTAAATGTCACTCTTCAGAGAGGTTTCCCAGCACCCTGATTAAAGAAGTTTTCACCTTACAGCTATTGTTATGTTACCTTGCTTGTTTCCTTTTTAGGCATGACTTTAAATGACTCATTTAAAACTGTTCTTATTTATTATTTGTTTTTCCACTAGAATCTAAGTTCTATGACAGTGGGGCCTTGTCTGTCCTGTTTTCTGTAGTAGCCACAGTGTCTAGGACACTTTCTATTTCTTAATAGGCACTGAATAATTAGTTGTTACAAGAATGAATGCATGAGTACCACAAAAACCTCTTATCAAGTGTTTTTAAACTTTCTCTTTCATTTCTGTTACTCTTCTTTTCCAAACAAACCTCCACACTGATAAAACTGTTTATCAAAAATATTTTCCCAGACCAAAAACCTTCAATTCCTTCTTAAGAATAAGATAAATAAATGTCATTTCCCTTAGAAGATAAAAAGTGGTATAACTACTTTTAATCTACTTTAAATGAGATTTAAAGTAGAGCTGAAGGTATAATAATTGGGTCAAAATTTTAAAATTCATATTGAGTCTTAAGTTCTGCATTCTGCAAAACTGCAAAACTGATTCTCTTGGGGGGGGAAATGAGTTTGTCTAGATTATATTTACCTATTTTTCAAAGATGCTTCTAAGCATTTCCTCTGCTTCACATACATTGCTTGTTTATTTTTTATTATTGTTTATACTTTAAATCTTTTTCTATATTTAATAATCTTATTAAATATTATTCTTTTCCATGTTCAGCTATAGAAATTCTACAGAAAGCAATTATATTTGTAAATTAGCTTGTGAAGTTGGTTTCTCTTACCCCATTCTCTCTTTCACAGACCATATATATTGTCTGTGTCTATTAGCCAGGCATACAAATTTTAATATTTGTCCTCTTTTAATAGAAAATTTTAAAAAATACATATAATTGACTATTTATTGGCCATGTATTTTATTTTTAATAGCTCTCAATAATAAATTGGCCATAATATATTGGGAGTTTTTTTAGCCTACTGAATACATTTCCATATAGTTCAATGATGTGCTTTAATCAGGCCCTCTAAGATGAAACATAAAGCAATATTTCTAAGATTTTATTCTCTTTTTAGAATTATTTTAATACATTCAACTTGAATTATACTGTGTACTTTTAATACCTATAGTATTTTCACCTATATAGTTTTCTTCTTTAGTCAGTCTTTATAATTATATAGACAAGATACATTTTTTATAGGTGGAAATTTTCTAATTTGTAAATCAACTCTTTAATTTTCTGATCTTTAATGCTACTTTCTAGTATAAAATTTTCCACGTTTATTGCCAATCCAATATTTTGTGATTAATTACTTAGAGAATGTGTATTATAAATAAGTCCTTATCATTAATAAATTGTGCTATGATGTCATCATCTATGATATCAATAATAAATTATAAAAATTCTCTGACATAATTTTATAGGCTTCTAAAAATTAATTGGGTTAACCATAATATTTTTTTGCATTCTTTATCTTATCATATATCATTAAAGTTCAGTTTGTATGGCACTATTGAAATATAGTTTGAATTTTTAAGTACTGTGACCCATTTTGAAGGCCATATTATTAATATGAACAGCAATAGAATAGTCCCAGGCTATGCTCCTTATCCTAGTTTGCCAGGGATGCAACACAACGCATGCCACACACTGGTTGGCTTAAGCAACAGGAACTTATTGTCTCTCAGTTTTGGAGGGTAGACAACCAAAATCAATTCTTGACAGGTCATGCTGTTTCCCAGAGTCTGTAGCCTCCTGGTGGTAGCTTGCTGCAATCTTTGTGGTTCCTTGGCTTGCAACTCTGCCTCTGTCACATGGTGCCTCTCCTGTGTCTGCTCCTCTCATTTCCAATGGCTTCTGGCTTCTGGCTTCTTTTGGTTTCTGGCTTCCACTTTCGTGACCAATTCCTTTGTTCATATGGAATTTAGCCATATTGGATTAAGGCCTGCCCTCCTTCAGTTTGGCCACACTTAACTAATAATAAAATCTTCAGAGATCCTATTTAAAAATGGGATTACATCCACAGGAATGCCAATTAAGACTTGAACGTAACTTTTGTGGGGTACATGAGTCAATCCCCGACAATCCTTAAAACTGTTCTAATTGATTATGTTTCTCAAATCATTAACTAAGATGAATTATTATTATGGTTATTCCTAGATTTTTTTTTTTTTACTATTTAAAACATGTAGTTTTGAGACTTCTCCCAGCCATGAGTATTAAACAATTAGAAAACTGGAAAAATAGATACAAATGTGTTTTCAGATGTTGGAAAATGGGCAGTACAAAGTTGTACTCCCTGAAAAAAAGAGAAGCAAACAAGATGAGTCCAATAATTGACCCAACTTTCTGTCTAGAGTCAGCTTCTGAGCTGCAGCACAGGGAGAGAAAACCCAAGCAGAGAATCCCACTGGCTGGAGAGCTAGAGATGAGAATTTGGAATTCTAGGCAGCTGGAATTTGGAGAGCAGAGTATGAGAGGGGTGTGTTATAAAGTATAGAGCTTTGGAAATCTATAAGGGGGTCCCCTTGTGTCTATTGTTGAATACCAAACTTTGCATGCAGAAGTTGCAACTATGAAATCATGGAAAGAACTACTAGAGAGCTGAGGCTGAACATACAAGATTGGGAGACATCTTGTTTCTAGTCAACTAAAGTGAATAAATATTATTTAACAGCTAGGGAATTCAGTACAGTCCTTAGAGGAGTCATGCCTAAATAGAAGAGCTAAACTAGAGTTAGAGTGAAGGCAAGCCTCTATATACCTTAACAGAGTTTAAAAATTAACACTGAAAGGATCATGTTCATCCACAAAACAAAAATCAACATTCTTCAAAAGAAGGTAACAAAATCCAGACACAGATACACAAAAAATTTGCAATGTCAATAAATAATAACTGTAATAATATATCCAATATTGCAGATAAAAGAAAATTCTAGAAAATACTTTATCCAAAAAATCAGAAAAGAAGAAAAACGAGTAAAAATCAGATACAACAAATAGAAAGCAAGATATTAGATTTGAGCCCAACTATATCAATGATTGTAAGTGTAAATCATTTAAACCAGCACCATATAATAGAACTTTTAATGACAGGGGAAATATTCTGTATCTATACTCTTCATTGTCTTAGCTACTACCCTCATATTGCTTTTGAACACTTGAAATGTGGCTAGGCTGACTGAAGAACTAATATTTAAACTTTATTTGGTTTTGATTTATTTGCATTTAAATGTAAAGCATCAACTTGGCTAGTTCAAGACTAAACACTCTAATAAAAAGAAAGAAATAGTCTAGATTAGAAAAGCCAAGCTCAATTATATGCTGACTATAACAGGCACCCTTTATACAGAAAGACTCAGATTGAAAGTTAAAGAATGCAAAAATATGCCAAGCAAAAAATAATTATAAGAACACTTTGGTGGTTATATTAATTTCAGACAAATGGATTTTAGCACAAATTATTACCAGAGATAAAATGGGATATTTCATGGTGATCAAAGATCAGAAATTGAAGAAGCCATAAGAATATTAATGTATACACACATTATAAGAGGGCATTATATTACATGAAACAACAACTTACAAGATTGTGGTGGATTTAAAATATGCCCACAAATTCTTTGATACTGTTCTTTCCAAATGGTTGAGTATAATTTGCCTCCCCTTGAGTGTGATTTGTACTTATTAACTTGCTTCTAATGAATAGAATTATTTGACATAAGACATGATGGGTGACTTTTGTGGCTAGGTCCTAAATGGCATTATAGATTTCTCCTTGATTTTATTCTCTTGGATCACTTGATCTGGGGAAAGCCAACTGCCATGTCATGAGGACACTCAAGTAGCCCTTTGGTTAAGCACATGTGGCAAGGAGCTGAGATCCCTGCCAACACACATCACAGAAGTGAAGCCTCCAGTCCCAGCATAGCCTTCAGATGATTGTAGCCCTGGCTAACATTTTGACTACAAACTCATGAGAGACCATGAACAAGAACCACCCAAGTAAACTGTTCCTGTATTTCTGATCCACAATAACTTTGAGATAATAAGTTCTTGTTATTTTAAGTGGTCAAGGTTGTGGGTAATTTGTTATACAGCCATTGATAACTAATAGAAGACCTGAAAGGTGAAATAGAAATATTCACAATTATATTTGGAGAGGGCTATAGTTTTCTCTTAGTAATTTATAGAACAAATAAACAGCAAATGAATAGGCCTAAAGAATAACACTATCAACCAACTTGATCTAACTTACCTTTATAGAACATTCCACCTAAGAACAACAGAATAGCGATGTGTTCAATTGCACAGGGAACATTCCCCAAGATAGACCATATGCTGGAACAAAAAACAAGTCTCAATAATTTTAAAAGTATTGAAGTTATCTAGAGTATATTCTCTGACAGTAGGGAAATTAAATTAGAAATTAATAACAATAGGACATATATTAAAACCCTGATTTTTGGATATTAATATCACGCTTCAAAATAATACATAGGTCAATGAAGAAACTATAAAAGAAATAAAAAAAATTGAATGAAAAATTAAAAACAATCCTAATTATGGGATGTGGCTAAATCTGTGTTTAGGGGAAAATTCAGAGCTTTAAATACTTATATAAGGAAGGAAAAAGGCCTACCATCCATGATCTAAGCTTCCGCTATAAATTGCTAGAAAGAAGAGTTAAGTAAAACCAAAATAAGTAGAAGGAAGGACATTTTAAAGATACTAGGGGCAATCAGTGAAACAGAGAATGGACAAAAAGTAGAAGAAATAATGAAATGAAAAGCTAATTTAATTAAAGAATCAATAAAATTGACAAACTTCTAGTTAGAATGATACAAAAAATAGAGTAGACACAAATTATCAATATTAGGTAAAAGGGATCATCACTACAGATCCTACAGATATTAAAAAGATAATAAAGAAATATTATGAATAGCTTTAGGTCAACAAATTTGACAAATTAGACAAAATGGACAAATTGCTTTAAAGACAGCAATGACCAAAAATGTCACAGGAAGAAATAGAAAATCTGAGTCAACTTATTTAAAATATTGAATTTGTAATTTATAATGAAAAGTCTTTCAAAAAGGTAATTGTTGGCCCAGATTGTTTCATGAGTCAATTCTATCAAATGATTAGGGAAGACATAATATAAATGCTACATGAATTCTTTGAAGAAGGACAATTTTCCAAGATATTGTACAAGGCCAGCATTATTCTGACACCAAAATCAAATAAAGATATTACAAGAAAATATATTATAGAATAATATCCCTCATGAACATAGACACAAAAATACTTAACAAAATACTAATAAATCAAAATCAGCATATATAAAAGGGATAATATATTATGACTAATTGGGGTTTATACCAGGACTGCAAGTTTGATTTAACATTGAAAAAGCCATCACTATAACTCATCATATTAATTGAGCAAAGAAAAAAGAAATCAAGTTTATCAAAACAGACACAGAATAAGTCTTTGACAAATTTTAATGCCTTCAACATAAATACTCTCAGAAACTAAGATAGAAGGGAACTTCTTCAACTTGATAAAAGACACTTACTGAAAACCTCTAGCCACTATCATAATGGTGACAGAATGACTACCTCTCCTTTATGATCAGAAACAAGGAAAAGATGTCCACTTTCTTTATTTTTATTCAACTTTGTACTAGAGATCACAGCCAGTGCAACATGGCAAGACAAAAATATAAAAGGCAGACAGTCTGATATGAAAGAAGTAAAGCTGCCTTTATTTATGGATGATATGATCCTGTACATAGAAAATACTAAAGAATTTACATATAAGCTAACTGATGTGACTTTAACAAGGTTTCATGGACCAATGTCAATTATATTATTATTAGTAGGAAATTTTAAATTAAAAAATACTGTTTCCAATAGCATCAAAAACATGAAACCAGGATAAGTTTTGTTCAATACATACATTGAAAGTTACAAATCACTGCTCAGAATATTAAAGTAACTAAATGGAAGCATATAGTGTTAATGGATTAGAAGACTCAAAATTGCTAAAATAGAAATTCTGCTAAAATTAATCCATAGATTCAACCCAATTGAAATCAAACTTCCTGTGGCTTTTGTTGGGTAGAAATTGGCATGTTGGTTTTAAAAACTACATGAAAATAGTACAGAGTAGTCAAGAGTTTTTTTGTTTTTTTTAATAAATAAAGGTGTAGAATTTACATTATCTAACTTTGAAGCTTATGATAATACTATAGTAATTGATACTGTAATATTTGTGTAAGTATAGACATACATACATACATACATACATACACACACCAGTGAAAAGAGAGTCCTGAATTTTGATCAAGGGGCCAAGGAATTCAGATGTGGAAATGATATCTTTCTGCATCATTCTGAGTAATGATGCAGAAATTACTGGATATCTGCATGGGAAAACAAAAACTTAAGCCTTTACCACACAGCAAACACCAAACTTTCTTGAAATAATGTATAGACCCAAATATAGAAACCAAGACTATAAAACCTGTAGAAAAAAAACTAGAAAAATATTCACAACTTTGGAGTAGGTAAAGATTTCTGAAACAGGACATAAAAAGTATAAATTATAAATGAAAAACTTAGACTTCATCAGAATTAAGCACTTCTGCTCTTTAAAAACAAAACAAACAAACAAACAAAAAAAACAAAAAAAAAGGAAAAGTCAAACCACAGACTGACAGCAATATATAATGTATTAAATATATTTGACAAAGGATTTTCCCCCCAGAATACATATTTAAATCTTAGAACTTAATAATAATATGACAAACATAACAATTTAACAAATGGATAAAATATTTGAAAAGACATTTCACAAAAGAAGATATGTAAATGCCCATTAATCTCATGAGAACACTTTCCAGCATCATCTAAGAAATGCAAATTTCTCCAGTGAGATACCATTATGCAACCACTAGAGTGGCTAAAAGTAAAAAGATGGAAAATATTAGGTGTTGGTAAGATGTGAAGTATCTAGTGCACACATACATTGTGGGGAGGAATATGAAATGATACAACCATGTTGGAAAACAGTTTCACAGTTTCTTATGGAATTTATCATATACCAGCCAACAATTTCACTCCTAAGAATTGAGAAATATATGCAAATATCCAACACAAATACTGTACTCAAATATTCACAGCAGCTTTATATTTAATAGCCCTAACCTAGTACAATCCAAATGTACTTCAACAGGTGAATAGATAAACAAATAGTATATATACATACAATGGGATACTAGTCAGCAATGAAACAGAATGAAAATTACTGATATAAAGCAACAACATGGCTGTATATTACAAAATATTATGCTGAATGGAGGAAGCCAAGTACAAAATACTCTATGCAGTATTATTCCATTTATGTGAAATTTGAGAATAGCTCTTAGGGATTGAATCATGTTCCCCACAAAAGGCACGTTCTGGTTCCAACCCCTGGTTCTGTGAGTGTGAACCCATTTGTAAAGACGAACTTTGAAGATGGTATGATTTGTTAAGATGTGCCCAAATGGAATGAGGGTGGGCCTTAATCCAATAAGTTTGAAATCATAACATATCCTTATAAGCAAAGGAAATTGGACATGGAAGGAGAAGGCACGGGATCTGAAAGCTGGAAGTCAGTGGAACCAGAAGAGAAAGGAGAGCACATTGCCACATAAGAAGGTCCAGGAACCCAAGGATTGCTGCTAGCCAGAATGCTACTGACCCAGGGAGAAAGCAAGCCTTCTAGCCTCTGAAACTATGAGCCAACAAATTCCTGTTGTTAACCCAACCCACATGTAGTATTTGTCTTATTAGCTTGGAAACTAAAACAATTGTTAAAATAAATCCATAGTGACAAAAATCAGATCAGTGGTTGCCTGTTTCTGGAGGTGGGGAGGTGGCATATAGATTTAAAAGGTCCAGAGGGAACTTTTGGGCATGATAGAAATATACGATATATTAATTGGGGTGATTATTAGATGGGTGTTTACATTTTCCAAAATATATCAAATGGATGCATTTATTTTGATTAAATTATATATCAATTAGCTCTACTGTATTTGAAAAAAGGATAGTTCTGCTCATACTGGTTCTGCATGCTAATTTTGGTTCAATAAGTTTCAAAAGTTTCTCTCCGTGTTGACTCAAACAAGTAGAATTAATAACAGAGATCACAGTCTTATTCTCAATACATTTTATATAAAACAGGGAGCCCAGGCCAAGTTTATTAACTCCTGGAAACGGTGCAAATATTGATTATAAAAATTAATCTGTGGTTAGAGGTAGGAAAGGGCAAAGGAGAGGGTTCTAGAAGAAGAGTGGTTTGTCTCTATACCATAGCTACAGTTAGCAACGGCACCATGTTGGCTTTGCGTTTCTAGTCATCACACAGAGGCTAATTTGAATTGAGGCTGTGGTATAATTCTTAGGTGAAAGAAGTCATTCTTACGTGGAAGTAGTTTAAGAAGCTTAGTTTAGGGTGCACCTCTGCTATGAAAGGTGTCTGGAAAACACTTTCAAGCAAAATTAGAGAAAATTAAAAAATATTTGAGTATTAATTATAATAAAAACTCAAATAGTATAGATTGTACTATTGCTAATTATAATATATAGTGCCTAAGTGTATATATTAAAGAGAATTTTAAAAATTTGATGGAACTTAACCAACTACAGTTGTATTGTATTCTATTTATTTAAGAGGATTATTAAGCATCAATTCATTTTATGAAGCATCATTCAGAATTTCTTTAACAAGATCTTACTCTGTATTTCAATAAAATGACAGTTTACCTAAAAAAAAAAAATGGTCAGAGACCATTTGTAAATTTCCACAGTAAAGCAAAAAAGTCCAGGTGTCCCATGCTTATTTTCAGAACTAAGGAAGGTGGATAATACTGAGGGATGGTTCTTGGCCAGTGGTTCTCAATAAATCTTAGTAGGAACAATATCCCTTTACTGAAAGGAAATTCATCGATAATATAGCATAGCTACAATCTAATATTTTTAGAACTCAATATAATGCCTTAACTATAAAAAAAGAAAAAAATACTTACATAAAACACTATGTGTTTCAATATGTAAATGCTTGGGTAAAACTACTTTAGTAGGCAAAATGAAATAGAAGACTGCACCTATTCCCAGAATCACAGTAGTGTGGCTGATTTTGTATTGAGATCATCTTGGTGACTCAAATCCCATAGGCAGGGCTGTGATTTTCTGAAATGGTAAACAAATCTTGGTAAAGTTTTAAAAAAGCAAAGTACATTATTTCTTCTGTTTATATAGAAGATGCTTCCAGGAGAAAAAGGTACATATTAAAATCATGCAAAAAATTTTTTTATACAGAACAGTGACTTAAGTTAGGCTTCAAATATAAGATTCTACATGAATGCCCTGTGCCTGATTCAGAGTCCATGTTGGACAATTTCATGTTAGGAATGTCCAGCCCATTGCCAGATAACTACTAACCCTGTTTCACATCACTAATGCCAGTAGCAACCCCCAATCATACAGTTACTGAAGGACATCCCTAGGTCTCCTAAACACCCATTGAGGAGCTGTTTCAAACCTACGAGAACCATGGATGTGGGCCCTAAACAAACGGAGAACAACCAAAAAATTAGTAAGGAGTTATCATTTGAAACAGGGGTGGCAGGAAAAATTCCTGAAGTTCTGTGGGTTAAAACGAAGAAAAGGGGACCTGGAGAGATGAAATTTCAAGTCTGAAGGGAAACAGCTGCAAAAGCTTTTTTCCACCTTTGAGTAAGTGGTTAGTGGCTGAACGAAAACTTTCATTTTAACGTTTGTGATTGCCATAAAAACTTCAGGGGCGATATTGTATCTTGCCCTTCCTTCCTTGCCCTGCCAGCAATTACCAAGCAGTCACTTCCCTGGCCTGATTTGCAGCATCCCCAGAGAGCACCTTTGCACCTCTGCAGGGTTTGATTCTTTGGTAACTTGTCAGTCCCCCTGGCCTTTGGGAGAGCTTTGTCTCCCACGTGCATCACCTGGAAACACATTGCCTGCACACTGACCTGACTTCAGCGGTACATTTACCCAGCTTCAGGAAAGTTTCCTAGCCATGCCAATTTCCCACAAATAATGCTTTCCATGTGTAGGGACTTTACAGATCACAAAGTGCTCTCACATCAATTGCTTCCTTTAATTCGAAAGAAGTTCAGTTAACACATCAAGCAGAGGAATGATCCTCATAGAGAAAGGGTGCCGTAAGAATGACCGTTTTCCTGGAGGACGCTTTAAGGCCTGTGTTTGGCCATCCATGAGGCCAAAGGCCTGGGAAGGGGGAGGGTGGGGGAGTGTCCGCCCTCTCCCCCCACCCTCAGCTGCGGCTGAGCCAAAACCAGCAGGGGCCGTCTCCTCCTCTTCCCCAGCAGCTGTTGCTCACTCCGCTCAGAAGCCAGGGCCGGGGACAGGGCGGCAGTCGTTGCTCTAGCTCCTGAGAAGCGGACCCGCTCGGGGCCACCAGGATGCCAGGCGGCGCCAGGGGCCTCCTCCTCCTCCTGCTCACCGGGCTTGGGGGGCTCGGGGCCGGCCAAGTACAGCGGCGTCAGTCCCAGCGGCAGTCACAGGCGCATCAGCAAAGAGGTACAATCGAGGCACGGGCTGTGGATCCTTTGCAGGGCCCGCGGTTCCTCACTGGTCCCTTCTTTTAGCTAGTTGCTGGCCTGGGACCGCTTGCTTTGCCTTTGGGGAATGCGCTTCGGGGCGAGACGGGCTAAGCTAGATGCCAAGTTCACTTTCAACTCTTCAGTGCTGTAGGGGGAATATCCCACCTCCCCAAAGTGGAGCTGAAGCGCTTTCCGTTTTTCATTCTTTTCTGAGAGGAGTTGCTACCACTATGTATGCAACAAACTGATTTTCGAAGTCTTTCCAAGTGACACATTTTTTTTTTTTTTTTTCAAATAGAAAAAAAAAGTTTCTCCAAATTAGATTCGATCCCTGCAGAAAAAGGTTTCCCATCCTGTTTCTTCTTGGAACTTGATGGAGAGAAGCTGATATATCTTTTTTTTTCTTTTAAGGGACTTTGTTTCCCAATATAGTGTGTCACAGAACTATTTGAACAGGATCTATGAAGTAGTTAAGTATGTGGATTTTTTTCTTCCATAGAAACAGCTTCTCTGGCCTCACCTTTCCTTTACTCACGTCCTATCTCAGGGATCCTACTTTATATTATAGTAAAATTTCTCCTCTTGCTGAAATACAGAAGAGACTTTTATGTCATGTGTACTTTAATTGAGAACACAGTGGTCAGATACACACTTCAGGGGAGTTTTGAAAACAGTCATAGTTAAATGTAACTCAAATTATTCTCCTTAGAGCTCCATAGTGTTTATATGCATATCATTTTGGATATGGGGACTCTTGGGAACCTTTGAGTTATTTTATTGTCATGAATTTTAAATGGAGCACACTTTGATTTGAAATATGTTATTTTAGCAAGTATTTCTGTAAGTTGGAAAACATGTATCAAAGTAAAAAATATTTAAGAATCTATCTTAGATTTGATTTCAAAATGCTTATCCTAGGAGTATAAAATCTGGACATTAGAAGCTTTAGAAAGTTTTGATGAAGCTGAATCTGCTAAAGTTTTAAAATACTCTTATTCCTTTTCTAGTTAACTGGAATAAAGCTATGTCAATATTTCTGATGGTTTTACTACTTATAATCTGGCATTTTTAGCAGTACTATGTTTTTAAAAGGAGTTATACCCTAAGTGCACTGCTACAATAATAACTCCCTGATTAAAATTCCTAGAATAACAATGACCTTGAGTTCACTATATAACTTTTTTCTTCTATTTTTACTTTTCCTTCTCAGTGAAGTGAAGTGGGGTCAGCTTGGCTTAATTAATAGAATTTATGAGACAGTGATTTTTATAACATCTCTGGCAGTTATTTTTTTAATATTACTTATAGCTGTTAACTTTTCTCAATTATCTGATATGTTTTAACAGTACACATTTTACTGATGTGCAGCTGGGAGTGAGGAGGGGCCAGAACCACCAATCTTTCTGTCTCCTTGGAAAGGGGCCGAAGCTCAAAGCACGCAGAGTAGGGATGAAGTGGGTTCCTGCGAATTTTCCCTAATGTGAACTCTCTTTCTCTTCCTCTGTCTGTGCTTTAATTGAGGTGAAATTAACTATGATTTCTCAGGCACAAGGTGAGGTGAATGTAAAAGGAGACCATGTGCAGTGTATTTTGAGGTTGGCTCAAAGATAAATGATCAAAACCTGTTAAAATTAAAAATATACATAAAGTATATTTCATAAAACCTTAAATTTGTTTATGCTTTATAATTAAAAAATGCCTTACCTTATTTTGCCTTCTTGGTGGACAAATTAAAATCTGAGGTTTGGAGTGGCCATGACTTAAGTTCACGCATCTAGTCAGAATAACTTAATTTTCAACAACTAAAAACAATTCCAGTATTGTTTATGCTGAAGTTCCCCTTTTCATGGTACAAAGGTTTCTTTCCTTTTTTTTTTTTTTTGAGGCTATATTTTCTTGTCAATGTTATTCTGCTGAAACAAGCTCTTGGTAAAGATCACTGGGTTTGAGTCTGACTGAAGAAATGTTTTCTTGGCTATCATCAACTTTTCTGCTTTTGATTATCCAAGAACTGACCTTCCTGGCCAACACTAATTGCTTAGAAGGAGACCTGTTCTTCCTTATGAAACAGTGCCAATTTATTAAGACTGTTGACATGGGGCAACCATGTTTAGTTGTTGTAATTGAGTTAAAAACTCAACTAGCTTCTTTTGTTTGTTTGGTTTACATTTTTCTTTAAAATCTTGCATGATCTCTAAAGAATGCTAAATTGTAATGTGAATACCCTTGAGTCAATGAGAAGGATGTTCCAAGGGTATTCTTTAACCAGATTTAAGGTTGACAAAAAAGAAAAATGATGCAATCAAAGTGGTTCTACATTTCGGCAAGGCAGTGGATAAAATCTTTTCTAGAGTTCTTGTGAACAATATGTTGAAAGGGAAGGATAATGGCAGGTACATTGCAAGCGACTGAAAAATAGTTTCCAAAGAATATTGCAGATGTTCAAGATCACTCTGGAAAGAAGTCTCTAGGAGTGTGACAGAAGTTTCCTTGTGTTCGCCTGTTTTGATAATGGCTTGATGGAAAATATAAAATCCAAGTTTATCAGAATTGCAGGAGGCCCAAAATTGACTCTGGTGGCTAAGCCAATTCATGACAGATTCAGGAATTTTAAAGGCCTCTATAGACTGGACCATGAACAGAACCTCTGTGGAGTTTGCTTTATTATTTATATCTAGATATAAAATAATTCCATTTGCCTTCTTATGGAAATTTTATGCCCAGGAATGAGTGCCAAAGACATATAGGATGAGAAAGACCAGTCTGAGGTGCAGCAAGCTTTGTTTGAACATGGAGTGTGACGTGGTGACAGAAATATTAACGCATTCTTATACACAGCTCATAGAAGTAGATCGGTCATTTAGTTAGAACGCGGTTGTGGGCTTCATTGACAAATGGATATGAATCCAGAGGAGGGAGAGCAGACTAGTTAGGGGCCTAAAAAGACTTTCAGAGGATGAATGTTCCAAGAAAAGCCCTTTGACCTGAGAAGGAAAGACTTAGGGAGAGCAAATCATAGGAGAGATCCTCAAATTTTTAGAAGTGTTGTTGTATGAAAGAGGGACTAGAATATCCTCTCTAAAGGCTGAACTGGGATCCATAGAAGAATATGAGGAAGAAGGAGATTTGAGTTCAGTAAAATGGGACGACACTTGCTCTCTACTCCCTCCCTCCCTTCCCCCACTCCCTACCCCTCCCCACTTTGAGCTGTTCTGAAATAACTGGGCTGTGTGTGAGCGCCTTGCTTCTGGAAATGTCCGCACAGCGATCAGATGTACAACTTATCAGAAATACTTTAAGATGGGATTTCTTTACTGAGAGGAACTTAAGACTCATTAACTCTCCAGACCTTTTACAAGTCCAAGATTCTAGTAGTATAGTCTATTGCTTTTGGAGTACATACTTGTGTTTAAATTTCTGAATTCTTAAAAATGTCAAGAAAATATTAAATGTATATAAATGTGTTTTCAGATACCTTCTGAAATTTAAAATAAAAACATATTCTAAGACAATTCTCACACATTTTTGGCAATAATAAATAATATTTGTATGGAATTTCCACATTGCCATCAATTGCATAATTAAAAACGTCCTGTGTTATAAAATGTGAAAACAGTTTATAAATTATGTGAGAAATTTTCAGGGGATTTATTGTGGCCGTAAACCTGGAATTCATTTTTTACTGTATTTTCTTTGGCTACTTACGTAACTTATTGGCTTGCTTATTAAATACTGATCTAATAGTTTAGTAAAAATGATTCATAACAGGCAAAAATATGGGTGAGAATAAGAACACGTACCAACATTGACTAGATGTAGTAGAATTTTAAAAATGGATACAAACGTTACATTTTATTATCTCACATATCTGTGTGTGTAAGTACTTGCTATCTTATTCCTAGGATTTTTCTATCCTAGGATTTCATGCAAAGTCATGAACCAAATTTATATCAAGAGTTGCTGAGGATTATGAAAAAAATTGTACATGCTCTACTAGTTTTCATCACTTCACTTCAGTGACACTAGTTCCTGAGATATGAGATAACTGTCACTTACAGTATAATAACTCTATTGTAAATATAATTCTTCTGTAGATATGATTATTTTAAAACTGTATCCCAAGAGTTCTACCCTGATATGACTTGTAAGAAAACATGACCCGATATTTTATGGGAGGGATTTAGTTAAGCAGGAGGAATTTCTGAAGTAGTAGGGTTTGGAATTCTCACACTTTGAACTCTACTTTGAACTCTACTGTGAAAGCTCTGACTGAAGAAAGTTTACTTTTGAGTAGTTTTCACATCTCAGTATTTTCTCAGCTATCATTTTTTTCTAAGGCAGAGCCCTCTCTCTAGTTTCCTTTTCATCCATTTAATGAATAGTTATTATTCATCAACAATGACTAATGTGCCAGACATTTTAGCTTAGACCTCTGAGACTGTGGCATTAGTCCTCTCAGTCCATGTCAATTTGGCAGTGGACTATAACAAAAAAAATAACTTAAACTTTATATAAGAACATGCATCTCCTTTCATAATCTGCTTTGAAACTATGGGACCACAATTCTGGGTCACACTGGAAAGGGAAGAATTGGAACTTAGTGGGGTCCAGAATAAGGAAACTAACCTCAACTTAATATATATAGCAAGATTAGTGATGAGTGGCTGTCCAAATTATAGATTCCAAAGGACATGCAGGCTTGGTTCAAGACAGCATAGCTATACAGTAGGATTCTACCTTGTGGATGGAGCATGGCTGGAAGAGTTTCTAAGCAGGGTGATAAAAAAAAATTTAAAAAGACTGATGACTTTAGATCTTTTGTCCAGTTTGCAGTAGGTCCCTATTTAACAGCTAGAGAGAGTGCAGAAAAGATCAGGAAGAAAGGGTTGGTAGTGGCCCTCAAAATTTTTAGGGTCTAATCCAGAATATCAAGGTTTAGGATCTGCATGTAGTTGCAACTATGGACTGGGTAGTGAAGAAGGAATTTAGCAGAAACCAGTTGCAATGAATGAGAAAATATGGTAGAGGTGAGAGAAAGGCAAAACTCATGCCAGGCTCACTGTATCCTGGGCTGACAGAAATGAGACCAATTTTGAGCTTTACCAGTTGGTAAGTCTGAGTTTGAAGAATTTGTGCAGGAAATTGGTGGGGTTGGGCCTATGTGTATTAAAATGTGGTTAATGAATGAATACATTCAGTAGGGAAAGCAGACAGAAATATACCTGCCCTTGTGGAGCTTATATTCTATTTGGGGTGGAGGTGCAGAGACAAGAATATGATGTCTCAAATGAATAAGTAAATATAAAAGATATCTGCATTTCATAGTATGTACTGGCTTGGTAAGTGTCCTGGAGAAACAAACACAGCAGGGTAAGGGGAGCCAGGAGTTCTAGGAACAGAGGGAAGCTGGTTGCAGTTTAAATACTGTGACAGGGCTGACCTCCCTGAGAAGGCCACACTGGGCAAACACTTAGTGGTGTGGGAGGTAGGCCTACTTTTGGTGCTTTTGGTGGAAGAGCATTCTGGGCAGAGGGAATAGACTTGGAGAGGTCAGAGAAGTAATGAGGACTAGATCACATGGCATTGTTGGCCATTGTAGAGATTTTGCCTTTTGGTGTGAGATGGGGAGCTATTGGAGAGTTTTGAGCAGAATTAAATGAATGAATAAAATAATAGTTGATATGTCTTTTCTCAAGGGAGCATTAATCTATGGAACTAGATCAACAGTCCAATCATAGGACATTTTAGATTCATCTCTTGCTCCAAGCGTCTCATTTATAGATCACTTTGTTTCAACTCAAGGATGTCATCATTGGGAAGTTCAGATGCATCATCATAGCACCGCCCCCCCCCCACCCGCCGCCGCCCTTTGGCATCTCAATCCTATCCTATGATTAAAAGTATGTCAGTCCTTCAAAACGATTCAAGGACAAGGAACATCTGTCTCCTTTTATTTTTCCCTGGTGCTCTTAGAAATATGTCACAGGTTTCTTCAGTCTCCTTTTATTTTGCCCCAGTGCACTTAGAAATATGCCATAGGTTTCTTCAAATTTTAACTAATGTGCACTTTAAAAATAAAAACAGTTTTCTTCACAATTCCACCTTGATGTCTGTACCTTTGAATCCCTTTTTTTGTTATTCATTTTAAAATCAGAGCTACAGATTAGATACTATGTTAAAAATGACACTGTGAAGTATTGATTTGATGACTGAGCTTTGAAATGTTACCTGTTTTCCCAATCAAAAACTTTTTCTCTGCTCTTTAAGGATCACTGTAAGTCTTGCAGTAACCTTTGGACTAAAGTAATGGAAATTTGGCCTGACTTAATTCTATCATTTTGAACAAAAGTTAGGTGAAGAAAATTGCCTAGCTTTTCCCTCCCCTTCTCCCTCCTTCCCTTTCTTTGTTTCCCTTTCTTTCTTTAGCTTTCCTTCCTTCTTTTTTTCTTAGTATTATTTCTCTTTCCTTTAGTCTGCTGTTTGTGAATGAACTATGATTCTAACAAATAGAACCTTTAAAAGACACCTAAGGTAAATTGACTTCAGTCTCTCTTCTTTTTTAAAAAACCACTGAAAATCACTATCTGAAGATTGTTCTGAGACATAACCTAAACTCACCTGATGATTAAAGTTAGATGTTTGATTGTCAAAGATGCATAATGTGGGTGAAAGAAGCACCTTTTTTTGTCATTTTGAATGCGGGTTTCCATATTGGAGCTTGGTGCTTTTTGGATTTTTGTTTTGTTTTGTTTTTTGTTTTTTGTTGCAAAACCTTTAGAAAAAGATTATTTGGCATCATCTACTAGTAGGCTATTACTCATGACTTTGGCCATCTGTAACAGACCTAATCTAGTTCAAATAACAAGTTAATCTAGGCAAATTCAGATTGATGAAGGCCAGAGGAAGTGTTTAGTGCCTGACACTTAGGAAAGGGATCTTGTGCAACCCTGACGCTGTCCTTCCATGTATGGTCTTCTCAGATGACTGCGGAGCTGTGTACCTCTGCAGGGCTCTGCAGCTAACTGTCAAGACTGTCAGATGGTTTAGAGTGGTTTAATAATATTTAGTGAGTATTAGATAATATTTATGAGTATTAAACAGGCGTTTACATAGCAGAGCTGTTTATACATGAACATAATTATCTTCATTTTTGTAGAAGGAAAATAGATGCCTAGCAACTTGTCAAGGACAAAAAAAAATTCCAAGGGTAGTTTTAGAATTAGAAATTAGAATATGTTCTTTCTCCTGTTTCTATGGCTCATACACTGTCATCTCTTTTGGAGTTTTAGATCTTTATCGTTTAGAAAATTCCCTGAAAAAAATGATATTTTTTCTAAGTTATGTTACTATATTGTATTATAGTCTAATTTGAAACCAGAGATACATTAAGTATTATGGGAAAACCAGTCTTCAAAGCTCTTTTTCACTTAAACATACACATACAGACACATTTATTACTTAAAACTATACAGAAATACACATACACATATACGTTACTTAAAACTATGCAGAAAATCAAAAGCATTTATCAAATCTTAGTCTTTACATTCTTAGGATTCAGAGTTTAGAAATTGGACTATAAGGAAGTATTAACTCTTCATTGGCTTTTTTGAAGTCACCTTACAGAAGTTATTTTAGCAGGTTGGAAACATAATGATATTTATTACATAATGAATTTTTTTAAAAATAGGCAATGCATATGTTAATGAGTTAAAGGAGCAAGAAGGAAGTAAGTATACCTAAGAAGGAGGGCAGAGTTAATCTCAAAATTCCATCTTTCTGAAAAGACGCCAAATATTAGCATCTTTATAGAAAGATTTAAAGAGTTCCATTTGAAGCTGGACTCCTTAGTTAAGGTAGAAAACTTTGCAAACCTCCTAGGTTTTGTATGCACAGAACCAGTATGTATATCTGTATGCATGTATGTATATATATATATGTGTGTGTATGTACATATGTCTGTACCATTCATATTTTAGTATGTACATATGCATGTATGTACCATTCACAGTCCCCAATTAGCATATTCCCAATTTAGTTTTCATTTCCTTACACCATTGGATTTTCTGTTTTATCAAAAATCCTATTATAAGGTAATCTAAAAATTATGTTTCTAGGAAATTCTAACTGTCCTGGATAAATGATTATGGATCAAATAATACATTGTAAGTAGGATCATTATATCTCTCAGTGCAGTAACTATACTGCTAAGGATTTGAGGTGTAACCCCATTCAAGTTACTTGTAACGTCTATGGTCCTATTCTAAAGGGTAATAAGGCTAGTAGAGTTTGCCAATCAAATAGCATTTTTCAAAAGCCTCTATAGCTACCACAATTTTCTGGCTTATCGCCCACTATGCATGTTTCAATTATTGAATGAGGCTGAAAGTGTGAAGGAGAATAGAAAGCAGTGCCATCGTCATTTCAGGTAAGCTACTTTACCTCATTGGTTTGCTGTGGGGAGTACATAAAACAATGAATATAAAACATGGAGCCTCTATTAGAGTCCCAATAAATGTGAATTTTCAAAGTGCCTCAAGAAAAGTGAATTAAGTCTAAAATCAGCCTTGGTGCCAAGAATTTCTCTGGCTCAAAGAAGCACTTTTATCCCTACTGTCCAGCACTTGTGTGGCTATACCAAACTCAGCTGAAGCTGTTTGTGAATAAGTTTGCTTATATACTTGAAAACACTGATGTATGTATCCAGTTTTTGTTGGAATGTGTACTGTAATATTCCTCTATTCTGCACTTCTTAGCATAGCCTACAATAATTACCTAATTAATAAATACCTCTTTATACCTTATCTTTCCATATAGAGTCCTCTGCTTTAGAGATAACTTAGAATAGTAGAGAGAGAACAAGTTTGGGAGACAGCAAATACCAGAGTCATTGCCAAGTTCCCACTTAACTAAGAGCGAAAACCTGAGTCAATGGAGTTTAAATTTCCTATCAGTAAAACAGAAAAACGTTAGATAAAGTATATGAAAATACTGGCAGTCAGTAAATATAATTCATTTCTCCTTTCTCCTTTATTATTTGAGCATAAAGCTCACAAATGATATTTGCAAGGTATATGAGATATCCATTTTTCTTAAGAAGAACAAAATATTCTAAAGGTTTCTTTGAGTAGACCATAAGAGATTATAGATGAGAAAGTATTATCTCATTGCCCAAGAGATAGAAGAATTCTGTCACGATCACGTAAGTCCATAAGAGATAGAAAGGAATCCAAGTTCCTATAATTAGCTAATAGTTATGTTGGTAGCTCAGTGTTAAAAGTGATTGAAACAGGCAATAGAATAGAAATTTTAGCAATACTTGGTGGCAATTTATATTTCAAATAGTATATATGATACAGTAAATATTATTTTGGGTGGATATGCATTTCTTAAGTATTGATAAAACTTTTTTAGAAAGCTTTTAATGTATGTAATGTGTTTAGAACAAAGGATGACACATAGTAAGTGTTCCACAAAAATAATTATAATTTTCAGCCTATGAAGCACAAATCCTCATTGATATCTGCCCAGGTAGAGATGACAATTCAGCTTAAATGTTGCACAATGAAAGTTAATTTCAGGATAGGCTTCAGTAGAAAGTCCAGTTGGATTGTGGAAAAGATCTCAATATAGACTCTGTTTATTTGGACTCTCCCTAATCACTAGGGTGAAAAAATAGTGTTGGAAGACATTATTTAATACCAACCTGGATAGGAAGAATCTCTGAAAAACTACCTGAGGAAATCAAACAGCCCCTTACTGTTCTCTAGGGAAATCTGCTTTACTAAACTTGAGAACATTGGATTTTGAAAAACAAATTTCTACAAAAACATTTCTATAGGCCCTTTTACAGTTCAGAAAGCTTCAAGCATTCCAAATGTGTAATGACAGCTTTTCAGTTTTTCAGTCTAATACGTTAGAAGAAGAATCACTGCATTTATGATTGGAATGCTGGATTCACGTTTTGGCTCGAGCATTTCCTAAACATGTGCCCTTAAACAATAGATAAGTTATTTAACTATTCTAAAATTCAACTTTCCATCCAGAACAATGGAAATATAATATTCAAATTTATCTATCTCATGGGATTGTTATAAGGGTTAAATGAGATGTGCCATACAAATAGTATTAATAATACTATTCATTGCCATAATAGATGACAAGGTTGGCCTTAAGTATTATTGGCTTATGAAATATTTCTTCACCCCTTTTTTTGATTTTTTTCCAATAGCACTTAATATATTTAGTTCTTATATATTTTCAAGGTTCTCAAAAATTGCAGAAATTATATATTTCGTAAACTAGTAATGTACACATTATTGTGTATGTTATTATACTAATATTATGCACATGTACACATTACTGCTAAGAAAAAAACTGGTATCTGGAAATATATATCAGTTTCCTACAAATAAATAGCAAGTCTTAAATGCTCAGTGAAATTATAAAAGTTAATATTAGAATAATCTGGTGAATAACATATGTTTTTGTTGAGATTCCTCACATTCTTAAAAATAATTGCAGCTTTGATTTATGTTGGTTATATCCACTGTTGAATTGTATTAGAAATTAAAAACTGGAGAATTTAAAATGTTTATTTATTAATTCATTTAAAAATAACAGTAATAAAAATGTTACATTGACAAAATAGTTTCATGAAAAATAAATTTGTATTCCAAAACAAAAAATACATAGTGAAAGGAGTGGAATCATTTTACATTTTCAAATCTTAATGTCTGCCTTAATAGAAGAGAGCTGGACTCTCGTTTCAGCATCTGCATTTACTCTATTATGATATGTTATTTTGGTTTAAATATCTTAAGAAATATACAGCATCATATACATGTATTTTGTTGGAAAAAGAAGGAATATTTTAATGTCTTTTAAGGCAACTGTAATTGTCTTCCTTTGATTCTACACCAAAATGCACTAAGTGATAGTTTTTTAAAGATTGGCTGTAATGTGGTATCTAAAACTGCATAAATGTTGTTTTTGTACTGTTATATTAAAATTCATTGGTTTGTCTTGCACTTCAAAAAAATTTTATTTATCTATCATGTAACTTCACTCATTGATCATTTGGAAAAATTGGTATACTGAGTTATACGGATCTCACAAGGATGGATACTTTTATTATAAATTACTTTTGAAAATCACATTTGCTATATCACCACTGATCTTATCAGCATGGTCTTTAAATATTGGAAACTGTCAAACTCACAAGTTTTCCAAAATTTTAATTTTCATTTGCAAGTTCAAATGTAATCATTGACAACGTTTTTTGTAAGTTATTTTTTCTTGACATGTCAGAGTCACTTTATTCATTTTCAAGAAAATGTATATCAAATGCTAAGTCTTAAAAACATCATTTATTAATCTTTCTTTAGAATATAAATGTTATTCCATTAAAAAAGCAACTCAGCTTGGAACTGAAGCAATTGTACAAGTCCCTTTTCTTAAATTGACCATTGTACTTCAGTACACAATAGTATCCAATGGCTAAGATTTAATAAAATTAATAATTGTTCCTGCTTCATTGGACATTCCTATGTGAAACTAGCTTTTCTGTTTTTTCCTTTGTGAATGTGGTAGTGAATAGTACAATGCTCACTAGTACAGTTTGATGTCTCTGCCTTGATTTGTGCTAAGGCACCCACCAGTGCTTTTGCACCATTGGTGAAAATGTCAACACAGTGAAAAGGCAAATACTAAGTTTTGTTATGAAAATAATTTTGACTTTGTGGATCCACTGTTAGGGTCTTGAGGAGGCCCAGAGGTCCTGGTCTATGCATTGAGGATTATAGGGTTAGGCTATAGTTGAGTTCTTCTGCAGCTTTATCAGCTCCTCAAGGGCTATAGTCATGTGAAGGCAAATTTTTTAATCACAAGGAGCCAAAACCATTTCAGTTTTTACTGAAGGTCTAGTCCAGTCCAGACTTACCATTTCTTTCCAAGGGGCTGAAATCCTGAGAGAGGTGCTTCTGTGGGAGGGCTAAATCCAGCTAGGAGCACTTATGGGAAATCAGAATTTATATCACACCTTCTTCCCTGCTTTCTTTCTTTTAATTTACCCAAAGTAAGTGTAATAAATATTATGTTGTCCCTGGTGGATTGAAGAAGGGAACTCATGACCAAGGTTGACTACAAAGGAAGAATGCTAATATTTGGAATCCTGAATATTTGCAGAAAAGATACTTGGACTGTAATTGTGCTCCTGAATTCACAACGGTAAGGCGACACCATGCTTTTCTTTTTTGGAAGCAGTGCATCTTAATATGTCTCTCAGAATATGGTGTTTTCTTCATTGTTTCCCTAACCTTAGAAGCTTTTGTGCTTCCAAAAGTATTGGAAAGGTTTTGTAATATTTGGAGCTCAAAGCGTATTCTTTTCCTTTGTCCCCATCTTATCAAATACCATCATGCTCATGCCAAATGATGGATCTGTTTTTTTTTTTTTTTTTTTGTTTATTTTTTTTAATGAGATGTCCATAGACTCAGAGATCTACTCTGATCAAATTCCTCATTGTTCACTCTCACCCTGCCCTGAAAGCCAGGGAACACAGATGTATAGAACTTGCTTATCAAAACCACTGATGGGTTACAGCATGAGAAGTGGTGGAGTGTTTTCAGACTAAGTGGACAAATGACTCAGAACCCTTTCATCATCACAATTTAACATGATAAAATTTTTGAGGTTCTTGTGTCTCAAATCTAATCTACACTCTCTCCCTTTCTAGTGTAACTTGTCTTTAATCATTAGACTGATTTTATATGTATTGAAGTATTTAAGAGACTATCTCACATAATATATTTTTTCATTAGAAACTATTCAATGTTAGACAAAGTGAACAGAGACCTGTGGAATCCATTTCCTGCTGAACAGCCTTGGCGATTTCATGGCTCTGTACCATTTTAGCTTTCTGGAAGTTCAACCTAGAGGTGCTGCTTGGAACATACATTTCCCTTAAGCTGTTTTGACTCCTATAGAATTACAAAGATCACAATGGGGACCAGTCAGAGCTATGACTCAAGGCAGAAGTCAGAGGAAGTAATCTATATTACAAACTTGGCGGGGGTGGACAGTAAGACCCAAAGTCACTTCTAAGTTTTATATTTACATGATCATCCACTCATTCGAATGAGTAGAGATTTTACCCTGAACCAAATGCTACTTCTCTAGGTACACATCCTCCTAATGACTTCAGAATCTCTCACCTGTTGCTGGTTCTGCACCCAGTAATCACCTGAAACTGTGACACTTCTTGGGATTGGTCCAAAAACGCCCAGCCTTTAAGGATGGGCCAGGTGGGTGTTGAGAAAGAGCGCTGCGAGGTTGTCCCTTAGCAGCACCTGTTCTAGAAATCCTAGGTATGGAATTGCCCTCTAATTGAACTTCCAGCGAAGAATACTAGAGTTGTATCAATTCTTTCATCCTAGCTCTCCTCCTCAGAAGACTTTATGTTGCTATACTTGACTAGTTTGACATTGGGGTGTAATTTACCCATATTTCTGTGGAGGTTGTGCTTGTGCCTTAAATTAATTAAGCTGTCAGAGCTTCAGTGGAAGAATTCTTCCTGTCTTCAAATAAATGTCCCTGGACCCTAGATTTGCATAACAAGGGGGTTCTTTCCCCCTCCATTTTATTCACTGAGCTTTAGCAGAAAAATGATTAAAGCAATGAGGCTCATTACAGTGCACCTTTAGTCCACAAATTAAATGGATGAACAAGAATAATGACAAACTCTTTTCCTGATATCTTAGTTACTATTATTATTAACTCATTAAGACACGTCTGAATTGTTGCTATTTTTTTTTTTGATGGAAATAAGATCAATATCTATTGGGAAACTACTGATGAGTAATTAATATATAACCATTCACTCCAATTAATAATCATGATTTATTTATCCTAATGTGCTTATTAATATTATTGAATGGTAATTTCTAAAAATCAATTGATTTTTCTTCTGGGAAGTGTTGTTTCAGACTATTGAACTGTGCTTTTTATTTACTCTTCCTCTTAAATGTTCTAATTTGACTATGGATGCTTAGTTTCGCAATATACAACATGCCCTCAATATCCCTCCATTTTTACTTTTATTTTTTGGTCACATATATCCCGTTAACATAGAAAAGTTTAATTGATATGGGAGGGAAATGCCTTAAAATGCATATCATTATTGATTTTGCAAACAGCTACAGAAATACTTTTGATGTAGACAATGAGATGTTTAAGAATTTTGAAAAACACATTTCCACCATCTAGCTTCTACAAAAAATATTTTTCACTCAACTTTTAAAGACTGTTGTCATCTATAGAGTTCCTGATGTGGTGCAATCTGAGAGGTGCTAAGAAAATCAGTCTCCTAAAGTTCCTTACCCATCTAATATTCAAAATTTTACTTTGAGATATTATTTCCTTTGGATAAAACATTGCCTTCATTCTTTTCCAAAATGTTTACTCTGCTGTTATTATTCACTTTAGTGTGAACTAATGAGCTCCCCAACAGTCCAGGGCTGCATTAAGGTATCAGAGCTGCTTATTGAGAAAAATGCAGTGATAGAAACTAGTCAGCATGTATTGAATATTTACCCATGGGCAGCACTTTATAAGCATGTCTCAGGCCTTAATTTCTGAAAGGTAGATGCTATTAGTCTGATTTTACAGATGAGAAAATTGGAGCTCCTAATGTTCAATGACTCACCCAAGGTCAAACAAGCAGTGAACTGGTACAAATCAGGTTTTGCACCCAGGTAGCCCGGCTCCATGGCCTGTTCACCTAAGTATGATGCTGTACTGCCTCAACACTGGAAACACTATGTGAAGGGAACAGGGCACATTGAAGAGCTGATTGTGTCTCCTATTCACTAGAATACACTATACAAGGGTTACCATTTGGACAGCATCTGTCCTCTGGACTCAGAGCTATAGCCTGATGTGCTAGAAAAGTCTATGAACATTTTGTTCATTTAAAGGGAACTTCAGAGATAGCAACTAATAAAGAAAATTCCTAATTGTGTTAGATTTGCCTTAAGTTGGTAAGAATCATGTAAGAGTTTATAGCATCTGTGGAATTTTTATCCTAATTGGTAAGCATGTGCTTTTTTTTTCCTTTTTGTTGCTTTGTGAAGGATTAAAGCAAAATAATCAAGGCCTAGAACTTTCCTGGCCTATTAATGAATATCTATATCAAGTAATGGTAAAAAGATAGCTAAAATCATTACCTCAGTCAGCCCTTAATCACTCCAAGGCCAAAGTTGGAATTGATCTGCTACAAAAATGCCTGTTTTGTTTTCATAGCTTTCCGTTATATAAGGCAATACATAATTTAAGCAAAAAACAGGGGAGTGTCTTCTCTTTTTGTAAATCAAATATCTTGTAGTTATTCTCCCGGTAACTTCCAGAGCAGAGCTTGTCAACCTGATGGCCATGTTTTTGAGCTTGATGGATTGCAATGGAAATCTTACTGGTTATTCTTTGATTAACAGGAGCTTTAGTTCTCGTTCTGTGACTCTGCATCAGAAGTCCAGCTAGTGTGGGCATTGAACACAACACTTTTGGAGTTAAATTTCCTGGGTTTGAATCCTAGCTTCACTTCTTGCTAGCGGAGTGAGGTAGGGCAAATTATTTAGCTTCTATGAACCTCATTTTCCTCAACTGTATGATGAGGATAATGATAGTTTCTGCCTTAAAGGAGGCCTCCCTCCAACATTAGAATATAAACTCTGTTGAAAAAGATCCTCCATCTCCAGAAGCCAGAACACATAGATCAATACATTAATTTTTTTTCCCAATTAACACACAGCTGTTTTCAGACTCTTCTAAACATAATTCCAGGGATTAGGCCAAAATTGGATTCATGTGTGTAATGTGTCTGTCTTGCTTTTGGTTTTTAATCATATAATAAATTCAAAGACAAACTCAATAATATTTCATATAAAATTCAAGAGCTGTTGCTAGTACAGAAAGCTAGAAGGTCATTTACCCAACTAGCTCATCGTCCATGGTCTTCAGTTCATTAAGTGTCAAAAATTAATAAAGTACATTTATAAAAATAGGGCTTTTTGTCTTTTTACCTCCCATTGCTTTTTCTCACTTCCTAGGCTGCCATAGGGTAAGCAGTCTAAATTATAAAGTATATAAAGAAGGCACTCCTTTTGGAAATACTAAAAGTGTATCTTTTAAAAAAAATTTGTAACTTTTCTTCTACGGTTTTTATAGTTTGAATGAATATTTTTCTAAGATGTAAATTTCCCAAAATATTGATACACACTGTGGACAGATACAAGCTATTGTTATCAATACCATTTGGGTGATAAATAAAATATTTAAGAAAATCACGTTTGAGATGTATTTTTCTCATTAGGATATTTCAGTAAGAATTGAACAATATTTAAGCTTTGGGTATGGAATGCATATTTCTTGGCTTTGCCAGAACTTTTCTATATGTGATGTCTTTTTGGATGCCTTTCTACATCACAATATAGAAGATTAAATGCACATTTGAGATGTACATTCTAGGGATGGAATGTAAATGATTCATATGGGGTGACTTCACTGGCACCTGTTTCCATTTTTCTTTGTTTCTTCTTAGACAACACCCAAGTCCTTTTTATTTTAGAAAAATTAAAACTTTCAAAAAATTACTTACCAGGTCTCCACAATGTGTGAAATAATACACATACCACTCTATTTGATATGGTCTCTTTTTTGGGTTATTTTAACCATCAAAATGATGACAGATTACAATTAATAAAAGACATTTGTAGTTCAAGGAACATGATACTGTATTCTCCTTATTTTACAAGTTGAACTCTAACATAAGGCAAAGCAGAACTGGCCCTTCCTTTGGCAAGTGGGGGCTTTCTCTTATAGGAATGAATTCCAGAGAAAGTAGGAGACGATGCAGACTTTGAAGACGGGACTGGGTATGTTTGTTACTGCTAAATCCCCAGTGTATAGGATAGAGCCTACATACGGTGGTTACAAAAAACACTGGCTACACAATATTAAAGAAAGGGAGGAATTAACAGGAGGAACTAGCTTTAGGAAGGGGTGCATACTTCTAAGCATTGAAAACATGTGGAGCTAGTAAAAGTTATGAATGTATCAGAAGTGGGCAGTTGAAATTTCTACTCAAGTATAGAATAGAGGATTAAGGATTAAAAAAGGTGGAATTTACAAGGACATGAAGGAAAGGGAAAAGGATTCATGGAGCACTGAAACATCATGCCTCAAATATTTAAATTTAAGTGATGAGTTTCGGGCTCTACTGCTTATGATTTTAAATATATCATAGAAACTAATATTCAGGGTACTCAGCTTCCTAGTTCCTCTACCCTTGCAAATTCATCATTTGGATGGGTTTCTCCCATTGCTTTTTCCAAATTAATCTATTTTTCACCCAGTTTTTCTAAAAAGACAGTTCTTCCCTCTTTGGCTCTTCTTGAGTTATTTGAGCCACTAAGGACACTTCACTCTCTCTCCTTAGCACATTCTACTTTTGAACACCCTAACTCTTCTTCTTATACTTAAAAAAGTGTGGTTTAAACTCATTTTCTCCTGGTCTCTATTGATAAATCTACTTCTGCTTAACTTCTGTGACTTCAGGGTGTAGTGTACAATTCTTCACCATATTATGTATTTGAATTTTTTCAAAATTTTCTTGCTTGGTTTATGTGTTTATATGCTGCGAGTGTGGGAGAGGTGGAATTTGTCTCAAAATTACATGTGTTTTGTTCTTTTTTATACCAATTGAAACACCTAGTAATTGAATTCTATATGAATTCACCAGGCTATGACTACAGTTTCAATTGGGAATCCTTAAAGGGAATAGGAACGTAACATGCTGCTTTAATTTTTATTCTCTCGGTATATATTCTTTATGGATAAAGAGACAGTAACGTGATTGAAAAGGCAATATGAATCAAATAATGAAGAAACTCTGCAGTCAACTATGGAACTATTAGCACACTAGCAATTTTCTTTGACGCTGCATATTCTCTTGAGGCTGGAAATTAATATGAAACACTTTTAAAATTTCTATTCAGTGATTAGCTAATATAGCTTTCAGACAGAGCAGAGCCCATAAACTAAATATCTAAATTTAAGTAACTACATATCTTAGTTATTATGATTTCCATGGAGAAGGAAAATCAAATCCTATCTGATGGCTTTAATTACTGCCTCCTTTCCACCATGCTGCTTTCATATGCTTTACATTTGTGTAGCATCTGGCATCTGGAATGGTTTATTGTTTCACCATCATTTCTACCCCTCTTTACTTTTGTATTGTGGCATGTAAGGCAGTATATGCCTGCTTCTGGAGAACATGATGACCAATGCTTAAACTGAATGGTTTATTGAGAAAAATAAGGCACCAAAATAGAATTACAGATTTTCTAAATCTCAGGTGTGCATTTCAGTTCTATATAAAATTTTCTTTGTATTATGGAAAGTAACTATTTTTTAAAAGGAGACAGCTAATATGAAAATTGCAGCATAATAACAATATTCAGAGATGGCAGGGATAGGATTTCTAAAAATTGAATCTATGGATAATCTCTAACATATATTTTTTTTTTTTGAGTCAGCCAATAAATGATGGTTTTTAGTGTTCTCCAAAGGGAAATATCCATCCATTTTATCCATGTGTTTCAGGTCATTCTTTCTCCTTCCTCCATTTAAAGTGTTTAATTCATTTTTACATTCTTTTCATAAATATGACCAAACACAATTTAGAAGATGTATGTTGTATTATTTTATGTTAACACATGCATATTTTCTTTCATGATACATTTGTTTGTTATTTCACATATTAGGGAATTATTAGTTGAGTTTATTATAATTTGTTTAGTAAAATATTGGTATTAAAGTATAACATTTTTATTTTCACTGTCCTCTTTGAAGTTCATGGGAGACTTACAGTAAAATCTTCATTTCATCAAGATTTCTTTCTAAGAAGACATTCACTATTACTGGAATTGTATTTTGTGCATTACTTTCCATTGACGTAATTTTAAACTTCCATTCTACTTCACTGTAAATGGAATTTCATTGTATCTGACTCCACAATAAGTGAGTCCCAGTATCATTGACATTTAGTAGAATTACAGATCTTAGTGTCTTTGAATATTCGACATTAAAATGCATTATGTGTGCTTTCAATTCTGTTTCAAAGAAACTACTATTGATTTACATAGTTGTATAGAAGAGTTCTGTTCAAGCTCTATTGCTTGATTTCATGGTGGCTTTTATTTCTTTCTGAAACCATTTGGCAATATTTCTTAGAATATTTGCAACCATTGGATAAAAATGAGATAATACGTATGGATGAAAAATATGTTTGTGCCAGTTTTCTTTCACAGTAAATCTTTATAAAACCTTTGCATATTTTATGCTAAAATTGAGCTAGCTTTTTCACCCTTCTTCTATTCTATATTATATTATAAAAGGATTGGGAGTAAATTAAGTGTTTTATATAGTGTTTAGAATGTCTGTCTTTCTTAAAGAGTGAAATTAAAATCTTATGTCCCAAGCTCATGGGAAACAGTGGAAATAAGATCTTTCAATTGGATTACACGTGTCTGGGATTTGGTGACTGCTGTGGAGGAGAAGGGAAATCTGAGCTGAGAAGGTGACATTTGGCTTTGGTTCCAAGAGGCCTCGTACTGGGATCTCTCTGTCCCTAGAAGACCTCAGAGATTGGAATCCAGCAGAAAGAAAGCCTTGATATGGGCTCAGAGGGGCCTTAGAGTGCCAGACCAAGGGGGCAATTGTCCCCTAATTGCCTTAAAACTGTCAGTCTAGAACCACTGACTCTTTAAGAGTCCGAGCTCCAGGAGTGACCAATGCACAAGCTGCAGGAGCATTTTGAATTCATCCAGGTCAAGAGCACCCTCTAGGTCTGTGCTCATCATCGTCATACCTCCTCCTCTTCCTTCTGTTGAGCTCTTTCCTGACCGGAGAGAAAAGTGTTACCAAGTTAGTGACCATCTGAAGAGGCAGCTTTATATTGCATCATTATGCCACCCACCATCTTAGTGGCTGGTTTGAGAATCTCCTCTTTAAACCTACAGTAACTAACAGATTTGGAATAGAAATGCCCTTGACAATGGTTTTAAGCATTTTTCATTCCACAATAAAGTGATTCTGAGAATCATTTTCCTTTGTCTCTATCTCCCAAGACAGAAGTGGCTGGAGCTTGGATTTCCTGCTGAGTTCCTCAGGATTACTGTCAGGTCAGAAACTAGGATTATTAACATGAAACATGTTGTTCTGCATCTGGAAGCCAGAATATAATAAGCATTGTTAATTTAGTTAACAAAAAAGTCAGCTGTTTAAGATTAGCCTTCTTTTGGGTATGTGGGAGTAAACAGAAAAATGGGTCTTTCCCACGATGTGTATGGTTTTCCTTTTGCTTATTTAAAAATTTTAATCGATGGAGGAATTAATAAGCCAACTAAAATAATAAAAATTTAAAAAATTTTAATTGGAAAAATTGGTTAACTAGTTCTCATTTGAATGGTGGTGTAAAGTTCTAGAAACCAGATAACTTCCTTAATCTTTCCATACTATGCATTGTATTCTGGAGCATATTTCCTGTAGTATAACTGCCAAGTCAGAGAGGACAACTCTGTTTCCAAAATCAGCCTTCATGATAACCACTATTTAGAGAGCTGGCCTAATAAATGACTAGCAGCTCAACCACATGTTTTCTGATATGTGCTTTGATAATTATTTAGATCACACACATTTGTGTAGATGTGTGTAATGAAATTTCTTTGAAAAATATAGTTCATATTTTGAGTTTAAATATCTCAGCTCTGTTTAGCTTTACAGTATTTTTCTGGGTGGGATGGTACCAATTAGGTGTCGGAAAGTTCCTCACTTTATTTCAGCTCTTCCTGAGATCCAGGAGATGGGTGTCATTGCAGTTACCACTCCATAGCTGGGGAAAGGAGACTCCCCTGGACTATGAGGTGTTTACTGTATAACACAAAGGCATGCTCTCTTATAAAACAAAAAAGTTGTATAATTTATATATAATAAAATCCACACATAAGCATACAGGTCAATGACATTTGACATGGGTGTACACCCACGTCACCACCACGCAATCAAGAAATGGAACATTTCCACCTCCCAAGAAGGTTTCCTCTGGCCTCTTGGGAGAGCTCTCCTCCTGGACCCCCTGTCTTGGTTTGCCAAAGCTGCTATGACAAATACCACATAATGCTTTGGCTTAAACAACAGGAATTTACTGGCTCACAGTTTCGAGGGCTAGAAGAAGTCCAAAATCAAGATATCAGCAAGGCCTGCTTTCTGTGGAAAATCTGTAGCTTTCTGGTGCTGGCTTCCAGTAATCCTTGGGATTCCATGGCTTGTATTTCTGGTCCCATCGCATGGTAAGTCCTTTCCTGTCCTTACTCAATTCTGTGACTTCCTGGTTCTCTTTCTAAAGCCTCCAGGAATTGGAATTAAGACTCACCGTCATTCAAGAGTTCCTAGTTACAATGAGTTCACACTCACAGGAATGCTGGTTAAGATGAGGAACATGTCTAAATCGGGGTACATAATTCAACTTCTCATACCACCCCAACATCTTATCTCATTAGTTTATCTGCTCTGGAATTTCCTGCTTATGAATCATAAACTATCCACCTTCTTTTGTTCAGTGTAATGTCTATAAAAATAATCCACATTTTTTTTTTTACCATTCATCAGTGTTTTGTTATTTTTAATTGCCAAGGGTATTCCAATGTATGGATGTATCTCAATTTTTTTATGCATTCCCCTGTTGATGATATTCGTACTGTTCCCAGTTTTTAACTATTATGAATGAAGTTTCTATATACAACTCATGTACAATGCTTTATATGAACATATGTTTTAATTTCTCATATTTATCTAGGAGCAGAATTTTGGGGTTGTATGATAAACCTATATATAATTTTATAAGAAATGGCCAAATTGCTTTCCAAACCGGTTGTACAATTTTACTTTTCCAAAACAAAGGCACACTATTAATTCATTAAAATTAGTTACTTCTAGCAACATAAATATTTTGTAAGTTAACTTTTGGGATAAGAAATAATACTGTAATTGATATTTTTTTTCCTCCCTAACCCTTCCTTTCTTTTTCTTTTTTTTCTGAGAATTAAAATTTAAGGATAAAAAATTTTATTTTTAAAGAGCAATTCTGACGAATTTAAGTAATTTAAAAAATTCAACATAGCCATCCAAACTAGAAGAAATATATTTTGTTCTTTTAAAGGAGGTTATTCTTCACTTGGTACCCAACTGCTTAACATTTATTACTATCATAGGTAAGGCAATGGGGACAGAGAAAAAAAAGAAAAATCCCAGTTTTTCATTAAACAAGAATGTGTTGAACATGTGCTATGAATGAGAAAATGTTTTCTATACCATAGATACAAAGATGAACAAGGCATAACTTTTTCCTTCAAGAATTGTATAAGTAGAGAAAAAAGTGAATGTACACATATGACAAGATTAATATGGGCAGTATGTGGAAAGGTCTTTAATAAAGTTTCAAAAAAATGTTTTTGAATTCCTAGGAAATTGAAAGATTTACATCTCATAGGAATTGGGACAGTTTCTGAGGGGAGATGAAATTTGGCTGATCCTATTAGGAGAGGAAAATTTGATGGGCATATCAGAAAAAAGCAGCTCAGAGGGAAGGAGTGGTGAGTTATGGGGGGTGGCTGATTAGAGCAGCAGGGAAGTTAAGGCAGGGGCAACCAAAGGGTTAAGGGAATCATATCAAAGTAAGATAACATTTAGATTCATTATTAGTAAGGAGAGAGATTAGTTTGTGATGAGGGAAGGAAAGTTCAAACTGAAAAATTCGGAAACTTACCTATTTGGGAGATTATGAAATCTAAAGATGTGGTCTGCTGATAAGTTATTTGAAATAGGTTGGAAAGAACAGTTGGTCATTGGCCTCCAACAAGCCTAGAAGCTGTTAGAAAGTTCATCACTAAGTTATCATTTCTAAGTAGCTGAAGATATTTTAAATTGGAAATTTCACATATTTACTTTAAATTGAAGATTTCACATATTTAACTTTCCAAATTTGATTAATTTAGCTCAGGAAAAAGACACCTTATCAATTAATTTGACCAATTAATGCCATGGTTTATTTGATGTGTACTTTTGCTCTAAATAAGTTATATTTCCATGAAACAAGATCAGTTCTACTCTACCCAGGTGTGGTGGCTTGTAGTTATGTACACAAGAAATACATGTTCTTAATCTTGATCCATTCCTATGGTTGTAAATCCCTTGTAAATAGTACTGTTGATTGTCAGACCCCAGAAAAAAGAGTCTAACATATAGAAGGAATGTCTGATCCAGGGGCCCTGCTGCTTATCTCACAGAAAATAGGTGCCCCATAAACTAAAGAATGAAGGCTGTTCAAGGCTGTTCCAGCCACAGTGGCACCCCAACCCCAAAAGGTGGGTAAAAGCAAGGTCAAATATGTCTATAAGACGAGCAACCGAAAAGGCCTGCTCTCCCTAGATAGATAACACAGCTGCTTTTCTGAGAAGAATAATGGGCTAGAGTCCTAACAACCTATCAGCCTAGAAATTGATAGACACCCACCCAATCGAGGCACAATCAGCAGGCACCCTTCTCCCCCAACACCCTTCCCTCCCACGTGGGTTTTTCCTTTAAAAAATGCTGCTCTCGATAGAGGGCCGGAGCCATTTTTCCTTTCTTTCTTTTCTGATGGCTCCCACCTGCTTTCTTCTGCTTTCTTCCTTTAATAAACCTTAAGCTCTCTACTTAAACCATGACTCACTGCATTGTGTGGATTCTTGAATGGCTCTGGACCTAACATTGATGACTTTACTTCAGTTAAGGTTTGGCCCAGCTGAGCCAGGTTGGGTTTTAACCCAGGTTGCTGGAGTCCTTTATAAACAGAATGAAAGTCAGACAGAGAGAAGCCCAGGGGAGCTGCCAGAGGCTGGAAGTCAAGGGAACTCAGAAGAGAAAGGGGAAAACATGCCATGCGCATTGCTGCGTGGCAGAAAAGCCAAAAACCATGAATCACCAGCTGCCAGCCCCAGAATGCCATCGTCTTTGGGGAGAAAGCATCGCTGGGCTGACACCTTGGTTTTTACTTCTCCTGGCCTCAAAATCGTGAGCCAATAAATCCCTGCTGTTTAAGCCAACCAATTGCCTGATATTTGCTTCATCAGGCAGGAAACTGAAACACCAGGCTTCTTGTTATGACTTGTCATATGGGGTAGACACCCATATGAACTTAATCTATCTCTTTTCTTCATTGTGGTTTGGAAGAAGTTAATAATCTGATTTTACTTATTATTAACAAAGGGCATTTTAGCACAAAATTCTTTTTAAAAATTGTGTACATGTAACTTATTGCAGAATAATGACCAAGACTGCTATCCCTCTATCTTTAGAATCTTATTGGTGGGCATTGTCCACAGTACATTAAAGTAAAGCAATCCGTTAAGTTCTCAGAGCAGATTAGGGAGGCCTATTAGCAATACAATATAGTTAAAATATACCAGGCAGAAACATATTTTGATGCAATGGAAATACCTCAGCACATAGTTAATCTAAATTAAATGAGTTTTTAATTGAGGTTTGTGTGCAAGGGAAAAGAAAATTCATCTGTTATATAGACTCTAAATGTTTTTAACATCACAGCCAAAGTCGTAGATGTCTTTTGAGAGTGTAAATCCAGCTGTACTTTTTTTTTTTGCTGTGAGCACAAGGATATGGCAAACCTAGACCATCATTTAAGAAATAAAAATGGGTTTGTGAGGTAATGGAAGAGAAGAGAAAGCTGACTTCCTTCTTATCCTTTGCTTCTCCAGGTTGTTAACTAAAATATTTTTCAACCTTAATGGGAAAACAGAATGCATTTTACTTCTATTTTAAAAATAGCTCAATATGGCTCAAGGTCTACTTCAGTTGTTTTACTGCCACAGCTCCCCAAGCCAAATGGCTTTGGGATGTCATATTAATTTGATACTTTGAACCAGTGGTTTGTGCTCATTGGCTCTCTGCAGTAAATAGGCAGAGAAATGTTACTGACATCCTATTTAGGTTCGTTTGGTTTTGAACTTAAGAACATTTACACATGTTTGTTAGAAAAGTGCATGCTGAAATCAGCCACCAAATATGTGAAGTGAGCAACAAAGAAATGATACCTATGATAAGAGCAGAGCTGTATAATGGGAGTGTACGCCCCTATAACACACGTGTGTAATGCTTGCTTCAAGTTCAGCACAGCCCGAGACCAATCCATCCCAGCCTGTCTCAAGCGTGTCTAGTTTTGAAATGGTTATGGTCACTTCAAAAGAAGAGTTTTTTTTTTTAAGTTTTATAAAGTTGAAATACCTGGGTAGATAATAAAGGCAACTCTTCTGGACACCCCCATTTAGAAGAGTCGTATGAGCACTTTGTGAGATAAATGACAAGTGTATGAGATAATCAGATATTTCTTTTGCTTGAACCTTACAAGGAAGGTAGTAAATTCTCTAAAACATACTGATAAGTGAACATTGATTAATTATTCTTGAGTTTGCTATTGAACTTAAATATATTTTAATTTATAATGATGTCTAAAATGTGTTCTTAAATTCAGTAAAATATTCATATTAGCTAGTATTTTTCAAATTTCTGAATTCAGTAGGATGTTCATAAAATGTGTCACTTTTCATTTTTTTTATTTTACTAAAAACAACAAAACATTATTTCCCCCCAAATGTTTCTATACCTAATGTACATTACCTATTTTGAATGACAGAACACTTAGGAAAACAATTAGCTAGACCCCATTTGGAGAAGTTTGCTGCCAGACCCTATTAATGGAGATGAAGTTGAGATGGGAGAATAACTGGTCTAAGTTTAAATATTTTGGCTTTACAGGGAACTTTGCCTGAATACCATTGTGATGCATTTAATATTTGGCCAAGTGCTGAAAATCAACATACATTTGCCTCTGTTGAAACATTTTGTAAACATTTCCCACACACACTCACATGAACAAGACAGAAAGGTTAAAAGGAAAATATTACTTTTCTTACAAAAACAAACACATACACATATAAATACACACATGCATACATTCACACACACATGTATCTCCCCCCTGTTAATTGCTAGCCTGTTTTTCAGATTTTCTGCAGAGGGATGGGTATATAGAGTAAGAGTGAAGGAAGGAGTTCTGCCCTGGGCGTTTCTGATTCTGAATGTGCTGTGGAGCAGCACGTGTGATGTCTTCCATTTGTGTAGGCTAAGTACAGCCCACTGAACACCACTTAGCAGCAGTTTACCACAAGCCAGTTATAATGTCAGAAACATCGGAACCTTTTCTTTTCTTCTATATTTGAGTAATGATAAATGCCTTCATGCTGTGTGAAAACTATTGAAGTGTGTTTCTCTGCAGGCAAACTTGGCAGTGTCTTGTATAACCCCACTCAATGGGCGTATTACTTAAACAGTGTGAAATACATTGTCTGACAAGAATTGTATCACAATTTGGAGTGGATGTTTACACAAGTGGAGAGTATGCTAGTTATTTGTAGTTTTTAAAAGTGGATCTCGATTCAAAACCCAGGTCTTTATTTGGATATTTGTAGTGAAACCTCTGACTGTTCCTTGTGGGAGAATAATGTAAACCCAATCATGGTATATCAAGTATGTATGATGAGGGATAACTTGCCTGCTCTTTATTTTTTAAATTGAGACAATGTGTAATTGTCACTATTTAAAAAAAGTTTCTGTATATAATTTACATAGAAATTCAATATATAATTGCATCCGTATCTAATACCTGATTATGTACATGTCAGATACTGTTATCTATTATCTAACTGCTGTGCTATTCTACTTTGCTGCTAGTCCTTGGTTTTCTCGTCAGTCTGCCTTGGTAATGATGATAGCCCTGCTTTCCATGACAAGTTTCGATAGTGGTCTTATGTCCCCGCCTAGGTAGCATAAAAGGGAGGTGACAAAAAAGTGCATTTGGCTAAGAGGGATATGGGAATGGAGTTCAAAAATTTAAAAGTCCTTGGCAAATTATTTAAAGAGTTCAATTCTATTGATTCTTTATCCCATACACTGAGTCTGTAGGCATTCCAAAACAATTGTGACAACCAGAGAGAATACTAATGCGGCTACCAATTTTAGCAACTGAAACAATGGTATTTGAAACCCTGAGCTTCTAATATGCTAATACATGACTCTGATTACTTACCAGTTGGAGTACACAGGCCTCTTAGAATTGGGTATGTGACTCAAGGTTACAGTACTGTAATTTGACAAATCTCAGCCCTCTGATCATGCTTCAGGAGAATAACTGACATTTCAGGTCTTCCTTATGATTGTTTTTTCTTTTTCCAATGATTACTTTTTAAGTTAGAATCCAGTTGCTTAGAGCCCCAAGATCCTTTCCTATAGATAGTGCTTCCTGAATAGTGGGGAAGTCCAGAAGGCATCACACATCTCCGAGGAGCTGCTTGAATTATGGTAGCAGAGGCTGTCAAGTCAGTCCATGAATTTTAGGATTACAAGGACTCAGTCTCCCCAGTCAACTTCCTTTCCAACTGAACTTTCAAACACAATTGGAATTCCATTGGCCCTCAAGCTGGATCTTTTATCTGCTTTAATGAAAATAATTTGGGTAAGTCAAGGTACAGATGGTCAGATTGGGTCTAATGAGGTGGAGATTGGGAAGTGGAAACTTTTAAGCATTAACTTTCAGACAGGTGAGGAGTATTGACCTCTCTTTGTCCTCCCACCTCATTGTCTTCATGTTTGGGTTTACTCTTCCTTTTTCTCTATTCTTCCCAACCAGATTCTTGTTCTTTTTTTTTTCTTTTATTCTCCTCTTACTGGATTTCTTTATTTTTCTGTATCCAATGATTGTTTTGCTGCCTCTTCTTTTCCCAATATAACTTTGACCCCTTCCACAAATAAAATGTGAAATTGAAGACCCCCCCATTAAAAAAAAATAGTTATAGAAATAATATGTATTTATTTTAGGACAAATAGAAACTATATATAAGTAAACAAAGAGGAAAGTTTCCCATCATTTCACCATCAGAAATTAGTCAGTTGCCTTGGAGATTTGTAATATGTACCTAGAGAATGTAATTTACCTTCTTTTTCTTTGCTATATAAAAGTTTTTTCCATGTTCTTAATTCAAAAAATTAATCTTTTATTTCACTTTCTCTTTCACTCCTTTTCCATGCCACAAAAGCTAAATTAAATTTTATTTGGTTTATATATGGCTTAGTTATCTCAATGGAGAAGGAGGAACCCTTTGCATAATCAGAATTTATATATTATTATATTTAATCCTAGAGGTAGGGAAAATGAGAAAAACTTGACATCAGCACTAGTTCTTCCCCATGGAATTTTAATTCCATCACAACCCCATTACTGAATGTAAGTAAAACTATTTTTGAGTGCTATTTTATTTTCTTACATCCAAGTTTCTCTTTATTTTATGCTATCCTCTAATATCTATCTTCTTTTTATCTGCCTGATAGCCCTAATTTCTCCTCTTACTCTTTTATTTTTTTGTGAATGAAATATTTTGGGGTCGGTAAAGGTTGTGTTTACCAAAGAGCTGGTATAATTATTGTAAATTACTGTACATTTTCTAAACTTATAATTTAAATAAGTGAAGTAGGAATTCTGTCTTTGAGTTTTAAAATATTGGGAAAATACACATCAGGGTCTAAGGCACATTCTTTAGGACGAATGTGTGTATATTTGCACTCTAATAATGGTTGTGTTTAGCTGAAAACAATATATTTTTAATCATGAAAATCTACGTGAATCGGAATTTTGTAAAGAGAGATCAAACTTAATAAAAAGAAATAAAGGAATGTTGGAAGTTAGAATTTACACATGTATCATGTCCCAAACTGAATTTATCCTCTTCACCTACTATCCCAGCTCTCCTCCATATACTACTTAGAAAGGCACTGTCACCCAACCCATTGTCCAACCAGAAACCTAGTAGTCTTCATTCCCTCCATTATAACCAACATCCCCTTGTAGCAGTTATAATATTCACAGTGATATACAAAGCATGTAATTTTAAAATCTCTAATATGGAATTGGATTTCTGACTCTGACCCTCCAGTTGGCCTAGCACAAACAAGTTATTCTAGAGGCTTTTAAGCAATTTCAGTACAATCAGTAATTTTGGGGTCACTTTTCCATTTGAAACCCAGTCAGTTCAAGGTTCAGCCTCCTGCTCATTCCTCCTATGAAATCTGGGTGCAGGGAAGAGCACATGTAACATCCCAGTGTCAGGTCTGGGAGGTGTGCATTTTGTTCTCAGTTAAATGTATCAACAGAGGTGGATACTGTGATTGCTTCAACTAGTGCAGATCAGAAATCCCTCCTGGTGCAGCTGCAGTTCCTCCACAGCAATCTCAGAATTAGCTTCAACCATACATTCCATCTGACCCCACTAGCATGACGTTCCTCTGATGTTGGTAACTTTACTGCTCTCTGTTGATCTGTGGTAAATGAGCTGACCTTCGCTCTGCTTCCTCAATTATGGGCCCTTGAGAGTTTGGGGGTTTTACTTCTGCCTCCTTCTTTGAGAACTATGGGGAGCTAACAGGGTTTATTGTTCTGTGGTTGGTTCCCTGCTCGTACCTCTTAATGCATGAGCCATATGTAATCAGCTGTTTTCCCAATACCCAGAGGTAGCAATTTTGAGCATTCTACTTTTTAAACTTTAGTGTGCTGAGTTATATCAATTGCTCCTGCTTATAATAATACTCTCAATAATAATGATAATAATAATATTATTATCTGGGAATTATATGGTGGCTAATATTTTCCAGGATCTATTAGAAATGCTTGAGATTTATTAACTCAATCTTCAAAACAACACAATGGTGTAGATAATATTGTTCCCACTTTGTGGATGAGGAACCTGAAGCACAGAGGTAACAGTTAAATGACTCGCCCAAGGGTGTACCCTTGGTTGCCCCCCAGTAAGTGGCAGACCCAGGGAGTCTGACACTGAACTCTGCATCCCCAAACTCTGTGGGGAACCCCACATGTTTGACTTTCCGCCTCCTACCTCAGCCAATTCCTTAGTCTTTAGCGGTCCAGGTCTGCTGTAGAGGGTGGGAGTGGTGGACTATGGAAGAATTTGCTCATCTGGAGAGCAAATTCCATCTGCTATCAAATACCCCAATTGACTCTCACCCCTGAACTCTAACCTCTTTATTCAGAAACCATAGATAGTTGTTGTTCCCTTCCTCCTTTTCCCCAACCCCTGACTCCCTAAAATAAAAAGATGCCCGTTTTTCTAAGATTCAGCCAGCTTGATCATATGGATACATCAGTTAATGTTTTAAATTCTTTTTTGGCTTAACCACACTTAGCAAAGAAGTCCAATCGATCCTGTTTCCTTTGAATCTATTAGTTGAAACTTATGAAACTGCCAGTTTTTAGGTTAAAAATGGAGAGTGGCAGCAATTTCACATGGTTCAACCTAATATTACATCATCAGTTTCCTTCCAGGCTCACAGTCCTCGCAGTTATTCAGGCCACCCTCATCACACAACTACAGGTCAACACAGTGATCTTTTAATGGGTCCTCCTGCTTCCAATTTAGCCCTCTTCCATCTGTTTGTTATACTTCAGCAAGAGTAAGCTTTATAAAATATGATAGTATTGAGCCACTCCTTTAGACAAAATGCTGCAACAGCATCTGATTGAAATTTGTATAAAATCTGAGCTCCATTATTGTGGTTTATAAGTCATGTAGCCACACATCCGAGTTAGTCCCTGACAGCCCTGGTTTATACCAGCTGCCCCAGCATAATTATCAGTAGTGCCCCCTTTTGTTATCAGAAGTGGCCTGGTTTGGATGATGAATTGGCTGTTCACCTTATTCATAAGGTATCTCATGATCTGCCCTCCGCCTTTCTCTCCAGCCTTATCTGTCACCACTTTTTAAATCATAATCTGAGCTGGAGTCATTCTGAACTCCTTTGGATTTATGGAATATGTCACATTTTCTCTCAGTTCTGAGCTTGAGCTCATGCTGTTGCCCCTGCTGAAACATCCTTCTATTAACTTAGCTCAGGCCAATTTGTCAGGTTTGCATTTATATACTTTCTGCAAGAAACACTTCCTGATTGCTAGACTATTTTGAATTCCCCTGTTTTCCCTACCCACATTTGCTCTGTATATCCACTCAAACCCTCTTCCCACTTGACTATGCTTGGGTATTAACTTTGTGCTTCTTTCTAGAGTGTAAGTTATGGTATGACAGGCTTTCTCAGTATTTCAAGTGTTTTTTGTGTGCTTGTTTCATATACGGTATAAAAATATATTTGTTGGATGAATGAATGAGACAAAAAATCACTTTAGGATGCCTTTGCATGTTCTCCTCCTAACATAAAAGTTTGAAAGCAGATGTCTTGACCTTATACTTTAGGAAGAGCTGTTGAGAGAATATGAATCATTAGTATATGGGAGAACAAGACAAAGAAAGACCAGAAAAAGGCCAAGTGTTAAACACCAAAAAAAAAAAAAAAAAAAAAAAACAAATGGAAAAAAACTGAGAGGCTTTAAATGACAATTTTGATAGACACCTACATTTTATGATTATCTGATCCTGTTTTTGCACTGCTTCTGGCACTTATCTTAGCAGGGTTACTTAAAAAGCCTGAATCCCATTATATTTTGCCTGCAGTGTGCAAACTTATTAAAACATATTATATAGTAGCATCATTTTCAGTAAGTGCAGTAAGTAATTATATTTGAATTTGAGGGTGTATTGGACTAATGTAATCTCTCCTTTTAAAAGTTGGTAACCATTGTGTTAAACAAAAACAACTTCTGAAATGCTGTCCAAAAGAAAGGATTGTTTGAATTTTATTTATAGAATTTACATCTAGGATTTGAAAGTGGGGAGATGAAGCAGCAGAATTTCATTTGCAAGATATTTTTTAAAGGAAAAGAGTACATCTAATATATTTGATATGGAAAGGACGGAGAAAAAGATGGGAGAATGATCAGAGGAATAGACTGATCTAAAATGTGTAGAGTGCTTCCTTACTGCTCTCCTTCCTGCTCCTAATTCTTTTAATAACACCATTACTAATCTGCTGTAGTAGCCTGATCAATGCCAGGTCACACAACAGGAACAAATAACTCTCCAAATCTCAATGCTTAACATTACAGGGATTTATTTCTCAATCATCCAATGTCCAGTGCAGGTCCATACAGTGACTTGGGGTCTCCATTCCCCTCCTCTTAGGATGTCTCCAGCCCAGCAAATGTTCCCAGAGTTGCTGCAGCCCAAGAAGACAAGACGGTGGTGCAGGCACTGCAGCTCTTCAGTGCTTCAGCTAGGATGTCATAGGCAGTATTCCTAGTCACATTTCATTGTCTAGAACTAAGCCACAGGGCTGGGAAGTGTAGAGGACACAAAGAATATTTGGTGAGGCCTATTATCTCTGCTTCACCAGAATGGCAAAAGAAAATACATTTTTTAATCTATTAAAAGTACCCTCTCTTCTCAATGGTTTTCACTACTTAATTTGATTTCTTTCTATCCCAGGGCAAGTACCTCCCCACGTCCCTTCCTCCACCTCCCCACCCCTCCATAAACACATGCACATCCCTACACAGCTATTATACAAGTCCATCTATCGACATGGAGTTACCTTTGCCACAGCAGAACAACCGACAACAGAAATAACATTCTTCCCCATCTAAAATAATTCTTTATTTAAACATTTATTAATGCTCAGTGACTACATATTTGAACTTCTTTTGAAGAAGATGGAGGAGAAGGAGAGGAAGGAGTTGTTAGGGAAATCACAGACATCTGTTGAGCAGCTAGAGTCCAGATCTCACCTACCCCCATCTCCTTCTCTGGGAGAGTCACGATCACACACTAAGCGGCCATCCTCCGGCCTTCCACTACTCCCACCCTCTTTTCTCTCATGTGTTATTCCACAACCTAGGGGACATGATAAGTCTAATGAAAAGGCCCAGGCACACCTCAAACCCAGAAACCCGGAACAAGCAGATGTTTATCAGAACAGGAATTCTCAGGGACACGCCACCTCCCACCAAGGTGGATGAAAACCACACTCTGACAGTATAGATTTGTCTCTTCTCTGGCACAAGTTGGGGCATGTGGAGCACCATCTATCAACCCTGATTCAGAGCAGTTTTGGCCTCCCTGGGAACCCGCCATGATGGGATTCCTTCCCCTGCTCTTTTGCACTCTTTGTGTTGTGTAAGTGACAAAGAGAATATTTGCCCTTTCTGGACTCTTTACTTTGCAAGTAATAAAGGGATCTTTTGCTGAACATTTCTGTTGTGTTCTGAACCTGTGTTCTGATGATGCACCATTGTAGCAACTCCCTCCACATGAGGAGGAGGAAAAGGATAAGGGGGAGGAGAAGAAGAATCTATTGACATTTTTAGAGTAAAAGAAATATCCTGACATTTTAATTATATTCTTTTGTGTACCAATTGAATCATCGTTGGTAATTCAGGAAAATGTACCCAGGGGAAAAATTACCCCAGGGGAACAAACTGAAGCTTTACTCAACATTCTTCTTAGTTCTTTATGTGAAACATTTATACTCTTCTCAATGCACAGGTGGCTACAGGTCCCCCAGCTTCCCCACAGCATTGAGGGTGCAGCTGATGTGGATGGTGTAGATGCTCCATCAGACTCCACTGCCAGTCACCCACCCCATCACACCACCCCAGTTACTATTACTCTTTCCACAATTATCTTCTTTTAGGGAAGAGAATCATTTGACCAGAAATAACGTCAACAAGGCCTTTTACAGAATACATATGCTTGAGTCTCCCAACATGTTTTTGAGACATTTATATGTGTTTAGAAAATATATGCATATATTTTGGTTGTAATAAATTTAAACATAATACCCTCACTCCCAGGTTCTACCAAGAGAAAACCACAGTCTTTATTCTTCAGTTATTATGTCTTCTCTTGTACATTTCCATGCCCACATATTCTCATGTAAAAATGGGTGGTTTATTCTTTTAGTTTTGTTTTTCACATAAATGCTATCTCACTGCCTGTCTTCTTCTGCATGGTCAACATTCTGTAAGTCCTTTTATTAGAGATGGGGCAGGGAAATTTTCTGGATCCAAACTGACAAGGTCTTTCACCCCCTTTTCTGGTGCATTCTTTGTGGTCTCATTTCCATTGGACTATGAGTCTCCATTGGTACTTTACTAATGAGCTACTCTGGCTGACTTTTTCATGGCCCACCAGCTCTGAAATTTCTACCTACTACTTCCACCATTTCCATGTTAACTTCTGAAATTCCCTCTTCTTGAAGACTGAGTGTATATATGCACGTGAGTGTTAATGGCAAGGAGAGGGTGGAGCACAGGGTTTCAAAGCTGAAATTGCCTCTTTTCACAGCACTTCGAATACCCGTAGCTTTTGAATCTATTCCAAATCTCTTTAAAAAAATTTATGGTGGTGGTGGTGGGAATAGGGGTTGGAGTACAAATATTTTCTCTTTTTTAAGCCTCTGTTCTTTAGATAAGAGCAGTTTACAAGTTTCAAGTATCCAAACATATAAAACCCCAAATTTATAATCCTCAAGGGTTACCCAGATGTTTCTCTTATACTTCAATAATAAGTTGATTTGTTCTTGATATTTATGCTGGATCCAAGATGAACAATTGGAAAGAAGAGTTTCAAAACTCAAATGCTCTAATAGACTCTCAGGCTGCTGATAGCTCAGATCTTCCTGTTTCTTTTTTGAACATAGAGAAATCCAAAATACAGTTAATTACTATATAGCTAACCATTATTTAATGCCAATATTATTTATTGATTAATAAAAGATATCATAAGCAATATTTTGAATGTTTATGCACCTTTTGAAATGAATAATCTATTTATGAGATAGGTTCAGGAAATCTGACCTTTTCCTATCCTTTCCATTGGGAAGTAGATAAATACCATTTAAAATATTTGCTAATTTAAAATATTTGGTAGATTGGTAAAGCCTAGAGTTGAAAAGGTGATTTAGTGTTCAACAGATATAATGTTGTATATAGTTTTTTCGGAAAGACTGTGAAACAAATCCCACAATACACTTAAGCTCTGCTATCAAAGACAAAGTGAAATGGAAAATTGAGAAGCCATATGCTGAATCTGATTAAGGTTGACACTGAGTTTGAATTTATCCTCTAAAGGATAGTTTGGGGTATAAATTGTCAACCAAGCACAGGATGGTGAAACTGAGAACAGAAAGAAACAAAGACCTGTAAGATTTTAAGGGCCTGTGAATGCTCTATGGCTATTGAAATGGAGTGGGCTCCTAGTTGATATTTGTCTATAACTAGTAATAAAGCTAAAACATTCTCTGTGGAATTGCCCATGCCATTTTCCTGGACAACGTACCAATGTTCTTCCTCTCTCCTGACTCCTCTAAAACAAAGGTTTTCATACTCTTCTCTTGGTTAGAAATACTTTTCAATTGTGAGCAGTTTCTCTCTCCTTCTCTCTCTCTGTCTCTCTGTCCCCACTCCCTCCCCTTCCTTCCACTTTCACCAAAACACAAATGCACAGACTCACACACATAAATGTAATAAAATTGCCATAATATGTGATGAAACAATACTTAGACTTATCTCATTTATTTCCCACTGATATTTCAATTCTATATTCTTTTTTTTAATACTGGTTTTGACCTACTAAATTGACTTCAAGACCCACAAACAGATTGTAATAATAATTTGAAAAACACTCCTCAGAGTATTTAATTTTATATGTTTGATTATAATTATGAGACTATTTGGTTGAATAATAGATCACTTCAAATTTATCTTGATAGGTAAAAAGTTACCATGAGCTAGAATCTTTGTTCAGGAAAATTGCTTGAAAATTTTCACAAAGGCTTCACCTCGTTAGTTCTTCACTAACAGTTCGTGTCTGCACATGCTAAGGCAAAGGGAGAAGGAGGCTCTTGTGCTTCTTAATTTTCCCAGCAGAGATCAACCGTCTTCACATTATTTTTATCATGACCTTCTAGGAATGAGATACAAAAACTGTAAGACTATATTAACAAACGTCTCCTGAGGGATTAAAAATTCATAGCTCTAACTCGTTTTAATACTTACAAATGAGTAGCGTCCCTTATTCTTGAACGATTTTGTAAATTTCTGTCTAGATTATTTTTGTCATTAGTAGTTTGTTTTTTTTCACAAATATGAAGCCAGTAAAACAAGATCAACATTTTCTCTATTGGCTCACGACTGCAGTGGGATCAGTCCAAGGATGTGAAGTTTGTAATCTCATCTAATTTGAACATTGTGTCAGTGAGTCCAAAATCCCTAATTCCATACTTGACCTTTTCTGAGAACTCTCAATCCTCATTTCCAAATGTCTTTGGATATCTTTACTTATAAATCCTACTAGGACTTACAATTTAACATAGTTTGAACAGAACAACAGCATTCTCTCCCTGATCTTACTCATTTTCTTCCTCCATCTCCTAAAATCAACCACTGCTCCTCTTATTTCCAAATTTCTGCAAAGTGTACCACCAGTCTTTGAGGCATACCCCTTAGAGTAATACTAGATCTCCTCCTCCCATATTCTGTGAATCAGCAATGGCTGGATTCTAATTCTATAGTACTTCTTATACCCTTCTATTTCTTTCCATTCCTACTGCTTACATGTTCCTCAACTTTTTTTGAACTATCACCATCACCCCTTGAGGTGCTCCCTGGTACTATTCATGGATATTTCCAGTTCTTCACTTTCCAGGCATATAGTAGGATTGCACTTGCCCATCCTCTGAAGTTGGGCATGGCCTATGGCCAATAAAATGTAAACAGAAGTGATGTATGTTACTTTTGGACTGACTCCTTTAACAGCCAATGAGCATTCACTATACTTGGAGACAAATGATCTTCCAGATGGATGCCTGAGTGAGGAAATATAGATCAGTGCCTGCAGTGGGCCCAAGATGTTCATGGAGCAGGATCATGAAATTAGTCTTTGTTGGTTAATCCATTGAGACTTTGGAGTTTGGGGTTATCCAGCTTCCTAGCCTAACTGACTGCTATGCCTCAACTTGTTTTTCTGCTAAAATCTCTTCCCCCTCCATTTTTTCTATATCAGTGACAAATTCATCTAACTAAAATACAAGTCTGATTACACAATTCCTTAGTAAATTCTTTCAATATTTCCCCATTGGCTTTACTCTGGCTTTCAAGATCTTTATAGCATGCTTCTCAACTTCATTTTTTTAAAAATCCAATTTTATTGAAATTGTTCACATACCATACAATCATCCAAAGTGCACAATCAGTTGACCATGGTACTATCAAACAGCTGTGCATCCATCACCACAGTTAATTTTTTTTTCAATTTTTAGAGCATTTCATTACCCTGCAAAAGAAATAAAAACAAAAAAGAAAACTCAAATTCTCCCATACCCCTAACCACTCGCCTCCATTATTGACCCATGGTATTGGTATAGTACATTTGTTACTGCTGATGAAAGAATGTTAAAATACTACTAACTGTAGTACATAGTTTGCAGTAGGTATACTTCTTTCCTATATACCCCTCTACCTTCTAGTTATAGTGTCATACATTTGTTCTAGTTCATGAAAGAGATTTCTAATATTTATACAGTTAATCATGGACATTGTCTACCACAAGATTCACTGTTTTATAATTTCCCATATTTTAACCTCCAACTTTCCTTCTGGTGACATACATGACTCTAAGCTTCCCCTTTCCACCACATTCACACACCATTCAGTGCTGTTAGTTATTCTCACAATAACATGCTACCATCATGTCTGTCCATTTCCAAACACTTAAGTTCAACCTAGCTAAACATTCTGCTCATAATAAGCAACTGCTCCCCATTCCTCAGCCTCTTTCTACATCCTGGTAACTTATATTTCATGTCTATAAGTTTACATATTCATTGCTATCAGTGAGACCATACAATATTTGTCCTTTTATGTCTGAATTATTGCACTCAATATAGTGCTCTCAAGGTTTCTTCATCAACCCTTTTTGTAAGACAGTTTTGTTCACCCACCATACATTCCATCGTAAGTAAACAATTGATGGTTCCCTGTATAATCATGTATTTATGAATTCACCACCATCACCACTATCTATATAAGGACATCTCCATTTCTTCCACAAAGAAGGAGGAAGAATCAAAGAAAGTAGAGAGACAAAAGAAAAAGAAAAAGAAAGAAGAAAAACAAATGGCAGCTAAAAAGAAACAAAAGGAAAAACAGAATTAAACTAAAGTACAATAAAAGAGTCAGACACCATCACCAATGCCTAGAGTCCCATATCCCTCCCTTATATCCCCCTCTTATAGGCATTTAGCTTTCGTATATTGCCTTTGTTACATTAAAGGAAGCATAATACAATCTTTCTGTTAACTATAGTCTCTAGTTTGCATTGAGTGTATTTTTTCCCCAATACCACCCCATTTTTAGCACCTTGCAAGGTCGACATTCATTTGTTTTCCCTCATGTAAAAACATATTTGTACATTTTATCACAATTGTTGAGCACTCTAGGTTTCACTGAGTTATATAGTCCCAGTCTTTATCTTTCCTCTTTCCTTCTGGTGTCCCACATGCTCCTAACCTTCCTCTTTCAACCACACAGTCATCTTTGTTCAGTGTACTTACATTGTTGTGCTACCATCACCCAAAGTTGTGTTCCAAACCTCTCACTCCCGTCTTTTCCTGTCTGTAGTTCTCCCTCTAGTATTTCCTGTAGAGCAGGTATCTTGTTCATAAACTCTGTCATTGAGTGTTTATCAGAGAATATTTTAAACTCTCCCTCATATTTGAAGGACAGCTTTGCCAGATATAGGATTCTTGGTTGGTGGTTTTTCTCTTTCAGTATCTTAAATATATCACACCACTTCCTTCTTGCCTCCATGGTTTCTACTGAGAAATCCACAGATAGGCTTATCAAGCTTCCTTTGTATTGCTGCTTTCAGGATTCTCTCTTTGTCTTTGACATTTGATAATCTGATTATTAAGTGTCTTGGCTTAGGTCTATTCAGATCTATTCTTTTTGGGGTACTCTGCACTTCTTGGATCTGTAATTTTATGTGTTCATATGAGTTGGGAAATTTTCATTATTTCCTCCATTATTGCTTCTTCCCCTTTTCCCTTCTCTTCTCCTTCTGGGACACCCATGACATGTACATTCATGCATTTCATGTTGTCATTCAGTTCCCTGAGACATTGCTCATATTTTTCCATTCTTTTCCCTATCTGTCTTTTTGTGTATAGGTGTCCAGGTGTCTTGTTCTCCAATTCCTGAGTGTTTTCTTCTGCCTCTTGAAATCTGCCATTGTATGTCTTCATTGTATTTTTTATCTCTTTTGTTGTGCCTTTCATTTCCATAAATTCTGCCAGTTGTTTTTTCAAGCTTTCAATTTCTACCTTATGTTCACCCAGTGGTTTCTTTCTATCCTTCATCTCTTTTGCCATATCTTCCCTGGACTCATTGACTTGGTTTTTGAATTGATTAAGCATATTTCTTTGAAATCTTTGATTGTTTCATTAAAGTGAAACAATATCTCAACAGTTTCTTAACTGAGGTGTAAGTTTGTTCCTTTGACTGGGCCATATCTTCATTTTTCCTAGTGTAATTTGTAGTTTTCTGTTGTCTAGGCATCTGGTTTCCTTGGTTACCCCAATCAGATTTTCCCAGACCAGAATAGGTTCAGGTGTCAGAATGGGGCTATATTCAGTGTCAAGTTTCCCTGAGGGTGTGTCTTAGAAGATTGACAGACTTTCCTGTGAGGCTTCTACCTGCTGTGCTTTTCCTAACCTGCTCAGGTGGCACCTGTCAGCCTGTCACTCCTGACTGGTGTAAAGAAGTGTGGTCCCTTCAGTTCTCAGCTTAGGTTGTTTCTGTTTTGACTGTTTTCCCCCAGGCCCTGGGGGGTCTGAGTTCTGAAGGGTAGGCTGGCACTAAAGCTGGGCCCCACCTCTTTCCTCTTAGGGAAGGTACATCTCCTAGGGAGTTATCTTCTGCATTTGAATTACTCCTTTGTCTCTCTGACTCTGTTAACTCCACCTGTCTGGGTCAGAGTGCTGCAAACTGAAAATAGCTGAGGCTCTCTCCACTGAGCCACTCAGGCTGAGAGAGAGAAAAGGGAAAGAAAGTCCCCTTTCAGAGCCAGTCCATGGCCCCTCAGTTTCATCCACCAGTCAGAGAGAGCACCCAGTCTTCAGGGCTCTCTTTCCTGGGACACAGGTGTTTTCTGGCTCTCTAAGTTCAGTCATCTCTAAAAGCCTTCTTTTTTTCCTTCTTTTTTTTTAATTAATTATTTTTTTTCTGTCCGCCCCATTGCCTCTCCACTGGGAGCAACCTCAGGGTACTTTGCTGCTTGTTAGGGGTTTGTCTATGTTTGTAGCTTATATTCAGCAGCCCACATTTGTTAATTAAAACCCCAGTTGGAGCTGGGCTGAGCTATATTTGCTTGCTCTGAGAATGCTGCTTTTCCCACAGCAAGGTCTTGCAGCTCAGCCTCCTGTGGGTAGAGGGGACTCCCAGCATGGTTCCACAGTTTTTACTTATAGATTTTATGCTGTGATCTCAGCCATTCCACCCAATCCGGGTTGGTGTACGATGTGTGAACAGTCATGTTTGTCCCCCAGCAACTGTTCCAGTTTATTTACTAGTTGTTCCTTGTTGTTTATTAGTTGTTCCCAGGGACTAATTAAATTCCACACCTCTCTATGCTGCCATCTTGCCCCTCCTCCCTCAATTTCATTTTAAAACACCCCCTGCTGTTTCTTTACAGGCAGACCCACTGAATACTTTACCTTTCATTTTCTAATCCTACAATCTAGGATGTCATTGCTTTCGAGTCCTGTCTGTGGGATTGCTACTAATACCTAAGTAATGAATTCAAATGCCACTATTTCCATGAGGCCTTTTTTGGAACCTTTGCATAGAAGGAACAAGAGACACATTCCTGCTCTAAGCTCTCAAAGGACTTTGGACCTCTATTATCATCCTCATCACACTTTGCAGTATGGTTGCAATTCTGAATATATTTTTTGTTCCTTTCAGGAAGGAATGGGTCCCCTTTCACTACTAAATATCTGAAAGCTGAATAAATAAATGAATGAATGAAATTAAGGTTATGTTTAATTTTAATACTGCTGCTTTGCTCTTTGGAAGCCACATGTTTATTGGCAACTGCAATAGGACAAGTGCTGCTAATGAAATATTTCTTAACTTGAAAAGGTGAATAGTGTGGTAGTCATTTTCTTTCAAGTGATCTTATTAAAAATTATTCTTCTAAGATCAGCTCTGACTTTTACTCTTTTTTTTTTTTTTACTTATTTTAATCTACTTGCACACATTTCTTTGTGACTTCAGTTTTTTAAAAAATTAGAAAATGAAAATTTAGAAAACTGTTACTTTCCAGCAGTTATTTTCCAAGTAGAGCTTTGGACTGTTATTGTAAAATCTGTTCTTACTCTTTCATTTTAATTCCATTATTTTGTTTTAAAAAATAACAATTGTTCATTGTACTTTTTTTCTCAATCTCTTTTAAATTCACCAACCAACAATTCTTTTCTAGGTAATGTAATAACTCAGATCGATTAATATTCTTCTATGTTATCCTGACCTTGATTACTAAAAGGAAAAAAAAAAAACCTGTAAAACCTATTCTATAATATCATACCTAAATATGCTTCTAATTTTTACTGTAAAAGTAATCGCAACAAAAGAACAAGATTGTGCCATTCTTTATCACTCATTACAAGAACTCTGCCCCTTGTGTTGTGGGCCTTTAGCAATATTCTTACACGTAGAGCTTGGTGTCATTGACTGCTCTATTGCTAATGTGGAATCTTCAATGCGAGTGACTGGGGCCTTAGGCAAATCTGCCTGCAGTTGTTTCTTTCAGTTCTGATGCCTCGGAGCCCAGCAGTCAATCACTCAACAAGTATTTACTGAAAGCTTACTGATACTCAGGCCCTAAGCTGTTTGCTTTAAGAGCTTATGTGCAAGACAAAACTTACATGAATTGGAGAGAAATGCAAGAGAGTAAATGATTAAGTTCTAAATTGCACTGTACAGTCATTGATTGGAAAGGACTGGGAAAAAGGAGAAAACAATATAGGACATGAGCAGTGCAAGAGAGGGGTCCATAGGCAGAGCCAGATATCAGAGTGTGAGCATTTTGTGACAGCTTGTGGGATCAGGCTAGAAAGCATTTAGCCTTGGAGTTAAGATATCTGACTCCAAAGCCAGGCTGCTTAGACTCTAATTACTTCTCCACCATTTATAAACTCTAAGACTTCAAGCAAGTTACTTGAACTCTCTGTGCCACTTAAACTCTGTGCCTACAGTTCCCTTATTTGTAAAAATAGGGATGGTGATGATAATAATAATGTGAGTAGCTAACTCACTGGTTGTTGTGAAAATCAAGTATGTTAGTAGGTAAAAAGTAGTTAGAACCTAATGCAGGGTAGACAGTATTTGTTCTTATTACTATTTATAACTAATATTTTATGAGGGCTTTCCAGTGCTAAATACCGTTTGTACGGATTATTTCATTTGCCCTTCACACCAATTCTAGAAGAAATTTTTATTGTCACATCTTTTAGATGAAGAAACATTTGGAGAGGGTGCTGTAGTTGAATTCAGTCACCAGTTAGTATATGGAGGAGCTGGTATGTGAACATAAGATTTTTGAATCTGGCTCAAGAACCTGAGTACTTAACTACTGCATCTGCCTCCCCATATGGGCATCAGTATAGCACCTGGCTTCTATGGGAAATAGGGAAGGTTCAAGGAAAGATCAAGACACTGGGCATCGAAGTTTACAACTCATACTCCTCAGAGGATGTCCTTCCCAGAAACATTCCTCCTCCTACTCCCTTGGTTTTGTTTGTTTGCTTTGTTTGTCAGCAGACATCAGTTTGTGATTTCCTATGCACCACAAGGAAAAAAGGAGAGGCCTGTAGAGTTCCAACATTTAAGGGTGAACAGAGGAATTGGAATCAGCAAACAGGATAGAATTCTATCATCTGGACTTTCAAACCCATTCTGCATGGGGTGGTCTTAATCTTTTAATGATCTCGGGTGCCTGAGCCAGAAACCTGAGATGAACCCACTCTCCTGTCTCCATCTGCACTACTTGTTACCTCTGCAGAGTCCAGACTTCAATATTTTCCCCTTGTACATCCACTACTGTCTTTTAACTCCTTTTCCTGCTGTCACCTCTTAATTTCGGTGATCCTACGCATTAAGTCCAGAGTATTTTCCAAAAATGCAAATGTTATACAACTTTTAATATATCCTTAATTCCCAATTAGATTCTTCACATGCCTGTCACCCAGTCTGGAAATACTTTCCTTCACAATTTTGCTTGGCAAACTTACTTTCATCCTTTTGAGACTCAGCAAAAATGTTGCTTTTTCATGAAAATGGATGCTCTTCGATCCTCTTAATATTAACAGTTTTGATTTTTAATGATTTTATCTCTATTATAGTCCTTATCTTAATGATAATATATTTCAATTTATCTCCCCACATTAGGGTATGTTCAATGAGACCAAGAACTTTATTTTTTTGTTATTCTTTCTCTATGCTTGGTTCATATTAGGCATCAATAAATACATGTTGAATGAAAGTCTGAATCTATTTACAAGCTCCTTTCATTGACTTTGAGTTTTATAAGAGTTACAACTTCTTCTAATTCATCTACTTCCTTTGAATTTAGCAGAGCATCTGATACAGAGTACAAAAGTTAACTGTATTAATAAACAAAAATACATAAATATTTTAGAGGAAGGCAGAGAAGAAGAGTTCAGTATCCAGAAAGTCCACTCAGAGATGGGAGAGCAAATGGTTGCCACAGCTACAGGTAGGTAAGCAGAGTCCAAAGTGTAGGGTCATAGAGGGAAAAAAGGAATAGAAGGGTCGACAAGAAAGAAACAATAAAGTATGTTTAGTAGAGATGATTACCCATCCTTTCCTTATTTTATGGGCTACTCCTACTTCTCACAAGATACCTAGTTAAAGCATTACTTCCTCTGAGAAACAAGTGCCTCTCCTAGGCAGATCCAGCTGCCCTGTCCTGGTTTTCCCTGTGTGTTCAGTGCAAGCCCCATCATCCATTGCCTTCTAAAGACTTCCCTTTTCCATTGTTACCAACTCCAATCTGTTCACTGCAGGGAGATTTTTGTCATCCTTCTGTTTTAATGTTTGTAATAATCTACAACTATTCCTGTAATAAAGACTTGCCCATCCCAAGTTTGCCACCCTTTTTCAGGCTGTGCTGTGTCCATACTGGATCTTTTAGTTTCTTGCATGCGTTCCCTCTTTCCCTTTACTTGAAAAGGTCCTTATCTCCAAGTCTTCCCCCTGCTTTAGAAGATGCCCAGCCCCACCCAACCTACTCATTTTTTAAAGTTCAGTTCAAATATCACTTCCTTAGGGAACTCTCATCAGATTGTGTTCCTTCTCCCAATGAGATGAAATCTCTTTATTAGGGATACTGCTGTTTCATGCTTTTCCTTTTTAGCACTCACCACTGATTGTAACTGTTGACATATTGACTGAGTTGTTCAATGTCCCTCTTCTCTCTGTTGTAAGCTTTAGAAGGGCAAGGACTAGGTCTGTTTCCTTGGTTTCTCTCTCTCTCTAATGCTCAGTGCATTGACACATGGTAGACACCTCATTCATATTTCATGAAATAAATGAATATTGAATGACTAAATAAATGGATAATGCATTCATGAATGGATAAAGAGCTTTTCGTGCTAAATTTCTTGTCGACCTCTGTGACTAAAATCAAGAGGCTGCCATGTTCTGAAATACGGTCTGGAAACCATGGAATTCAAGAGAGTATGTTAGACATGCAGAATATTATTTTAAATGTTGATGAGGGATGTGTAGTATTTATAGGGATACAGTACCATATATTCCAGAAAAGAAGAGGGCACAGCCAAGACATGGAATAAGCATGGGGCTTTTGGGATAACTCATCTGAATAGAGGGTTTGCTTTGGGCAATGGTGGAAAATAAGACAGTGGAGTGGAGCAAGGGAATGGAAAGCCTTCAGAATCAGAGAGAGAAATTTAGACTAAATGAACTTATTTCAGATTTTCAACAAACATCAAATGAACGTCCACTGATTACGAGTCATAATATTATGTGCTGGAGGAAATCAAGTAAGTAGAATGAGGAGGGAGAGGATAAATTTCTTCTTCTGAAAAGCAAAGCACATAATCAAAGTCTGTGTTAGGAAGATTAATCTGAAAGTTTTTGAAAGACGGATCTGGTAGAGGGAGGAGTTTTGCTGAATGAAGGAAAGAAGGAATTGATGAGTCATCTGAATTAAATAAACTAGCCATGCTTTTAGTGAATATTCTATGTACCCCTGTTTAGTTTGGTATCCTTGAATGTGAAATTTGACTTAATATACCACTAATTCTTTGGTTCTTTTAAATTTAAAGAGATTTAAGTATATATACATATATATGTATAAAGGTGCATAAACAAAAATAAATGACATTGAACAAACAGATGAGCATAGAGCTAAGATATGAAGAAGATGGGAAATGATAGGTGAGAAACATGATAATGAGTTTCATTAACAAGATTCTCCACTAAATGCTAACATATTCTCACATAGTAGCTGGTTGTTTTATTTCCCACACCTAGTGTGCTACCTTTTGACAGTGATTTTTCAAATATGCTGTGCAACCAGAGATCACCACACAATCCACTTACACCTTCATCACTGAGAAGTTCAGAGGTAGAAGATGAAGGGGGGACAATGTTGGCCTCCATTAATCTTAGCTTGAAAAGAGCACTCTAGAGAACACCATCTAAATATAGCTATGTTCAAAGTGCTCCACAAACAGAAAGAGCAGCAAAAACAATCTCATTAAAACAAGCTCTGAAAACAATTTGAAGACATACGATTAAAAGCATACCAAATAACTGAAGCACAAATGGTGTGACCTTCTCTTGACTTCTATTTTCACTGCTCCACTTATTCAAGTTCTGCTTTAGACATTAAACTTTGTTCACAGGCCATAATTTTTGTGGTTATTTACCCATCCCCTCTATTATTTTCTCCTTCTATTTTTTTTTATTGAGTTCTTTTAGGAAAAACATGAAAAAAGTCTTTACAAACAGAGGTTTTCATTTTATAAACACAGGTTTTAAAGTGCTTTTAAAATAACAGTATGTCTATAATATAGTTTAAAAGTGCCTGTTTGTCACTTATGTTACTGTTTATTGACTAGAGAAATCTTTTTCTTCTAGTTCAGCTTAAAAGGAAAAGTAAAAGAGATGGACAGCCACCAGAATTGTGGAATAAACTATCCTTTTTATTTAATTAAAAAATTATGAATGACTCAATTAAATGGATTCTAAAAGTTGTGGGGTTTTTTTTTTTAATGTATGTGCCTGAACACTGTTGTCATGGAGATGAAAACTTTTTTTCTGCTATGTGTACTGGGGATGGCAGAATATTACCTCTCAAGTTGATGATTCTGTAGAATAAATAATAGTTTTGTTAAGGAAGATATATCTTAATGGGATTGTGAATATGTAATCTTGTTTGGGTGATATTTTTAAATGATATATTTACACCATTGTATTTTGGTACTTACTGAACAATTATCAATTCCATTGCTAATTGCCTTGGATGCTGTAAAGCCTAAGTACTTACCTAGGGGAACTCACCTGGGGAGGCAGGGCTAATTGCAAGATGTGGAAGCTGAGGGACATTTCAGCTACCTGCTGGACATGCACTCTCTCAGATTATACTCTTGATAGACAGGAGCGCCATCTGTGCAAGCTTTTCTCCAATTTGCTCTGTGTGCAGGTTCTCATTGTCATTCAGTCCTACCAACTTTCACATCAAATATTTTTTATCCTTTTAAGCACAAACTGTATCTTAAGGTATCGAGGTTTTATTTCAGCCTGATCAGGAAACGTGTCCCGAATGACTTCTACTTTTTGGAAGCAACTGATTTTCTATATGGTCTTGTTAGTAATATATTTTCCAGTTTCCAGGAAACAGTGCAAGCAATATGAGTCTTTTCTACTCACTAGCTTATTTAAGAACACTAATAGAAACAATACTAAAAAGAAATGGCCAAATATGTCTCATAGATAAATAAAGAGTGCGGTTAGATATCGATGGAGAAGAGGAGAAAAATGTCTACACTGTGAGAGTAACACCACAAGTCAGACAAGGGGCTCTTCAGATGGAAGGCACTTCATGAAGAAAGAGCCCCTGACCTTAGTAAAGATTTAGAGAGACCACTTGTAAAATATATTTATGGCAGCAAGCTGGTTAGGTACATATGTATGAGGAAATCAAGATCTCAAAGATCTTCAAAGTTAGAGCAATACATCTAATATAAGGCAATTTAAGAGTGATATGTCAAAGCTCTTGTGATTTGTCCCCAAAACTTGACAGTCCAATAATGTGCAGAACTCATGGCTTAGTGTATCTGTGTGAGTGTATGTGTGTATGTGTGTGTATGTGTATGTATGTGTGTATGGGTATATATATATATTAGGGGGTTTAGATAACAGGATTTTCATTAAGTGCCACTGTTCAGATAGGATTAGAGAAAAGCTAATGAAATCTTATTACAATTTTAAGAGATGGGGTTTCTGAAGTAGTGGTTTACCTGAGTTCAAATCACTGTGTGTGTTCAACATGCACATTTAAGGAACCCTACTCAGATTAAATGAATTAATTAGAATATTTGTATTTTGTTTCCATAAATCTGCTTTTTAAACAAGCTCCTTAGTTCTACTCCAAAGTTTGCAAACCATTGATCCATCTTCTGCTTGCTATGTCAAACCTGGAAAAATTAAATTCCACACAACAGAGGGATGCAGAAAAGCAGGCTACTGTTCGAGGAAAGAATGGTTGTGCAAATGAAGGTTCAAAATATCATGTCAATTGAGCAACAGCTGGAGTAAGGGTAAATATTTATCATACACAAGAGCAGTCTCAAAAATGTTATACTAGTTGTCTTCAAATATGTGAAAGAGTAACAGTAGGAGAAGCATATCCACAAGTGTGTCTTCCTCATAATCTTTATAGACTTAAAGTTTTTGTGTAAAAATCCATTTTAGTAGATTTAATTATGCTTGTTTCATCTAGAGGCCATCTGCTGGAATTTGGAAGACCCAGACCTAAGAAAAAAAATTATGTCAGTAAGACACATTTGTTGCACCAATCTTCTCAGTTCTGGACATTTAAATCAGCAGAGTTGCCATCAGACTGATCAACCAGATTGCCTGCTAATCCTTCTGATCCATGCCACGCTAATACAGCAGGGAGAAGAGAACAGCTGCTGTTCTTATTTCATTCTCCTTCTATCTGTCATAACATTCAGGTACTAATAACAGGCAATAGGCATTTTACCATGAGCAGTTCTTATAATAGCTTGAACATAAATGCCAACCCATTGTCCACAAATTGAAGTTTAATGTACATTTCAATAGTGGCATATAGATTAACTTTTTGGAGGATGTCATTTATTGTGATTGTTTTTTAAACTGACTTGCCTGGATGTTTGAAGGCTTTGTGTATATACAATCATATTTGTGAGATAATTGGGTAATTGAGTGTGGTAGACTGATTCTAGGATGGCCCCTAAGATTGCAGAAACCAAATGCATCTAAGGTTAAAAATCATCACCACCAACAGCAACATATTAGAGAAAGACTGAACTTTTTTCCCTTAATACATATAACTTCCTAAGTTATATGTATTATAGTCTATAATTATTGAATTAAAAGTGAATTGGATGATAAATTGAAAAATTGAATGATTATGCTTTTTTATTTTCAACCTTGACTGTCAATCAGCATCTAATTTGGACATTGCCTAAATTTGGTCCCAGGTTCTAAATTGCAGAAAACTGAGACATCCTTACTGATAATTCTCTTAACCTTTGACAAATATGACCCACTGGATATCAAATTTGAACTATTTAAATATATTTGGGGGCATACTTTTTAACCAAGGAGACTAGCTGGAACGTAAAATGCTATATCATAGACAGCTTTTCCAATTGCTAATCTGTCAAATCTGTTTATTCATTTGTTCACCAATCTTTGACAGTTTGTGTCATGTAGCATACTATGTGTGGGATATAAAGATAAATAAGACAAGATTTCTAACCTATAGAACCTTTCAGTATAGTATGGGGAGAGCAATTTATATAAATAAATAAAAGTGCCAAAGCATTTCAGCTACCATGTTCAGAGTTTAGTGCATAATGAAAGCATAAAAAAGGAACAATTAATTTTAATGAATGAGGTAACACTTGACCCTTTGTCTTTCAACTGGGAAACCTTGTATGTTTTTAATTAGTTGAATGGCATGACCATATTTGCCAGGTTAGAATATTCCTCTGGAAGCAGAGTGGAGGAAGTGTTGGAGAGATACCAGACTGGCAGAAAAGAGATGATGAAAACCTAATTCAGGGTGAGTGGGGCTAAAGAGGAAAATAGGAAGAGCCAGAGTTGAGAGCTAAATAAGTTAATCTATAGTGATTAATGAAGGAGATAGAGGAAAAGGAGTAATCTTGGTAGAAATCAGGTTTTCAGTTTTGGTATTTAATGTATGGAAACATCACTCATTAAATTAGAAAATAAAGGAGGAAGAACAATTTTAGTAAGTTGAAAGATGAGAAATTCAGTTCTGGATATGTTGATTTGGAAATCTTCATTCAGCAACTATGTGGAGATGACAAGTTGGCAGTTAGATATGAAATTGCACAGTTAAGGAAAATGGCCTAGACTGAAGATATAAATTGGGAAATCATTAAAATGTTGTGCTTCCTTGAAGCCATAGAAAGTGCAAAATTAGTGAGAGAGCTAAATATCAAAGTCAGAGTCCTGAAGATTCTTTTTCAGGAGGTATCAGGATACAGGTGAGTCAGGGAGAATAAGTGAGCAGAGAAATGGGAGGGAAAACAAGAGGACATGTGTCACAGAAGCCAAGAGAGAAGAAAATTTCGAGAAAAAAAGTTTGGCAATTTAAAGGCCATTGACTTTTTTTTTTTTTTTTTTTTTTAATTTTTATTGGGATTGTTCAGATACCATACAATTATCCAAAGATCCAAAGTGTACAATCAGTTGTCCCGGTACCCTCATACAGCTGTGCATCCATCACTGCACTTAATCTCTGTTCAATTTTTAGAAACTTTTCATTACTCCAGACAAGAAATAAAGTGAAAGATGTAAGAAAAAAGAAAAGGAAACTCAAATCCTCCCATATCCCTGACCAACCCCCCTCAATTGTTGACTCGTAGTATTGGTATTGTACATTTGTTACTGTTTATGAAAAATGTCGAAATACCACTAACTGTAGTATATAGTTTGCAATAGGTATATATTTCTTCCCTATATGCCCCTTTATTATTAACTTCTAATTGTCTTGTCATACATTTGTTCTGGTTCATGAAAGAGATTTCTAATATTTGCATAGTTAATCATGGACATTGCCCACCATAGAATTCAGTTTTATACATTCCCATCTTTTGACCTCCAACTTTCCTTCTGGTGACATATATGACTCTGAGCTTTCCCTTTCCACCTCATTCACACACCATTCGGCACTGTTAGTTATTCTCACATCTTGCTACCGACACCACTGTTCGTTTCCAAACATTTAAGTTCATCCTAGTTGAACATTCTCCTCATACTAAGCAACTGCTCCCCATTCTAAAGCCTCGTCCTGTATCTTGGTACCTTATGTTTCATGTCTATGAGTTTACATATTATAATTAGTTCTTATCAGTCAGACCCTGCAATATTTGTCCTTATGTGTCTGGCTTATTTCACTCAGTATATTGCGCTCGAGGTTTTGTCATCAACCCATTTTTTTTTTTTTAAGATGGTTTTGTTCCCACACCATACATTCCATCCTAAGTAAACAATCGATGGTTCTCTGTATGGTCATACATTTATGTGTTCACCACCTTCACCACTATCTATATAAGGGCATGTACATTTCTTCCACAAGGCAGGAGGAAGAGTCAAAGAAGGTAGAGAGGCAAAAGAAAGAGGAAAAAAAATGACAGCTAGGAAGCAGCAAAAGGAAAAATAACTTTAAATCAAAGTAGAGTAAAGAGCCAGACAACACAACCAATGTCAAATGTCTAACATGTCTCCCCTATCCACCCCCCTTATCTGCATTTACCTTGGTATATCACCTTTGTTACATTAAAGGAATCATAATACAATGATTCTGTTAGTTACAGTCTCTAGTTTATGTTGATTGCACCCCTCCCAATGCCTCCCCATTTTTAACACCTTGCAATGTTGACATTTGCTTGTTCTCCCTTGTAAAAGAACATATTTGTGCATTTTATCACAATTGTTGAACACTCTAGATTTCACCAAGTTACACAGTCCCAGTCTTTATCTTCCCTCCTTTCTTCTGGTGTCTCACATGCTCCCAGCCTTCCTCTCTCAACCGTATTCGTAGTTACCTTTGTTCAGTGTAGTTACATTGCTGGGCTACCATCTCCCAAAATTGTGTTCCAAACCACACACTCCTGTCTTCTCCTATCACTCTGTAGTGCTCCCTTTAGTATTTCTTGTAGGGCGAGTGTCTTGTTCACAAAGTCTCTCATTGTCTGTTTGTCAGAAAATATTTTGAGCTGTCCTTTGTATTTGAAGGACAGCTTTGCTGGATATAGGATCCTTGGTTGGCAGTTTTTCTCTTTCAGTATCTTAAATATATCACACTACTTCCTTCTTGCCTCCATGGTTTCTGCTGAGAGGTCCGCACATAGTCTTATTAAGCTTCCTTTGTATGTGATGGATTGCTTTTCTCTTGCTGCTTTCAGGATTCTCTCTTTGTCTTTGACATTTGATAATCTGATTATTAAGTGTCTTGGCATAGGCCTATTCAGATCCAGTCTGTTTGGAGTATGCTGCACTTCTTGGATCTGTAATTTTATGTCTTTCATAAGAGATGGGAAATTTTCATTGATTATTTCCTGTATTATTGATTATGCCCCTTTTCCCTTCTCTTCTCCTTCTGGGACTCCAATGAAATGTACATTCTGGTACGTTGTTTCATCCTTAAGTTCCTGGAGATGTTGCTCATATTTTTTCATTCTTTTCTCCATCTGCTCCTTTGTATGTAGGCTTTCAGGTATTTTGTTCTCCAGTTCCTGAGTGTTTTCTTCTGCCTCCTGAGATCTGCTATTGTATGTTTCCATTGTGTCTTTCATCTCTTGTGTTGTGCCTTTCATTTCCATAGATTCTACTAGTTGTTTTTTTGAACTTTCGATTTCTGCCTTATGTAATGCCCAGTGTTTCCTTTACAGCCTCTATCTCTTTTGCAAAATCTTCTCTAAACTTTTTGAATTGATTTAGCATTAGTTGTTTAAATTCCTATATCTCAGTTGAAGTGTACATTTGTTCCTTTGACTGGGCCATAACTTCAGTTTTCTTAGCATAGGTTGCAGTTTTCTGTTGTCTAGGCATCTGACCTCCTAGGCCACCGCAGTCAGGTTTTCCCAGATGAGAGCAGGCTCAGGTCACAGAAGGAGGAAATGTTCAGTATCCGGTTTCCCTGATGTTTTTTTCTTAGAGGATTGACATACCTGTGCTTTTCTGCCTGGCAGGTGCACCTGTCAGCCTGTCACCGGCTGGTGTAAGAGGGTGTGGACTGTGGCTCTCCTCCCTCAGGTTTTGGGGTCTGGTTCTGGTAAGACAGGCAGTAGAGCTGGGCCTCTCCCTTTCCTCTTGGGAAGCTGTGCCCCCTCCAGAGCTGTCATCTGCATATCAATAAGTTCTTTGTTTTTCTGACTCTGCTGATCAAAGTGTTTTGATTTTAAAATGGCTGAAGCTTTCTTTACTGCAAAGTGCTGCAGGCTGAAAACAGCTGAGGCTTCCTCCACAGAGAGAGAAAGGGACAGAAAGCTCCCAGATTCACCCATCAGCCAGAGATAGCACCCGATCCTCTGGGCTCCCCATCCTGAGACAGATATGTCCCCTGACTCTCCCAAGGTCAGTTGTCACCAAAAGCCTCTGTCTGCCTGTTGAGGATTTGCTGTCTGTATTGAGCAGTTAACTTTAAAACCCCAGTTGGAGCTGGGCTGAGAGAGTGCTGCTCTCTAGCACCACGAGGCTTCTGTGAGGGAGGAGCTCTCGGCTCTCAGCTCTGAGTCACGTTTGTCTCCCCACAGTTATTCCAGGTTATTTACTAGTTTTTTGGTCATTTATGAATTGTTCCAGGGGGGGACTAACAGTCTTCCACTCCTCTCTATGCTGCCATCTTAGCTCCTCTCTAATTGACTTTTGAACAACATCAGTGGAGGTGGTGGAAGGCATAATTTTAACTGCAGAGCAGTCGGTAAGTGATTGAAAAGTTAAATGTAAGAAAAATAAAACAAATAAGAGAAAGAAAAAACATAGCTGACATCTCAGAATATGAAAGGATTTCAAACACAAAAATGATGGAATAAAATCACAAAGGAAAAAATAAGTAAATGTGATTATGGGAAAGTAAAATAAATTGTATGAATCAAAAGACATTAAAAAGAAAATTATAAAGCAAAGGAAGAATTAAAAAATTGAAACAGATGGCAAATAATATATTGAACCATAGAGAACTTTTATAGTTAATTTTAAAAAGTAGGGAAATGAATGATTAACATGAAGATGCATTTCACTGAAGATAAAGGCTAAGATAAGTATGAAAAATTACATCTCAGTCATCAACAAAGAAATTCAAGTTGTCATTTTTTGTTCTTGAATCAGATAATGTGAAAAAAGGATACATAATGATTTTGAGATTGCTAAGAAATGTGCACTCTTTACATTGATTTTGGTTGTATAAATTAGTAAAACTTTCTGAAAATCTATTTTCAATATATGTCAAAACTCTTAAAATAAGCATATCCTTTGTCTTATTGGAGATACAGAATTTTTTTAAGAAAATAATCGGAAAGGTAGAGATAAAGATTTATTTAGAAGGATACTTATTTAATGCTACCTACACTGATGAAAAAATATAAATGTCTATATGTATGGAAATAGTGTTTTTTCCATGTGATGTTGACTGGAAAACTATCCTTTTAAACTTGTATATTGAGAGCAATCCCAATTTTCATAATTCTACTCTCACTGTATATATGTGAATATAATACACTTCCAAAGAGAGTTTAGAAGTGACGTTATTAAAAACATGTCATAAGGTTAACAAGTTTTAGGCCCAATAAGTGAGATTGTGAGTGATTTTTTAAAATAAATATTTTTCTATATAATCAACACATATTACTTTGATAGTAAGAAAAAATAGTTTAAAAAGAAAAGAGTGACTTAAAATTGGAAAGGTAAAACTATAATGTGCAAACTCTGAGAATTGAATCTTAAAGCACAGGTTATCAGGGGAAGGCTTATTGTAAAGGTCTCTAGATTGTAAGCTCTTACAGCAGTCGCATCTATTCCTGAGTTGTAATGGTTATCTCTAAATTCTGAGATGCTGAGCTCTTTGTGTATAACCTGGTCTGTCCCTAGAACTTCTTTGTGACACACGTGAGACTCAGAGCTAGAGTTTGGCAGCTATGAATATCAATATTATCCCATATAGCAACTGTTAAAAAAAAAAGCTAAAAGAGAGTTCAGAAATCAATTAGAGATACGAATGAAGCAGATCTGGTTAGGACTAAGGCAGTCAGACTAAAGGGTAAAGGATGATATTGACTGTGTTTTAAAACTTCAAATTTTGTGTGAGACCAAAGGAAGATATGTTTATTTAGTGCAAAATCTATATTTTATGTATCAAACCAGATAATGTAACTTGTATGATCAGTTTACTCAAACACCATAAATATATGGAACTTTGAATAGGGAGTGAAATCTAGTTGGTTTGTACAGGTTAGTATGACCCTCCCATATATCTCAAAGTAATTTGGGCAGAGAATAAAAGTGTATTTGCAAAGCCCCTCTGAGGGACTGGTGGAAAATGTGGAAATATTAAACTTCCCCACCTGGGGAATTACTGATATTTTCATAAGCATTGTGGACTACCAATTTAGAAGGCTGAGCCCTCAATCTTGGGGCTGGCTTATGAAGCTTATTACTGCAAAGGAGAGGCTAAGCCTCCTTATAATTGTGCCTAAGAGTCATCCCCAGAGAACCTCTTTTGTTGCTCAGATGTGGCCTCTTTCTCTAAGCTCACTAGGCAGGTAAACTTACTGCCCTCCCCCCAACTTGAGATATGACTCCCAAGGGTTGTAAATCTCTCTGGCAATGTGGGACATGACTCTAGGGGATGAACCTGGACCCAGCATCACGGGATTGAGAAAGGTTTCTTGACCAAAAGGGGGAAGAGAAATGAAACAAAATAAAGTTTCAGGGGCTAAGAGATTTCAGAGTTGAGAAGACATTCTGGAGGTTATTCTTATGTGTTTTATAGATATCCCTTTTTAGTTTTTAGTGTATTGGAATAGCTAGAAGGAAATACCTGAAATTGTTGAATGGCAACTGAGTAGCCCTTGTTTTTGAAGATGACTGTTAAACTATGTAGCTTACAGGTGTGACTGTGTGATTGTGAAAACCTTGTGGCTCACACTCCCTTTATCCAGTGTATGGATAGATGAGTAGAAAAATGGGAACAAAAAGTAAATGAATAATGGGGTTTGGGTGGGGATGGGATGTTTTGGGTATTCTTCTTGTATTTTTATTATTGTTTTAATTTAATTTAATTTTATTTTATTTTTAGAGGAATGAAAATGTTGAAAAATTGATTTTGGTGATGAATGCACAACTATATGATGGTACAGTGAACAACTGTATACTGTGGATGATTGTATGGTATATGAATATATCTCAATAAAGCTGAATAAAAAGAAATTGAGGAAGGGAAACAGGGATTGCTACATTTTCTTTTGTGGAAGTTGGCTTGAAGGGAAAAGGGAGAGAGATTTGGAGCCGGGGGAAATACTAGTCTGAGGAAAGCAGTAAATTGAGAGAACACAGTGGGAATGGTCTTGAGGAGGTTGGTGTGGGAAATTCAGATAAGGCAGGTTATAAGAGAGGGGCCTGATTATGGACCAGGGGAAAGATCTGTGGCTGGATTGGGTGGGCTCCCAGAGGTGGGCACCATGAGCTTGTAGTGGGAGCGCTGTAAGAATATCAGTTTCTCCCTTCAGTGCAAAGATATTATACTGGTCCTGTAAAGAGCCTTAGTCACTTCCCAATTCATGCCTGCCCTTCTAGGTTATCCTTCTAAAACACACATTCACTGAATTTCATCCTTTTTAAAGCACATTTTCCCAATATTTACCTGAGAAAGCAGGTAGAATGTTTTTGAATGTATGAATGGTGGTGGTGGTGGTGATGTGTGTGTGTTTGTGTGTGTGTGTGTGAAAGTCCCACTTCACCCACAACTGCTTGACCCAGCCTGCCAGCCCTCATGGTCTGACTCGGCACTGCCACTGCCAAACCGCCCTGTGCAGCCACATACAACGTATCCCTGCTTCAGTCATTCCAAATCACACACTTCTCCCTGAACATTAGTATGAAATTAGGGAAGTGTGAAATTTGCTAATTCCTAGTTCATTAGTGTACATACCCAAAATCTGGGATAAATATGGCAGGAATATTTAAATGTTTTTAAGAGATTAATAATTAATCTTGTTTAATTCTCACAACAATGCCAGTGAAGTGTGTCTTATTTTAATTTCATTAAACACTGAGGAAGACAAGGCCAGTGAGGGTTACTATGTCCTTAAGATCATGTAGCTCCAAAGTTGAGAGAGGGAACTCAAAATGTTGATTTTATCAAAATGCATTTTGGGTTTCCAATTTGATTTCAGCTGCATATCATTCTCTCCTTTTCTCAGGGGCCAAAGAGAGTCTTTCTCTCTTTCCCTGGCCACAGGACAAACCTGTTGCTCTCTCACTTCAGCATCGCAGTGAAGGGGAAGCAAGAATGTTCCAACTGCCTGAGGGAAATCAGAAATATGCCAGATAATTCACAGGACGAAAAAAGAAAAAAGAAAAAAGGAAACATGAAAAATCAGGACTAGGAAGTCTTGTTTTGAAGAAAGGAAGGAAAAAAGGTAGAGAAGAAGAGAGAGGAAGAGAAAGGAAAGGAGAAGGAGGGGAGTGTGGGCTGGCGCCCCACAGAGCACTGCCTCCCTGGAGGTCCTGGTTCATTATCATGTTTCTGCATCTTTCTAAACTTGAGCAGCAGTAGAACGCCTATGGAAAGTTTGTTTACTTAGCCTTTTTTCCGGAAAGTTCTTAGATTTCAAACTACTGTCCAGTTGAGTGATGTGTGAAAAGCACTGCAGGGGAGTGCGGTTAAGGGGCAGCGGTCTTGGGGTGTGTGTGTGTGTCTGTGTGTTTGCATGTGAGCGCACACTTAGCAGATTCTCTGGCACCCAGAAAGCACTCAATAAATATTGTGTTTTATAATATAGTCCACTTGAAACACTCAGATAGCATATAGCATTGAGGGCATATTAAAAATAATATGTACCTCCACTACTGAAATTTTATCAGGTTTGGGGTATCTATGATACAGGATGGGGGAATCTAGTAACACAATTATATATGAGATACAGCAAACTGTTTAGACATATTAAATATGGTGCAGGTATAAGTGACTGGTGGAATTCCTGACACAGATAAACCCATGATGTATGATAGTTTGTTATTAGGAGGAAAATATTAGAGGAGATCATTTTCAAACAAAAATCCTAGTGAAATACTGGGGAGAAAAAAATGCTTTAAAAGAAATCTTCTGGCATGATGTCCAAAATTAAAAGTTTTGTTTCTAATGCATAATCAAGTAGTCATTTTAAATGAGGTTACTGATGCATCAAACAAATCCACAGAGGTGTAGCTGGGAGTCCAAGTTACAGAGCAATCTACTATGATTTAAGGCTGTGCAGGCAACCTCCAAGGCAAAGATTGTAGGATACATTATGGGTATTTTCAATCTCGTGTCATCAGAGTTAGTTTTCTTTTACAGAGGGAAAAGCTTCTCATTGTTCTCAAAGCTGTTGGCTGTTGATATTGAATTTAACCCAGCATGCCATAGAAACGCTGTTTATCCCTTTTGGCTTCCCTATTTTAAAAATTCTTCATCCCTTTTTATTTATTGTTTAAAAATTTTCATATTTCATGAACAATACCAAGTCACAAAACTATTTAAAAAGCATTTCAAGCCCTAACAATTTCAATTTCTGAATCAAAATAAAAGCCTTTTTTTCATTGATATGGAAAAGTAAATGTCTTTCCTATAGTTCATTATATTTTAACAGCTCTTGAAAATTCAGTTAAGTGGCCTAGTATTGTGGTTATCTACCTATTAGCCAACAGGAATAGAAATTAATTCCATACATTATCAACAACAAACTATTTTTTTGAGTATCTGTCATAAATTTGGCACTGTATTAGGTGCTGGAGCGCAACACAGTATATGCTAAGATATCATTTCAGCCCTTGAGGATCTCATGATTCATTGAGGTTCCATGATAAATAAATGTTGTTGTATTCAAGGAAATTGAAGCTTGAATATTCAGAAAGTAATCACATCTATCTTTGAGAGATGTTTGTAGTTGGGTTCACCTTCTGGCTTTTAAAAGAAAAAGGGTCACCCTTTTCCATTGCTAGTAATAATAATTAACACTGTGTTTCCTTCTGTGTACTGCACTGGCGACTTGACTTATTCCTAGAATTATATGAGAGACAGTTTTTCTTGTCTTAGTCTTCAGTTGCAGGTGACAGAAATACAAATTTAGCTTCTAGGACTTCTCTATTAGTTTGTCCAGAGAAGTGCAAAGGAGATCTGACATAGCCACCAAATGACTGGGATTTGCAATCACGTATCAGGACTTTTCCCTCTCTCCTCTCAGCTTCCCATTTTATTATCTTTGTTTTCAATTGGGCTCTATCCCAAGGTGGCTGTTCCAGTTTGCTAATGCTGCTCTTTTGCAAAATAACAGAAATGGATTGGCTTTTATAAAGGGGATTTATTTGGTTACAAAGCTATAGTCTTAAGTCCATAAAGTATCCAAGATAAGGCGTCAACAATTGGGTACCTTCACTGGAGGATGGCCAATGGCATCTGGAAAACCTCTGTTAGCTGGGAAGGCACTTGGCTGGCATCTGCTCCAGAGTTCTGGTTTCAAGATGGCTTTCTCCCAGGACGTTCCTCTCTAGGCTGCAGCTCCTCAAAAATGTCACTCTTAGTTGCTCTTGGGGCATTTGTCCTCTGTTAGCTTCTGTGGAGCAAAAGTCTGCTTTCAAAGGCCATCTCCAAAATGTCTCTGTAAGCTGCAGCTCCTCTCTCAGCTCTTGTGCGTTCCTCAAAGTGTCCCTCTTGGCTGTAGCAAGTCTGCTCCTTCTATCTGAGCTTATGTAGTGCTCTAGTAAACTAATCAAGGTCCATGCTGAATGGGCGGGGCCACACATCCATGGAAATTGTCTAAGCAGAGTTATCACCTAGAGTTGGTTGGGTCATATCTCCATGGAAACACTTAAAGAATTACAATCTAATCAACACTAATATGTCTGCCCACACAAGATTGCATCAAAGATAATGGTGTTTTGGGGGACATAATACATTCTAACTGGCACAGTGGCTAAGATGGCCATTGATAATCCCAGGATTAGATAGCTCTTAGCACTTTAAATCTCAGGAGGAGAAAGACCTTCTACTGCTAAGGTCCTCAGTAATCTCTGAAAAAGGTCTTTAGCCTTGCCTGGGCCGTAGACCCAAACACATGTTCACAGAGACTGAATACCTTGGCCAGTCTGGGCACCATGTCTATGAGCATCCCAGAGGTGGAACTGTCTGGTAACAGAGTCCACAGCTAGTAAATGTCAGCTGGAGTTGGAATCTGTGCTTCTTCCATACCGTCACCTTGCTTCTACTTGGAGAACTTTTCAACCGAAACTGCCTCCTGGTTTGTTTCTTTAGTTTGGTGGGGAAATCCATCATCCTCACCTTTAAGTAAAAGTTATCGAAAAGGCCCTCTGATATTTGCTTCTTGTAAAGAAATGAGCTTTCAAATATAGTGGATTTATTAGTAGGTATATTTCTTTAAAGAAGAAAAACATAATTTGTATAAAATACCATGATACATTTTATTATTTAATGCCTCCTGGATTCTAATATAATTGACAACTTTTGTGATCCACAAAAGGGGAATCCTTTTGTACAAAAAAAACCTCTGTCTGAAGTATGTATGTTTGTGTGTATGGATGTGTGTGTGTATCAGTGTGTGTGTGCGCGAGCATGCATGTGTGGAATATGTATGAGGCAAGGAGAAGAGAGAAAAAGCTTATCAATGTACTATGATAATTTTCTTGACTATTTCCCTTTTTTTTCCTCTACCAAACTGATAAAAGGACAATTCTGGCCATGATGTTTAAAGGAGATGAACTTTTTTCCTCTACTGAGGGCAATTTTTAAATATAATTTCTCAGATATTTCTAGTAAAAATGATACACCTGCCCAGCACATTTGCATTATTCTCCATATATTTTATTGGCAGTGTCCTTTAAATGTTGAATTCCAGCAGATTTTTCTTGATCTTCAAAAAGTTCAGGGACCAAATTATATCCTGCAGGTTTTTGGTGGTGGTGGTTGTGCCAAATTTCATGTTTTCACCTCTTCGTCTGCTTCAGTTCTACAGGGATGTTAGGTCAGCAAGTGTGAGGATAAATAGAAGCTAGTCTCCTTAACCAGTGGATTGCTTCCTAATTGTTAAAAATGAAGCATGAGTTTTGAAGAAGGTGTTTATTTTGAGTGTCAGTGTGTTGTCATTATTAGTAGTAGAGAACATCTTTCAAGGAAAGAAAATGCAAACTTCATAATGGTGCTTTAAAATATTATTATTGACAATGGCTATCATTTTAGCTTTATAAAACAAGAAGAAACATCACAGAGCATTAAAATATAATATCTATAGTCCCAGCAGCATACCATAAACTAAGTGAAGGCATGAATATTTAAATTAGAATTTGTGTTTTATGCTATATTATCTCAGAAAGAAATTGCAAACTCTAGAAATTCTTTGTATCCTTGTGAAAGAAAGTTCTGGTTTTTATAGCTCTTTTAAAGAAATTTCTGCGTCAGCAGAAGATTGCTAACAGTCATCATATTTGATTTTATTTAACATTTCTTAAACACGCAGCAGTTGTTTTTGTGGAGGTAGGGTTTGTTGGCATTTTTACATTAGCAATTCCTTGATTTGGTTTTTTACAATATTGCTGACCTGTCATATAGTATAAATCTATAGTACAGCAAAGCTCCAATGCCAGGAGTCCCATACCCTTTCCCTATTCCACCCCCCCCCCATATGCATTTACCTTTGGTATATTGCCTTTGTTATATTAAATGAAGCAGATGTAGACTAGTAGTTTCTCTTTTGTTTTTAACACCTTTCTTGATGATGCTTCTTGTTTTACTGATCTTGTTGGCTGGCTCTATGACTTAGATCAGTTGTCTTCCGGGAACACGTTGTAGTCAGTAACTACTGGTTCTCTGAGCTCACAGCGCATCATCCACTAGGTATGGTTTGGAGTGTTTTTCCCACGCTGTACCACTTCATGCCAATTTTCTGCCTACTTTATTGAGAGGTTTTCCTGAAATGTATTTCTCCATCTATAAATTTCACTATCAGGAAAAGCAGTGTCATCTGCAAATTTTTTTTCACTTGAAAATAATCTTAGCCCATATTGAGGCTAATCACTTTGTCTTGAGTAGGTTCTTTTTATCCCCACACTGTTTCCTGTTTCTAATTCATTTATGCTTTTTTAAAGGGCCATGTATCTTTTCCTCTGATTATACAATCTTTCATATTTATATAAATATTTGGAAAATCCTTAAAGGCAGAAATATGTAATCCCATCAGTCCAAAATATTATCTGCTAACATTCAGCAGGTGTTGTTATTTTCTTTGCAAATTTTTGGGACAACCTTTACATACCATTTTAAGTATGCATTTCTTTCTTCATAGCTTCCAAACTGTCATCCACCTTCTTTTCTTATTTGAGCATGACTCTTATTCCATGACTATCAGGTGATCTTATAAAATTATCAAGTGAATTTTAAAAAATCTTGGGCAATGTATGATAGTTCCCCTTCTAAAATTTACCTCTAGTTCTTCTCAGTGTTACACGATTGCCAGTAGGGTTGTATTTTGGGGGTTTTCACCTTGCTTGGTTACTTTCTTATATTTGTAAATAAGGAATTCAACTTTTCCCATGATGACTTTTAAAAATGATTTTTTATTGCAAAGCAATCTACGCTTATGTTCAGGACAGTTTTTTTAATCATCACAGATATTCATGTATTTTTGTTTTAGTTTTTCAGCAACTAATCTTCGTGGTCTGTGGCACACATTTTTTTATGACTTCCAAAAGATGCTTTAATATGTCTTTCAGCTTTTTAATGCAAACATTTTAAAACAGTCATTTAAATGTTTAATGCATTTTATTTTTTTTTTAATTTATTAAGAAAGCAAAAAGAATATGACAGAAACTCTGTACCCATGGTTTTTATTGTATTATTAAGAAATAAAGTATTATATGTACTGCTGAAACTCTCTCTGTACCCGCCCATCATATTCCTCCTCCACCCCCGACTGGGTGCTAGTTATATTTTACAATTGGGTCTCATGAATGATTTTAAATCATTGTTATGGTATTTATGTTTATCCTGCACCTTCACCTTCATAATCACTCTTTCTATGGGCTTCCTAAACAGGAAATAACAGAAAATATTGATGTGATTGGAGTTTAGTTACCACCTGCTTCTTGTCCCAACAAATTCTAGGATATATTTTAAAGGAAGTTGTGTGTATTGTATTAATTTCCTAGGGCTGCTGTGATAAAGTGTCACAAACTGAGTGGCTTAAAACATGCAAACTTATTATCTCACAGTTCTGGAGGCTAAAAATCCAAATCAAAGTGTTGGCAGGGTGATGCTCTTTCTGAAGGCTGTAGGAGAGAATCCTTTCTTGCCTCTTCCAGATTCTGTGAAATCATTAGAATAAGCAAATTCATAGAGTCAGGAACTAGAATACAGGTGACCAGGGGCCAGGGTTGAGGTAGGGAATGAGGAGTTAATTCTTATTGGTGCAGAGTTTATGTTTGGGATATAGAAAAGTTTTGGTAATGTATAGCAGTGATAGTAAACTATCACTACTATACATGTAGTTAACATCACTGAATTATGTATCTGAATGTGGTTAAAAGGGGGAATTTTAGGTGGAATATATGTTGCTGGAATAAAAATTAAAATAGTAAACAAACCTAAGACTGTACAACACAAAGAGAGAACTCTAATGTAAACTATAGACCATAGTTAATAGTACAATTATAATGATATTCTCTCATTGATTGTAACAAAGTTACCACACTAGTGCAAAATGTTTAAAATGGGGGCTGGCATATGAAACTATTTTCTGCATGATCTTTTTATAAAGTTACAGTTTCTCTAATAAAAACTAAATTAATTGAAAAAATTATGTCTATTTATTTTGCTAATGGCAGAGGTAGAAACATTTTCAAATGACTTCAAATTTAATGGCTCTATTTCCGTTTTATATGAAAACTGAGTCATCTGAAATGTCAAAGAGAAACTGTGTCATCCACATCTTCTGTTGATGAAAGGGCAACAGACAAACTCCTACATTTCTCCTCCTTCTGAGTAAAACAAAGTAATGATGAGAGATGTAGCTAATTATTTTCAGGATTGTGGTAGATTCAATCATGTACCCCAATTTAGACACATTCTTCATGCTAATCCACATTCCTTGGGTGTGAACACAATGTAGATGGGATCACTTGATGATGTTATTTTTATTAAGGTATGACTCGAAGGAAGGAGGATGGGTCTTAACCTGCATTGCTGGAATCCTTTATAAGCACATAAAATTCAGACATAGGCAGAGAAAGCCATGGAAGTCAGCAGGAACCCAGAAGATAAAGGGAAGGACATCACCATGTGTCAGGAAAACCAAGGAACCCAAGGATTGCCAGCCAGCAGAATGCTAGCTGGGAGGTAAATATGTCTTCTAGCGAAGGCCTTGAATCGGGTATCTGGCCTCAGAAACCATGAGCCAATAAATTCCCATTGTTTAAGCCAACCCATCATGTGGTATTTGCCCTAACAGCCTAACAAATTAAGGAAGTATCTTTGTCACCTTTAAAACTGTTATTACTTTTTTGGAAGAGAAAAATCATGGTTGTGTTGGGGGAAGAATATTGACATGAGAAAGAGTTGGCCTTGTTTCGGTTCAGTTCTCTCACTAACTGGTGGCTTTAGACTTTGAAGTTAAACAAAGTAAGTAGCAGGACAAATGATATTTAAAGTCTTCTTCCTATGCCCCCTCCATTTCCCTGGTTTTGCCTTTCTTCCCTTATTGCTACTAAGACATGACTCTTGCTCTCAACTGTCTTCTATTCTAGGGGGGATATGATGGAACACGTAGGGTTGGGTGGGAGACAAGCATACAAATAAATATATACCATTTGGTCATAGTACTATAAAAATATATGTAGCGAATTCTGGGGTAATGCCCATTTTTTTTCTTAATAATTGTATTTATTTTCTATCAAACGCTTAATACTTCTAATCAGGGACAGATCATGGAAGTAGTGTCTCCCAGGACTGAGATTTTCACATGTGGCCATCTTTAGACTCTATGTTATGTGAAATTCACTGAGTATTTTCCTCTGAGTGCTTTGTTTACTGTTATAAAATCTTAAATCAAAATATTACATCAAAGGAAAAGTTCCATCAAAAAAACCTCAGCAAAACCTCAAAACAACCAGACACGCCACTTGCCTGTTTAAATCATTAGCAAAGGGCAGCAATGTTATCCCAGTTTATAAGCTGACTAGATTCAAAATTTTGGCCCTTCCATTTGTGCTTTTACTATGGCCAAAATGTCTGCATATTACTAATAAACACTGCAAGGAGAGAGTTTAAAAACAGGCAAGCTCTTGCATTTTAGCTGACAAAACATTCATTGAAATGCTATGTGGGAAGCACAGAGAAATTCATCATATGAATGTTCTGAATTATAGTACATGAAGAATGTAATCCACTTCGGGGACATAGCTTCAACATTGTTCTAGCTTAATTTAAACCAACATGCAGATGTTTTATATGCTCCATGCGTTGTATTCCAAAAGGTTGTGTTTTCTTTTTGAGCCTTGAATATGCTGATCTCATTTCATAATCAGTGGCGTTCAATAATGTACTTTGTTAAAAAATAATCTTTTTCTTTGGGGGTGAATGATGGGAAGGACAAATCATTAAAGACTGGAGTGCAGCATTGTTGCTGATTGAAAGGAAATCAAGGGAGGTGAATAGTCTGTATTTTTAAAACGAGAGTGAGCTCTCCTCCTAAAAGAACCTGCATTTATGTGATACCTGACATGGGAAAGGAATGCTTGATGAGTGGCCAATGATGTTGAACTTGCTGTATTTCCCAAATGACTTGTTTTTCTTATGAAGGCAGCATTTTAGTGAAAATGTATTTGTTTTCCTTTCTGATAGGTTCTAATTGAAGTTTGAAGGTTCATTACACAGTGCCTGGGAATATGTTGTCAAATACAATTCACCTCTCCCATAGTAAATGTTAGCATAATATTATAGGATGCAGGACCCCAGAGTACTCAGCTGTCAGTGTTTTTAACTCTAGTATCATTCATCATGCCCAGAATATCTACAGCGTTTGAGTCTCTACCTTCAAATGTCAGTATATTGAAGCAAAAAAGAATCCAAGTAGAGGAACATTGGCACTCAAACATTTTATAGGCTAAATCAACTTACATCTTCCTTAGTTATGTTGAAATAACGCAACTTAAAATGTTTCATGGATGTATCACCTAAAATCCAGGGAACATACTACTTTATCAAAGTCATCTTCAATTACTTATAATAAAAAAATTCTAAAATGTTTGCCCTTATTATGCGCACACTTCTCATGTAGCAGGACATTTCTGATTTTATTTGGGAAATTGAATATCTGTCTGCTGGGTTTGGGTTGCTGGGTAAATGAGTTGACTTCAGTGTGAGTGCTGTTTTTTATTAACAGATTTTATAAACTGTCTTGGTAACTTCCACTCCTGTGGCAAGAGCAATCTATCATAATAAACCAGTAACATAAATGTAGGGGATGCATTCTTGTTTCAAGAGTCTATAAGAGGAGTCCCCTCATGAGCAATTTATACAAGAGGATCATAAAATGAAGTTCAGCAATAGCAGAAGCAACTGCAGGGAATGGTGTGTAGTTAAGGTACTTTAAATCATGAAAAAAGTATACTATCAAAGATTTATTAATCGTACTTCAAGTATATATTTTTGGTAAAAAACAATTAGAAGGAAGAGTTTAGTATATTTTAAAGTACTGAGTAGACCAATATATTAGAAAGCTAAATAAAGCAGGGCAGTGATCTCTGTTTTGAGTAAAATATTTTGCTCTATTCGACATCTGGGTACAATGATGACTGTTAGTGCCATTTGCTTTCTCTCCTGTGCAAGTCTGATAAAACTCTAAATATTAACTAACGTTTTAAAAGACAAAAAATTATATTTAGAAGAAATTTGGCCTGAGGATATGAATCATAGATTTGGTTGACATGGTCATCAATCTACCTACTCTTTATTTAATTATTTTAAATAGGTAATATTGTGAAAGGTAATTGGGATTTGTCCATTTTTATTTTACTCCCATCTTGTTTCTGTTAACTTGGACCATTCATTTTATTCTCCTTTCTGTTCAGAGGGGCTGTGCTCTCAAAAGGAAAGGAGAAGCAATTTAAAATGTTTGGGTTTCTGTGTGGGTGTTTGTAAACAAAAAGTTTTCAATGGCATTATTATTTTATGCCACTAAAAACTGTATTTAAGCAGTTTTAAAATATCACCTCATGAGTTATATTTATTTTATAATGTTTAAGATTGAATTTTCCAAATATTTGTTAGCATTACTCTCCCACTAGATAACAATATTTGAATCCTTCTTAATTCATCTTGTATTTTAGTTTTCCCTTTCTTAAGTGTAGAGGCAATACATTAAAATAATGTGCAAAAGCCTATGCTCCTTGGACCCTAGTTCCTAGTTCCTTTTTTCTGTTAAAATATAGCTGGTTCTTAAGGTTAGCATGTAAACCAGGCTACTGTTTTTAAATGCTTAGAACAATCTGACTATTCTAAAATATTCCTTAGGATATTACTAATGGTGAATAAGGAACATTAAAATCTACAGATAAACCTAAGGAATAGAAATTTCTTTGAATAAGTTTTAATATTTAAGTAGGAGTGGATAAAAACTAGATTAAAAATGAAGTTTTCAATTTATAGGACTTCATACTGAGTTCCATGTTGTATCTGAAATACAAATGCTTTGATTTATTATTTTTTTTCACCAAGCGATCGAAGAAATCAGTCATGGATTTTAAAACACTGTGACTATTTCCATATTCCATATTTATATGATTTTAGAGGTTAGATACTTCTTGAAGAGCCTTGAATAACTGAGTTAGATTATTTTTAGGAAATTCAAGTTGCTTCTTCAATTTCCACTTTCTGTAGAAATCTTGAGATCTCTCTCGTTGCTTTTGGTTAAATCACAGGCCCTTCAACGTAAACAAATAAAATAAAACAATACATATGGATAAAGGCTTGAAACAAAAGAAAAAATAATTTGAACTCAAGGGATTTTCCTGGGCAGGGCCTCAGACAATGGGCCAGCTCTTCTTTAAGAGAGGCATCGTACATAAAGGCCACATTTAGCTGTTTGAATGGATTGAAAAATCCTTATTATTTTGATAAATGATTCAATTGTTGTTTCCATGCTAAATATTCATAAAAAGCATCTATTCATTCACATAATCCTTTTTAAAATGAGGTAAATTAAGGAAAAAGTAGGTCAATGTGCTGAGAAATGAGCTTTTCTTTCCCAAATGGTTACTTCTGAATTCTTTACAAAGAGCAAAGATACAGCTCAGCAAATAAGGTACTTCTAATAATGAAAGTAATATACGCAAGAAAAGTGTCCTTTTGTTTTAATCTAGCATTGATTAATTAAATTTCATTGTAGGTGTACTGCAAAAAAATGCATTTCGAGGGCACAACTCTTCCTCATTATACAACCAGCAAAGGTCCACATTTCAATGACTAACTCAAATGTAAGTGGGGAAATGGATCATAAACTTTATGTACCTTGTTAGAAAAACTTGCATAAGGTCATTGTGCATACTGCCCAGGAAAATGCTCAGAAGTCATGAGGCTCAGTTCGTTCTTGCTGCTACAAAGCGTTCCAGCCTAGGTGATTTGCAGGGAGACAGAGAACAGCATCTGGAAAGCTTTGCCTACCACCTGTGCCCAATGGGGTTTGTCCAATGCTAATGGACATTGATGCATTCAAGTTCTCTACAACTCCCAAAGACATACAAGATGAAATACTGATTAAAGAGAGAAATAGTAATGAAATAAATTTTAAAAGGAAAAAGAAAACAAAGAAATGTTTTATGAAATGTATCAAATAAAAAACATAAAAACCAGTTAATATCAATTATTTCATTATATATTTATTGAGTAAAATGTTTGTGCCAGGCACTTAAATTATTCTTGGGTGCTTTGCACGGGTGCCCACTTGGTGTCAGGCCTGGTAGATACACTCTGACCTCCCGTAATGCTAGATGTAACTCCTTTCTGACATTGTACTGAGGAGGCCATGGGAATCTCTACTGACCAATACATGATGAGTATATTTGCCAGACATTTAAAAATCATTCCTGCTCAAAAGAGCCGTGGAATTCCTGCTAACTAGGAGTACAGGCTTTGCAGGAGGAAGGGACCTAGGGAGACAAGTTTATATACCCAGTTCCTCAAGAATTCAAGTCCCTCCTCAGGGAAGCACAGATCTTACCACTCAGTGGATGATGAAAATATGAGTTGGAGCTTTGCATCCTAGGTTATTTATAAGATATTCAGTCTCTAAGGAGCATGAGATTCCCTGCCCCAGTTCCACCATTGCCCAAAGATGGGCTCCCAGCCCTAGAGTCTGCATTTTCTTCCAATCCAAACTGTGCGGGACATTCTTGCTCCTTAAGGATTTGCATTAAACAAGGCAATCAGTTTCTGCTACAGACGAAAATGGGTTATCCAATCAAACAATAGGAAATCATTAAATGTGAGGCAACTATTAAGGAAAGTCTTTCCCTCCTGTCCGGTGAGCAGCTGCTGTGCTGGTTCTGCTCTTGAAGTTCTTTTTTTTTTTTAAACTTTTTTTTTTTAAATCAACTGTGTAAAAAATAAAAAATTAAAAAAATTAAAAAAACATACAATAAAAGAACATTTCAAAGAGACTATAACAAGGGAGTAAGAAAAAGACAGCTAACCCAAGATAACTACTTTACTTCCAACATGTTCCTACTCTACCCTAAGAAAGTAACCTAATATAGCAACATTTCTGTGAACTTGTTCCTACTATATCCATCAAAAATTAACAGATCTGAAAGATCTTTACAATGGCAGAAATGAAGGTTTAGCAACACTGACACCCTGGGCATATTTGTCTGTTTTGGGAAATATGGCTTAGTGAATGTATTGGGATCCAAAACATATTGATTTCATTCACTCATTTATTTATTCATTCATTTACTCAACAAATATTTTTGAGCTCCTGTTATGTGCCAGGCACTCCTCTAAACTATGGAAAAATAGTGAACAAGTCCCTATTCTCACAAAGTTTTCATTTTAAAGGGTGTGGAGATCAGGGAAGAAAAGCCAATGAACAAGGAAACAAATAAATCAAGATAATTTCATAAAGTGATAAAGGCTAGGGAGAAAATAAATAAAATAGGTAAGGTGTGAGAGAGTACATGGGGTGGGGGGTGGGGGACGATTGGACTGGGTGGGTAGAAGAGGCCATGCTAAAGAGGTTATGTGTTCGTTGAAGCCTGATGGAAGGATATTCCAGCCACGGAAACGTCTGAATCTCAGACCATTCCAGATGGACAAAGGAATGCAAAGTTCCTAAGATGAGATTAATTTCTTATTTTGAAGAACAGAAACAAAACTAGCAAATCTACAATATTATGAGCCAGGATAAGGGTGGTGTGAGGGCACATCAGAAGACAGACAGGGGCCAGATCATGTAGGGCCTTGTAAACTGTGGTGCTTGGTTTGAATTTTATTCAGAGTGCGTGGGAAACCATTAGATGATTTTGATCTGAGAAGTGACATGATCTAGAATACTTGTTTAATGCTGTGTCATTCTGACTGCTGTTTTGAAAATGGATTTTAGGGAGACAAGAGTGGGAAGCAGGCAATACTTCTAGTCAAAGACGCCACAGGGGACTGGGCCAACTTCAGTTTTCACAATTCCTAAACTCTGAAATAGAACACTAGGGTTTCTTCCTGAGTTGCTCTTACTCGTTATGGGCCAAGACCCTGAGCAGATAAAATTTGGGACCAAGTCCACTGTTCATTCTGGCTGACACCTTGGCCAGTAGAAAATACTTGATGTAACTTGGGGCAAGATAGAGGAGGCATGGATTTATCGCCTTTTTTTTTTTTTTTATCTCCACAGGATTATAATAGCACTTTAAAATCATCATATTTATGTAACTTATGGGAAATTTTGAAATTTTGGATCATGTACTGACATTCCAATTTCTAAAGGCAGTTTCACATGAATTCTCTTAGCTACCAGCGAATTTTAGCTGTCATAACTTTTCGTAGTTTTAAATACTTGGGTTAATATTTCCTTTGAATTTAAAACAAAATAATATTATATAGACAGAAGCCATAACAACTTTGATACTTGTATAACATAAGGAAAACTAAAAGTGCTCTGAAAATGGCAGACATCACATGCTTTAGAAATAAATGGTATTCCCAGGCAGGTGGGCCCAGGCAGGTGGGCCCAGGCTGAAAGATGGATGAAAATCAACACCAAGTACAATTACAGAAGGTGTTCCAGTTATTTTAGGGTCTATAAATAAAAAAAAAATGACAAACATTTATGCTAAGAAACAAAATCTGAATAGAAGTCAGTGGAGACAATTTTTATTTTAGGGTAAAGATTAAATTGAATGAAATAAAGATTCTGAGTATTAGAGAAAACTATGACATCTTTTTACTTAAATGTTATGTTATTTTACAGGAGAAAACTGAAAATCAGTAGCTTTACAAAAATGGAGATAATCCTCTATGAACTCTGAGCTTTATTTTAGCCACAGGTCTTTTTTGTTTTGTTTCCTTTAATCCACAATTCTTGAAGGAATGCAACCTTACGGTGATTTTTATTTTGCTACAAGATATGTTTTTAAATTCTGGCTTAAAAGAAACATTATTGAGTCTGGATGCAAGTCGTAAGAGCTGGAAATTCAAGTTTGAAGTGTTCTCAAACATTCTGTCACTTTTAATAGTTCTCTGTATTACATGACTTACCAATGCTAAGAGGTTGTAAGATTTCTTCATCTGCATTTGACTTTACCAATTCCTTTGAGTAGTTAGGAAGAAGACTTATTTGGAGCTTTATAGCTGAAATTGGGTAAGGATCAAAGGTTCAACAGATAGAAACAGACCTGAATTTAAAAAAGTTAAGTATTTTTAAAAAATTGCTCAAACTTTTTTCTAAAATTTATTTCTGAGTTTCCACAAATAAATTTTCAAAATATAATTACATTTTTGCATTGCAATATAGAAAATTCAAGCTTTGGAAATCATATTTGATCTTATTCTGATCACTTGTTTCTCCTAACTTTTCAGGATGCTTTTTCTTAAACTGTGTTTTATGATTAACGATAGAATTAGCATCACAAAGTTGATCATTCCCCTTGGGTTTGTCTACACTAGCTGTAATAAATTAAGATCTAATTTGGAATGTTTATGAACATACATAGCTGAATTTGGCTCCTCTTGTTACCTATTGCATGCCCATTGAAGCAGGATTCATTTGGGATAGCACTAGTTTTATTGGTGGTCATGTGAGAGGTAAGAAGAGGAGCCCAAATTACTCCTTTCTACTCCTGGCTGCCCAAGACTTTAACAATCAGGAGGAGCCCATCTCCTTCACCTAGCACAGAAAAGGCACAACAATGATGGAAGGAAAAATATGCTTATTTTCTTACATAATGAAAGTATCTCTAAGTATTTTATTACTTATATTTATAATTTATCATGATACCAATACCTATATTGATAATTTAAAATCCAACATATAATTTTTAGCAAGTAATTTTTTATATGCTTAGTGTTAACAGCAAGTATAAATGAAATACGGCACCTGTCCACTAGAAAGTGTACAATCTTATTAAGATACAGATGAGAAATGAGTGCTTTTACAAGAAAAAAGAGCTAATGATTAAATGCTAATATAGAGAGTTTAAGCAAATAGGTGGCATGAGAATATAAAGGAGAATGATAGTCATTGCCAGGTGAGGAATCAAAGAGCATTCTAGAAGAGGTGGGATTTGAAATGGTACTTCAGCTGGACTTGGAGGGTATGTTGGGATTAAAGAAGAGAGATGAAAAAGAAGACAGGAAGATCTTCTGGGCATCTCAGGTTAGACTCTCTAGAGGCAGAGCCTGCAGCAGGGATTTTTGTGTCAGTGATTTATTGCAGGAGTGGTTTAAGAAGAAACCCCTGGGAAAGGAAGGGAAGCAGTACAGGGTTGGAGAAGAGGCTGGGGAAAGTTGTGATTTCAAGAACAGCTGAGCCTCAGCCTAATCTGTGGGGAGGTCTAGAGAGAGAACAGAACCACAGAAGTGGTTATCCCTTAAGGCCAGGATGCCACGGTTTTATGTCCATATCAGTCAGCCAGACCAAAGGGGTTTGGGGTGGGGGAGTACTAGTGATGTAACTTGCTGGGCTTCCCAAGATGAGGTGGCTCCCATCTACACAGGGCAAGTCTGCGGAATGGTGCAGCTGCCGGACATTAGCAGCCAATTTTGCTGCAGCTGAGAGGCCTGATACGTGGATCTGGGCACGGCAACATCAGAATTTCCTACTCTGGGGAAATAAATATTAGGAGCCTCAGATGTTAGGTGTGAGAGAGAAGGCTGACCTGATAGGAGGATTCACTAATGAAGATTGGTCAAGACTTTTCATTGGTAATACTTTATCTTAACCATTAGATATTGCTACTTTATATGGTTTGAAACGATGACTGTTCTAAAAACAGTATTTTGTAAAAAGAAATCCATTCAATTTCCTTCCTCTGAGACAGGACAGTTCATTGGTTTAGGGCTCAAGAGTTGGAGTCAGACAGACTTGGACTTAAATTCTGGCTTGGTCCCTTGCTGTATAAATCGCTTTGCATGGGTTACTTGACCACAGTGAGCCTCAAATTCTCATCTGTAACATGGATTATTTAATGCTTGTGAATATTAAATGCAATAATCCATGAGAAACATTTAACACAGTTCCTGGTGCACAGTAAATGTTAAGTGAATTGTATACATTACCTCATTTCCAATGAGTAAATCTTTTATTCTTTCAATGCAAGGTATTTGGGACCATTGTTGAAGCTTTTCTGCAGGTAAGTCACAGAGCTGGTACTAGAATGAGGTGAAGGAGATGTCTAGGGCACACGAACTTGCAGGACGCTGAGAGTGAGCACCTCTTTAAATTTGTGCTGTAGGCACCTCTCTCACCTCTGAATAAATCTTTATGCTGGATTAGGAAAAAAAAATTTGAAAGTCTGGTTTATAGAAATGTTATAGCACCCATAAAATCCATTATAAAGGAATATGTATCGATAGTGAAATGGTTTTGGTAATATCTCAAGACTATCTCTAATTCCAAATGATTTCTGTATCTCTTGTAATGACTTTCCAACATTCTATGAAAAGTGTTAACATTGTTTTAATTATGGTATTGCTATTTTGATTTAGTTTTAAATCCTTTTATTCTTGAAATATAACTTTCAACTGAATGGCAACCATGCAAGTGTTGAAAATACACAGGGAAAATAATGAATCACAAGTTAATCAATGGACATGTTCATTTAAAAAGTTACCAGCAAATTAGTATATTGCAATGGAAAGAAAATAGTTTCTTTTTCAAGACCGGTAATTCAACAATTGTGGCCCTGATAGCTGAAGACATTTTTATGTGGGACGATCCTAAATCAAAGCCGTGGTAAAATGCCACAGACCTCTAAACAGCTTGTCTGTGGTGCTAATGAGCCCAGGGTTTAGTGGTCTTTGGTGAGCAGGCTTCACGGTTCCTTTCCCGTGCAATACTCCTCCCTCTCGCTTGGGCTCAGAGACATAGCCACACACAGAGAATGACACTGATAAAAGCAGAGTTTGACATTCTTTATTATTTTCCTTCTGCTGGGATGACCTTATAATCCTTGAATCAAAAAGAATGAGCAAGTCTATTAAAAAAAATAGAAGTTTGATTGAAAATATCTTATTTTTGTGCCTTTTTTCTTTCCTTGACATTATTTGTTCAGAGCCTCTTTAAAAACTTCACTGGTGATTAAAATATTGGAATTATAACAGTGTTTATGAGATGATCTTTAAAAATTTCTTGTTATCTGTATGCTTCTCTAGCTATATAACTTAATATTTGGTGTATTGTCCTTAGACAATATTAATTATGAGATTTGAGCGGTTTTTATTCATGGGAAATTGGGAATGAATGAGGGAAGAGAGGAGGTTGCTAGAGGGAAGATAGGAACTCTATTTTTTTCCATCTACTGCAGGAATTTCAAATTGCCAGAAGAGCTCAAAGTTAAAGTCACAGAGACAAGGCACAGTTTAAGTAGATGGTTAACTCCCTTGATTTATCTGTCCCCATAAATAAATAGCCAAGACAAGTCCCCACAAATGGTCAGCTACTATGGGAGTAGATGGTCAGCTACTATGCGAGTAGATGGAGTTTTTGCTTCATGGGTGGGCAATGCTTTATGACCTGGTAGCCTGTGCCCCCTTCTATAAGGAAACCTGGCAACTGTCTTCTAGCCTAAATGAAGACTTATGTTTCCAATAAATGCATTTTTTTCTCCTCGATTTCTTTTCAAGCTTTGCTCATTAACACTGACCTAGTGCACCAGTTAAAAGTCCTAAATATATCACACAGTGGCTAGCCCAGTCAAGCAAGTAGTTGGACCTCAGCATGCTGTGCACAGTATGTCCACTGGCCTTTCATTAATTCGGGGTACTCCATTTATGCCCAGTTAACAAGGCGTCCCTCTAGTTGCTTTATCAACACAGGCTTAACAGTCATCGAGGTCACACTGGGGACAAAAAGTATCTCTGCATCCTCCAGAAAGAGTTTCTTGAAATGACATAATATCTGCTATTATTTGCTAATATCCAATTTCCATCAAAAGTGATGCCTTCATAGCTCAAGAGGAAAGTCTGTCCTGTAGTTATTGAGTTATTGAGGATCCAAAACTCAAATACTCATACCTATCAGTTTACATCAGGATGCCAGGGGAAAAGCAAAACTACAGGATAAATAGGGTGCTGTCTTGTGTAATATCAATTTTGCTTAAAGATTTTGACGGGGGCAGGGGATAAGAAAAACACAGTTTTGTATAACGTGTACTCAAGCATTACATAGGATGGAACTCAAAGTTCACATACAGTTTTTAGATAAAGCCCCCAAAGTTAATTTATTTCTTGGGGTAACTAATTCACACCCCTCTGCCAATAGTGTTAGTGCCATGGAAAAGTTTAAGAAGTGCTGTTCTAGACTGTCATTGATTTTTAGGGAAATATTTGTAGAGTAAATCAACAAGAAAAGTGAGTGGAAATGTGCAAATGGATTTAATGATTCATTCATTCATTCATTCATGCAATATATATTTATTGAGTCACTCTTCTGGGCTAAATATTTTGTTATTAACTTTGAATATCAAAATTAATGAAATAGTTATTGTATCTGCCTTGAAGTACTTTACTGTCTAGTGTAAAACAATTATAAAAATAAATTTCATACAGTGAATTAAGCACAATGTTAAGTAGAATATAAGATGCTACAGGAGCATGGTGCAGAAAAATAGAATCTTAGAACAGTTCCAGAAGGCTTTCTGGAAGTGGGAATAACTCACCTGGGATTTTCAAGTTTGAGTAGGGGAAGTTCAGGCAAATGGAATTTGCAGTGGCACTGGGGAGATTGGACGGGGCTGAATGTTCCCTGCAAATAGTTTAGCACTTTAGCTTATGGAGAAAGCCCTAGGTGAGAAAGCATACATCCTATTCCAGGTTTTGGAAGAAGTATGGAATGCCTGGAATATATGGTGAGGGGGAGAATGAATGACTGGCTGTCCGAGGGAAAGAGGGGAGAAGTAAGCTAGATGGTACGGAAGAGCCTAATCATGAACCCTTTGTGGGCCTTGTTAAAGAGTTTCAGGGGCTTCCTTCTGACTGCAGAGGGGAGAATGAATTTGAGGGGCCAGAACAGGGATATTCATTAAAGGTCACTGAGGTAATTGAAAGGATTTATGATAATGGCCTGAACAAGTATGGTGGTGATGGGGATGGAAGGACATGAGTGGATTGATGAACGTTTTACTAATTCAACCCAACAGGGTTTGGTAAAAGAAAGAGTTAGGCGTGGCACTAGATTTCTGACTTGGTTAAAAGAAACATGAAAAGGCAACTTTTGAGAGGAGAGAAGAGCCTCCTTTTTGTTTTTTTTTTGTTGTTGTTGTTTTGTTTTTTGCATTTCTCATGCCTGGGAAACAGCCACATACAAGTATCTTGGAGACCTTTGAATATACAGAGTTGCAGCTCAGGGGAGAACTCTAGCTGGTGATAATTATTTGGGAATTTTCAGCATATGAATACCCATTAGAACCCAAGAGAGAAGGTGATATTGCCTAGGACAGATTTGTAAAGTGACAGGAAGTACCTGTAGTACAAACAGCACGAAAGGCCGTCAGCGTGGGAGAGGAAGAGATGCTTTGCTGGAAGGTGTTCTCTCCATTTTAATCTTTTCATTGAGAGAAACATTATAACAGTTCTTCCACATTTCACATTATTTTTAAAGTGTTACCTTGCTAATGAAGAGATTAATATGTGAATATTATTGACATATTATTCATGTGGAATATATCTTGGGACCTTCCTGTAAATATTATTTTGGTACATACTAATCCCGAGATTCTGTGAAGCTTAGATTCATGGTTCTGTGTTGAAAGATATTCTGCAAATATGACAAGATCATAGAAACTGATTTCTGCAGTAGCTTAATGACCCAGTGCCAATGTATAGGCAAAGACTGCAATTCTTACCTTTGAGATAGGGGTTCCCAGTACACTGGAGAAGCTAATCATGTGCCACCAGCTAGAAGATATAATCTAGACCTGACCATCTTCTCCTCTTTGGATAGGTTCATAGATGCATTATTATTTAATATTCTTGTGTATGATGAATGCTTTTTCTGGCCTCTAAACCCTTTTCTCTAAGAGCAACTTTATTAGAAAGACCTTCACATGTCTATGTGATCAACTTTCATCCTTTCTTCCTATGAGAGGGGGAGGAAGAGAGAGCGAGGGAGAGAGAGAGAAGAGAGAGAGAGGGAGAGAGAAAGGGAGAAAGAGAAAGATTGAGGGGGGGAGAGGGAGAGAGAAACGTCAGAGAGATAGAGATCAATTGATTCTTAAACATGCACACTAAATTTTACTTGTGATAGATGCTGGTTCATTAGCTTCAATAGTGCCTTTGGCCTCTGTTGCTTCAGAGAAATGATTGTATAGTTCCTGTATTTCTCCTGAATCAGGTTTCTGTTGAGACAAATATTTTCTGAATATGTCTTCACTTCACAAAATTAATTTATTTTCACTTCTTTCCAGTTTACCACTGTTTTGATAAACAGTTTTATAGTGGAAGGAAACGTTCAATTTCATGGCTTTTTTTTTTTGTCTTGTTTACCTTAGAGTATGGTTGACTTATTCTCTCCTTTGGAGTCACTGCAAAATCAACATCTTATTTGTAAATGAATCCAAAATGTGTATTCTAGCTAAGTGCTACCTGTGCTATCAGTTGACTTTTCTTTAAAGGGAAATTATTTTTTGAAAGACCATTTAAAAATAATCACTTCATGAAATAATCTGTAATAGAAGTTGGGTGTTTTAGTTTCTTGGCTGCTAAAACAAACATCATAAACTGGGTTGGCTTAGCAATAGGAATTTATGGGTTTACTGTTTCAGAGGCTGGAATGCTTGCTTCCTCCCTGGATCATTTTTCTGGCTGGCTGGCAATCTTTGGGGTTCCTTGGCTTCTCCATCTCATGGCAATGCACATGGTGGCAACTTCTTTCTCTTCTGGGTTCTGTTGACTTTCTGCTTCTTTCTTCTCCAGTGGCTTCTCTTTCTCTTTTTGAAATCCTTTGCTTATAAGAATTGGATTAAGACCCACCTGCATTCAAGCTAGGCACACCTTGACTAAAAACATCTCTAAAGATCCCAAACATGCCTTTCATGGGGTACGTGACTCAATCCACAACAACGGATATGGAGCAGTAGATCCGAGGTAAAACAAAGATCCTGGGCATCCACCTGATTTGCTCACTTGCTGATGGACTTGCTCTTACTGATTAGTCCAAAAATTTTGGGATTCAAGGCCATGCTGGAGAAAATTATCAATGAATAATTGTAATGGATTATTGCAGCTGTTTGGGAATATCAAAACTTCAAATATTAGATCTTAAGGAGCTTGTAAATTGGATGGAGCAGAGAGTTGGGGGGGATATTTAGAAAGAGAGAGAACTCTAGGCATATAATTCTTGTGCCCTCCAGAGAGCACAGAGCCCTCAGGGATCTAAACATGTCATGGCAGGAGCACAAAGGTGAGGGGGAAAGAGTTTGAACTGAGGAAGGGGCCAGATCATGCAAGGCTTTAAAGTTTATTTTATGGATCTGGTACATTGTACTAATTAAATATTCACTAATTTTGTCTGGGTTCCACAAATTTGTTCTGAAAAGGGCAAGATAGTAAATGTTTTAGGTTTGGCAGGCCCTATAGTCTCTGTTGGAACTATTCAACTCTGCTAATGCAAGGGATCTGAGCAACGTGGAGGAGCGATGGAGTGTTTGGAGGGTACCACTTGTTCTGACACACAGATAAGCAGGACAGAGATAGTTGAAAGGCCTAAACATTTATATGTGGACAAGTCATGGACAACACATATGCCACTGATTGTGGCTGTGTTCCAGGAAAACCTGATTTACGCAATCAATCACCCACAGGCCATAGCCTACAGATCCCCTGTTTAGGTGAATCCTAAAATTAATGCTGTAATTCGAAGTTTTTCTGGTTGAACCGTTACAAGGATATTTTGAGGGCTTTAGCAGTGCATAGTCAGCAAGTTTCAATGTACTTTACACATTGAAAACTGGGTTAAGAAAAAGAAATTGGACTCCTTTGATTTTCCTTTGAAGTAATGTCGCAAGAAGAAAGCAGAGGGCTGGTTCATTTGCCAAGAGGAAGAGCATAAAAGACAAAATCAAATGCCAGAAACTGGATAACTAGAGGGAATGAGTGCTAAGAAAATGTTAAAAAGGTTTCTTGAAAAGCAAGGATCACATGGGAGGTGAACTTGTTCAAAGTGCACATTAACTTGCCTCTTGCAAGAACAAACTGCATTACAAGTCTCTGCTCCAGCTTGTCTGCTATACAGCAGCTGAGATCTCCATAGCCAACAGCCTCTGTACTTGAAAAGAAAGGAGTTTCCTAGTGTTCATGCTGTAGAGAAGGATGTACTGTCATAAAGATGTTCAGAGGAAATCTGGAAAAACACAAAATCTTTTAAAAGTGGGTTTTGCTTGCCCTTTTAATCATGGCACTGACTTCTTTGAGTAATTTCATGAATTTTTTTTTTTTATGTTGAAGTGGTCCACTGGTCAAATTAATATCAAAATCACATATTGATTTCAAAATATTTTGAAATTATAATACTGGACACAATTTGAAGATCTTTATACTCAGAACGGGCTAGGTTATGCTGCATTAACAAATAACCTTGAATTTCAGTGGCTGTGAGCAACAAAAGTTGTTTTCATTCATGATCCGTGTTCGTCATAGTCATCCATTGCTCTGCCGATGCTACTTATGCTAATGAACTGTCACCACCTCAGGGTTCCTGGTGGCCACGATGGAAGCGAAGAGAGCTCTGGAGCAATTAAGTGCTTGACCTGGAAGTGACACATTAATTTTTCTCATACTGCATTGGCTGGAACTAGTCAAATGACCTCCACCCACCCATTTTGGGCCAGGATATTCAGCCCTACTATGTACCCAGAATGTGGAAAGTTGAGACAACTTGGTGAACAGCACAATAGACAATCACAGAGAGTTTTGTATTTGTTTGTGTAATTGTTTTATTATTGCCTGTCTCTTTGACTAGACTGGGAGCAACATAACATCAGAAACTGATTGTTTTTGTTCACAGTTTTCCACACCCACTGTCTAGAACAGTTCCTGGCACCAGGAGGGAATCAATAGATATTTGTTGTGTGGATAAAGCCATCTGTTTAGTCTAGTCCTTCAATGCTGCCCTCAGACCATAAAAAATAATCCACTCCCTCTTCCTTCTTGTCTTCAAGAGCTTCAGGATTGTGGATTCTATGCAATATTACCCTTTGAAGTAGATGCAAAATTATTGTTGAAAATAATAGCCAGAAAATCTGTCTTTAAAACTTTTATACAGTTTACAAAAAGCTGAGAATAATATAAAAAATGTCCACTTGTCCCCACTCTAACAGGAGAGACTGTTGCGATGTGGCACAATTAAGCTTGAGGTTTTACTCTGTTGGTTCATATTAACCCAAGGTTATTCTGAAGTAATAGACAATCCCCTAAATCCTGGTGACTTAAAACAACAAAGTTTTATCTCTCTTTCACACTACTTTTCCAACTAGAGTTGTTAGGGAGATGGAAAAAGGGGCTTGGTTCCATAGAGTCACATTAGGACCAAGGCTAATGGGTGCTCCACTATAGGGAAAATTGCTGGTCACCTTAAATGAAAAGAGCCAGCTGGAGGGCCATATGCCAGCTCTTACATGCTTTGGCCAGGGAGGTGAACAGTGTCACTTCTACTCACAGCTCATTGGCCATTACCAGTCACATGGCCCCATCTGAGGCACGGGAGCTGAGTGATGTAGCAGAGCAGATGGAGTGTTTGGAGGGTGCCTTTTTTTCTGACACATGGATAATCAGGACAGAGAGAGTTGAAAGGCCTAAGGTAGCAGAGCCCCTTTGCAAATGGTGGTGTTTTATCCTGGCTTGTAGAACTCACTAGAAAGCAAAGGTATGTTGAAACCACCATGGATAGAGTAGCCCAGCCATGGTTTGCAAAAACTATCACTGTCACATTTGATGATTAAATAATAGAAAGAGTATCAAAGAAGGAAGAGCTTGGGCTTTTAGAGTCAGTTCTGGGCCCAATAAATGCAGGCTGTTACTACACTTTTATGGTAGAAAACAATGAAGGGTCTATTAACCTACTGTTGGGAGACACATTTTATGAATTGGTATCAAAAATCACTTCTGATATCAAATATTAGAACAATGCAAGACAAAAAATGGTCATTGCTTTTATAGATTGGTATCACACACACTAATATTTGATGTATGTTTTTAAATGTTTTGGTTGTTTCCTTGTAACATACCCCAACTTTCTGTACTGTGAAGGTACTGAAACGACCAATTCTCCCCAGATAGGAATAGCCTGCTGATAATCGTTAACCTCCCAGATTCTAGACTTTTGTTTTGATTGCTGTTAGCAGAGCATGTACGTTGAATTTGAGTAGGGAATGCATGCCAATGTCCACAGAAGGCAAGAGATTCTCTTTCAGATTCAATTTTCTCTATGAAAAAGAAAACCCGTTTCTTTTTTTTTTTTGAGGGTCATTTTTCATGGAATAATGGGTCCTAATAGGTTAAGTTTAGGAAACTCATGTTTATTGAGCTCTCTGCATATCTGCTAAAGGAAATTCACATCTATAAATAAATAGGCTTATTTTTCCTTGGTGCTGGAGAGATGAGACTTTTATGTAAAAATTTATCTCCCAGCTGAAATATCATGATTGTTATTCTAATATTTCCTCCACAAATACTTAGTGAGCTGTGTTTTTGTTTTAGAAAATTGGGGCAGATAATTTCTTTCTGGCTCCTTGAGAATGACTTTCAACAACAAAAGACTTGGTTTTAATATGTGTATCTTCAGGTTTCTTTGGACTAATACTAATAAAATGAAATTAAATCCAGGATACCAATCATTGGACAAATGTAGGATTTTTGCTTTAGTTTGAACTTTGATGTAAGGTAGCATTTGGGAAGTCTTCATATTTATCTTCCAAGCTGCAATGGCAATTGTTACTTGCTCCAAAAGGCAAATGTATTTTTTTCCCATTTTTCCTAACTTGGTGAAGGACAATCTAATCATTCAGATGTTCGAGTTAGGAACCTGGGAGTCATCCCATCCTACTTTCTGTCCCTCACAGTCACATGTAGTTAGTCCTGTAGACGTCAATCTCTAAATACTTCACAATTCCCTCTCCTCTACCCAACTGCTTCAGGTCATCATCACTTTTCAATTAGCCTATTATATGACCAGCCTTTCAAACTCCCCGCAGTGGTCTTTCTATAATCTACATCTGATAATATCACTATCCTGATTAAAGTCTTTGGGGTCTCCCCATCACTCAGGAAAAAGCCGAAAGCTCTTGACAGTTGGATATACTTCCTTTCAGAATCTTACCCTTGCCTGCCTTTGTAGCCTCAACTCTCACCACTCCTCCACACCCAACCTGAACATGAGTCATTAAAAATGACTTCCAGTTACTCCAAAATTTCACATTCTCTCTTGTTGGCTTTCTTTGTAAATACTGTTCATACTGCCTTCAACATGGAAACACAACCCCTAACTGTCAGCTCATCACCTCCTACTCAAATCCTAATTACTAGAGTCCTTACCTTTGGGAATTTGTTACCTAGTTCTGGGTCAGCTACGTACCCAACCCCTCTGCTCTCATAGCACATAGTCTATTCATCTAACATAGCATAGTTACCTGCTATCAAAATTGTTGTTTTACTAGCTTGTCTTCTTCACTGAACTGCTCCTTGAGGGTAGATGCTGTGTCTTCTATGTTTACTAACTTTTTCCAACTGAGATAATTAAAATATACCAAAAAAAAATTATAAAATAATTATATTCCTATCTCCTAAAAATAATAGCTCTTGACTTTTTCATGTTTTCTTTTTTTTTGCTAAAGAAATAAAATAAAATATAATTAATCTTTATCTCAATCTTAAGTCCCACTCCTCTTCTGCCTCTCTTAGAGGCAAACACCATCTTATTTTGTTGGCATTTCCTGCCCAGTAAAAATTCTTTCACATAAATATTGTGGATCTATAGCCAATACATTACATTTTTCTGTTTTTTTCTTGTTTCCCATTTTTAAAATGGTTTTATACCTTCCTTAACATACTGTCTCTATACATATTACCTCAACCTTATGTCTGTATGTATAGATCTCAAAAACATAATAGTGTCTGAAAAGGGCAAGAAGCAGAATGTTACGTGAAGTTTAATTTTTGTCAACTTCATAAGTGCAAATGGTGTATCTTCATTGCATGCGTTTGTCTTTTTGATTAATTATGAGATTGAGCCTTTTCCCATTGGCCTTTCAGATGTTCCCATAAATTAATGTTTTTTATACAGAGAATAAAAGAGTGAATGCCCATAGTCCTAAGGAAATCTGAGCAGTCAAGGATGCATAGACAGGCAGGATTGCTCAAACCCGGTTTGATTTTGGAGAGTGGCAGAATGAGAAGATGGAGAGGAGGACTGGGGGAGCACCACTACCAGCCCTATTGCCTTGTTAAGAAGCTTGAATGTTATCCTCATGCGATGGAAGTTTGTTGATGAACTCTAACCAAGGAAGCAACTGCTTGTGTCCTGTTTTAAAGAATCAGCTTATGAGGATGCTTTTAGGGTCATGGTGGTATAGAGAGAAAGATTTGGAGTAGAAAAGTGTTGTAAAAAAATATGATAGACCAGACAAGGCATGGAATTGGTCAGAAATAAGCAGAGAGACTGGAAATTAAGAGAAGTTTATTTATAAAATTGAATCTCAGGGACCTGGATTGGATCAAGAATAAAATTAGCTATTGTATGCACATAATATAAATGTTCATCTTGACACATTTAATATATACCACTAATATCAATTATTTTTCCTTTATTATATTGAAAATTTTGGCAAATGAACCCTATCAAACATTGACCTGTGCTCACTATTGTATCACCAGGGACAGTAAATAAAAAATGTACAATGAATACATATAATGGATACCTATACATGATTACCTGCATTTTACAGCATGTGGTTATGCTTGCAAATCTCTCCCTTTCCTTCCTACCTTTCAGTCATTCTTGTTTGGCCATACCCCAGATACAGTTCAAACACCGGAACCTTTTGTTTTGTTTTGTTTCCTGCTTCAGCTTTGATGCAATTGGAAACTACTGACAAATTCTCACTCTTAACCTGACATAACCTTTTCATGTTCCTTGGTCACTATGTTTATTCCATTTGACTAACACCTCCTTAATCACCCCAGATGTTTGAAAATTTAACTTTTTACTTAAGGACCCGTTCAAATGTATTTAAACGTGCACACTGTAAGAGACAAGTATCCTTTCCACGCAACATCTCATTATCTCTGTTCAGAACATATCCAACTTTCAACTCTCTGGTCACCTGTAAAGTAAAAAAATCCATGTCTTGCAAAATCCATGGGATTGAATTATGAATTTCATGTACTAAAAGGCATTTTTCTATGGAAAAAAATCAAAGTTTCCTTCAGGGGGCTGAACATTTAAATGAGTTTTTTTTTTTTTTTTTGCAAGGAAAGGGAGACATTTCTCACTAATCTTGCTGGTTTCCATTTGAATTTGTATGTAGTTTAATCCTGATAGTCACTTGGATGGGGGCACACATGGTTTACCTAACTGTTGCCCATCCCTTAGTGTTCCTGGGAAACACTTACACTGAAAGTGTTTGTATTAAAAAAAATAAAACACATAAATTGCACATATACACCTTGGGAATCACTTGACTACATTGAATCAGGATGGTAAATAAAATAAAGATGCATGACTATTTCACAGTTTACATAGTATCCCTTTCTTGCTCTTTGGTGCAGATCATCTACAAATTAATTAGTTGGTAGGTCTAAAATACATGATTTTTATTGTACATTCAAACACTGCCTTTCTATTCTTTTGATGTAAATGAAAATATAGTGTCTCAGAAGTACAGCATTTTAAAAACTCCTGTTCATAGCTTGCCTCATTCTTTTTAGATTTATGCTCCTGGTGTGCCTGGTCCTAAATGTGGAATGGGTTTCTGTGAAGGAAAGTGGGTCAGAGGGTTGCTTGTGAAGAGTGGGGAGAAAACCGATGGCTTCCTGGGCTCTTTTGAAAGATGCTGTTTTAAAAGATGATTAGTCAAGGCTTACAAAACTGTTATCAGCTGAAAACTTCAAACCACCATGCAATTTCAACTATTCAGTGCCTACAGCAAAATTCTGATCTTTTGATGTTTGAGCAGGAGTAGACATTTTATTGGAAAGTGAGGCAAAAGTACAGACAAAAATGGTGGATGATGGTTGGAGAGGGAGTTCACTTTCTTTTAATAAGAAAGAAATGGCAAGATCTGCAAATGACTACAAAATAACAAACAAAAACAAAACAAAACAAAAATTTAGCTTAGAGCCCACTTAAGAATCCGATATTAATCTTCAAATGATTTTAAAGCATTTTTATTATGAAAAATGTCACACTTACAAAAAATAGACAATAAAACATAAAGAACGCCTCGAAAATTACCAACCCATTGCCTAGATTTTTTGTCTATATCCCTGCCAACTCCCTGCATTCACCACTGGAGTCTCTAAATATTTAATCATGCATGTCTAAAAGATTTGATTCTTTTAAAAACATAATCCCAATACCATTGCATAAAAGTTGAACAATAATTATTTCATGTTGTAACAGTAACTTTTAAAATATAACCGAAAATTGTAACAGGCAGGAAATTGTAAAATGTAACCTTCATTCTTTGATGTGGTCAAATAGTAATGATCTATCATTCCTTCTTTACATATTAGCTGAAATACTTTTTTAAAGCAGACTTTCCTACATCATCTCTCCATTTATCCCCAGGTAGAACTGACACAGAAAAGAAAATCAAATGCTTGACGTTCTCCTTTTATTTCCAAGTTTTTGGAAAAATTGAATTGATTCCCTAATATGCTTTTATGGTGAGCCGTTTGTATTTTGTGTTTTTACAAACTCACGGATTTTTAACATATCTAATGTGTTTCATTCCTCTGTAGTTATAATTTTTTTCAGTGCTCAAACTGTTTAATCTTCAGTTGGTAGGCATATCTTCAACTTGGCTTCTGATTCCTTTCAACTCAATATTTCTTAATATTCTGCTTGCTTTCTGGTATATTATGTTGCAGGATTGTCTTGCATATGTCCTGCCCAAGACTTAAAATCAGTCACTTCCCCCAGAAAGCCTGGTTCTTTTCAGTGGGAAACAATATTTAGAGACGACAGTCTAGGCTGTAGGAATGCTCACTGCTAATATGCTGGTGGTTTTTGCAGAAATATGTGTGTGTGTGTGTGTTTTAAAGAAAATACATCATGTGTTAATGATGGTATGTCCATTTAGAATTTTAAGGCTTTTATTTAAACAATTTACTTTTATATTTGTATCTTTTTTTATCCACTGAAAATTTTGATTTCTAATGATTTATTCACTCTATCATATGATCTCTCTCTTTATCTAGTTTTAGAATAATAACTCTAATATTATCATTTATAATTTAGCTCCTGAAAACATTTTTGAAGATTTCCTAATCATCCTTTTGAATTTCTGAAATATCTCACTAGACATGTACAGCAAATTACCTTTAAAAAAACACACAGGAAAAAATTCCTTTCTGATTAAGCCACCAACTCAAATCACAGTTTCATTTGTTTCATGTTACTTTTGATTTTAAGGGATTTTTAATTTTGAATTTAATTTTGTTTGATAATGATGTAAAACTTTTACACCTGCTCTAAATCTAAGAAATAAGGTATATTTGGAGAACTCTAGAATCCGTCTCTGTTCCATCCACCCTAATTTCTCCCTCCTCCATGTAAACATTTTCTTTAGTTCTATGTTATCCTTGCATATTTTAGGAATATATTAAATAGCAAGTGGATAGATGGATCAATCAACCATTGACCCATCAATAGACAGAGATGGGGATATGCGTATACTTCCTTTTCTTAGATAAAACTTAGCATACTATAGATACTTTTTCTCCACTGTGTGCTGGATTCAGCCTGCAACTATGGCTAAATATCTCCCTGGATTTCTGCTCCCTGACAGGGCTCCATTTGGGGTTGTAGATGTTCTCTACATCTTATCAATTCACCTGTTTCCAGGGCTTAGATCAATGCCTGGCACACACTGGGCACTTAATGAGTCTTTTCTAGATGAATGAATGACTCTTAACTGGCCCATTGTCAGTGACGGAAGTAAAGAGATCAAGTTGACACAGAGAATTGAGTATTCAACTAAACATTTACATTCATGTTATTTCATTCTCTTGTCTCAGAGATATATGTCACCAATTTGAACTGGAAATTATTTTTTACAATTATTATATAACCATATTTTCCTTTTTAAAGTAAATCAGGGACCCAACGTAAATGATCTGTCATAAATTGTTTTATGTATATATATATTTATGTACATATGTATGTATGCATGGGTGCATGTATGTTTGTATGTACAGACTTATGTTTCTATGTATGTTATTTTTTATTTGTGGGTACTGATGAGCATTTGATCTGATAATCAACACTGTCATCTTAGACCATTTAGAGAGGGCACCATGAAGCATAAGTGAAGGATTTTTAAGAGTGGACATGACCAGTGCAAATTTTATGAAGAAAAGTTAAAAAGTCTGCTGATGTTAACAAAATAAACTTGTTATTGTCAAACCAACACACAGGCTATGATATGTGATCCTGAGCAAATAAATGTTTAATTTCTCTATCAAATGTGCTTTTTGTTAAGTAAAAAATACTGGCATGGGAAAATATTTTATGAAGGGAGTTTTAGTTATTTTCTATTGAAGGAACCCTGCTGGTATTGTGCACCCCAGATGTTCCCGAAGGCAAAAGAAGGGCCCACGGAGGCTGTGAGTCCAACGCGGGCAGGCATTACCTGGACAACTAAAATAATCAGTCATTGGGATGCTCTCAGGTTCTTGGAATTTTGACTAAGATAGGAATTTTTTTTTTTTTTTAAGCCTTGGAATCATAGGACTGAGAGAAATATATTTTTTCATTTTCATTTTCCATGCTGGATGGAGATTAAATTTCATCAGAGATGGGTCAAATAAATTAAAATGGAAGCATTTGATTTAGAAAACTCTGAAATTTCTTCAGGCTAAAATTGTTAATTTAAACAAGTCGATTAGATTCAATTTGAATTAATAGGATGCTGAGAAAAATGAAATTATCCTATCCTGGACAATTAAAAGAAAAAAGAGGACAGAATAATCATTTTACAAAGTAATATATATTGAGTTTTCTAGAGTAGCAAAAGGATTATTTATCTTTAAGAAATAATTCTGAAAAGACTGGTTCTAGTTATGGTGTGTGGTTGTAGGGTACTTAAAAATATGATTGTTTAAAAGATGTTGTGATTATGTTTGAGCCTGACTTCTCTAATTGTGTTGTTCTTAGAGGAACACATATATTGAGTAAATATAAATTATAAATATATACATATTTACACACATATAAATATATCTATTGAAAGTGACTGAAAATGAAACGCTGTCGTTCAAAGTTCTCACAACAGAGTAAAGATTACACACATGAAATATGTGCTCTTAAAATTTATAAAAAGCAAACCTGTAGTTTTCATAATGGAGTAATGTAGAAAATTTAAAGAAGGGAAGGGGTAATTCTGAACCAGGTGAGCTTTAGTTTTTTTGAGTAAATGAAATTGTGCAAATTGATCTTTCTTATTTTCTGGCTCATAAATGCCCAGTTTATACAACATCAGTTTACAGAAGAGTGTTTGAATTACCTCTGTAGGCTCTACAAGTGTGGACTTCTTGAATCTGTGTCGGACTCCTCCATCTGCATTTTCTAGCTGGGCTACTAGAAAGCAAGACACAGTCCTCTCCCTGTCTCAGATGCAGGCAATAATATTAAGTGGAGGCAATAAGATCTGTCTTGTGGAGCTGTCCTAAGGGTGAGAGATGATGCATATAAAACACATAGTAGGTGCTCATAAATTGTAACATTATTTTTCACTTCACTCTAGGATTTGTTGATATTTAAAACATTAGTTTTGAAGATAACTTGCTTATAAGAATGAAGAATAATTATAAACACATATTATTTTAAAAATACTTTCAGATGCTTTATTATGACCACTGTTAAAAAAAACAAAAAACAGAAACCAAAACAAAAAACAAGCACAAATCTCTAGTACCAGCCAGGATATCTTATGTAGCTTTGTTTCAAAAGAGTGTTAATGAGGCTTCCAGAATATGCAATAGGCATTTAACTTTTTCTGTTTGCGGGTTCTCAGCTTGTGCTATATGAGAAAAAAAAAAAAAGAAAAATTCTCTTCTGTATTGCCTATGGGTTCCCTGAAGGAAGCAATTATTTTAATTATTGATTATTTATGGTTTAAGTGGGGAACCATTTTATTCTAACTCATAGGAATAAAACAACAACAAATTATATGCATGTGAAACAGCTCATAAATGTGTATCTAACGAGGAAAACATGCATCTTCAAATATGAATATGCATTTAGTTCCTGGCTTGCTGCCCGAGTTCCTAAGAAGTTATTCTGTGTTTCATCTTCCTATTATAATAGATATTGTAAATGGAATGTCTGGATCGACAGCTAGAGCGTTTTGTGTCTGGGAAGAAGCGGTCTGCTCTGTGGTTAGGTGATCGAATATTTATCATTTTGCCTTCAGCCAAGTACATGGTAAAAGAAAAGCTTGTAGTTTTTGTTTTGTTTCAAGCAGGCCACTTTCACTCTTGTTTATCTTGCCTTAATCAGAGAGTTCATTGTTGAGCAGATTAAATCTGAAATACTTTTTTGTGTGTAGGTGTGCTACCTAAAACAAATAAGCTAATTTTCATTGAGCTGCCAGGAATGACTTCTCAAAGTCCATGAATCACTTAGTGTTGTACATGTCTTTATATGCATGAGGAGAATATTTTAATAAGCTTGGCTTCTTGTGTTTAAAGGTTGAAAGAACCACTCTAACAGAGCTAGGAATGCAAGTGTTTAAAATTGTGTATAATCATGTTATAAAGGGGAAGATTCCAGTGTTATATCTTTAGTTTTGGAAGGAAGATTGTTGTCCAGTCAGTTCAAACAACTATTGACACATAGATGATAATTTAAGTTGGATTTTGATTCAAAGAGTAAATTCTTGGGGTTTGGGGTATTGCACAATCTGTTCCATTCAGTGGAAAACATCACCTTCTCATGATTTTTGTTTATTTTTCTCCACTGAGAACAGCGTCCTGCTGGAAAACTTATTTTATTCTCCTAAGGTTTGTTTCCTTCTCTTTTTTTCCCCCCTTTTATGATGATGAGTGGTTTACAAATAGAAATTTGAATCAACTGACATAGTTCTTTTCCCTTCTACTGTTGATCTCAAAACTGTTTCTGCATTCCTGAAATATGAAACATTATTGCTATTTCTTGGTACAGTTAGTGCTCTCCAAAAGTTAAATGGATGAAGGTGCTCCATCCAATCTATTATGCAAACAGAAAACATCTTCATATTTGCTTTATAAATTTTTGAAGCAAAATACAGTCAGGTTTGTAACATCACATAAAAATTCATTTTAGATTTCTTACAATAAATGGTAGAAGACAAAGCAATCTGCTTCTTGTATTAAACAGAAAAAGCCTGATTTTAAAGAGTTATTTCTGTTTTGCTAGGATACAAAAAATCTGTGATAGTTGCTAACTTCTTTAAGGAATGCTTTGAGTGAGACTTATGGTTAGCTATGAAATCTGTTGTTGGGCAAAATAAAATGAGATTGGAATTGCATGTCTAATTAAACGAGATATTTAGGCAAACTGATCTTACTTTGATTTTAATTTGCAAATTAAGGACAACACACTTTTCTTGTTTTCTGGCCTTATTTCTAACTCCTTTTGTTAAATGTGATTATATTATATGCTTATATTTTGACACTTCCTAATTATTGTTATTTGCAAATATTATTCATTGATATCTTATTGACACTTCACAATATCCCATTAACTGGCAATAACACCTCCCCCATTAAACACATTGAGAACATATTTATAGTTATTGCTTATTAACACTATTTTATCCTGATTTCAATCAATGTGATCCAAATTTTCAAGCAAAATTTCATGAAATTATCAGATTCTTCACTAACATTCAAAAGTTTTATAAGACATCTGCTGAGTTTTCAGACATTTATTTTGGAAATAAAAATATACTGGAAAGAAAAATTCTACTATGATGTATTTTGTTTTGAATAAAAACTTCTATTGGTTATGAGTTTGCTATCCTTTTCTACACAAACACTGAAATTTCTTTCCCAGGGTTTATTCTTAGTGTTTATATTAGCCAGTGAGGTTAGATCTGTATAAAGCAGTGATTTTTTTTTTTTTTAATGGCCATTCTAGTAGGTGTGAAGTGATATCTCACTGTGGTTTCAATTTGCATTTTCCTAATAGCTAGTGATGTTGAGAGTCTTTTCATGTATTTTTTTAGCCATTTGTATTTCCTCTCTGGAAAAGCCATTGTATTCCCTCTTTTGCCCATTTTTAAAATGGGTTGTTTGCTTTTCTATAGTTGAGTTGTGTAGGATTTCTTTATATATTATGGATGTAATATATCGAATATGTGGTTTCCAAATATTTTCTCTCATTGAGTAATCTGCCGTTTTAGCTACTTGACAAAATCGTCTGAAGGACAAAGGTATTCAATTCTGAAGAGATCCCATTTTTTATTTCTTCTTTCATTGTTCCTGATTTGGGTTTAAGATCTAAGAAAACACTTTTGATCACGAGATTTTTAAGATGCTTCCTTACATTTTCTTCTAGGGATTTTATGGTCCTAGCTTTAATATTTAGGACTTTGATCCATTTTGAGTTAATTTTTGTATAAAGTGTGGGATATGGGCCTTTTTTCATTCTTTTGGATATAGATATCCAGTTCTCCCAGCACCATTTGTTTAAGAGGCTGTTCTGTCCCAGCTGAGTGGACTTGGCCATCTTATCAAAAATCAATTGATCATAGATGTGAGAGTCTATTTCTGAACTCTCAATTTGATTCCATTGGCAAATTATCTATCCTTATGCCAGTACCATGCTCTTTTTGACCACTGTGGCTTGGTAATATCCTATAAAGTCAGGAAATGTGGGTCCTCCAACTTTGTTTTTCTTTCTCAAAATATTTTCGGCTATTCCAAGCAATTTGCCTTTCCAAATAGATGTGATGATTGGTTTTATCATTTCTGCAAAGTAAGCTGTTGGAATTTTGATTGAGAGTGCATTGAATCTCTAAATCAATTTGGGTAGAATTTACATTTTAACTAAATTTAGTCTTCCAATCCATGTCCTTCCATCTATTTAGATCTTCCTTGATTTCTTTTAGCAATGTTTTGCAGCTTTTTTTGTGTGTATAGGTCTTTTATATCTTCATCAAGTTTATTCCTAGATATTTGATTCTTTTAAGTTGCTCTTGTAAATGGAAATTTTTTCTTGATTTCCTCCTCAGATTGCTTCTTACTAGTATAGAAACACTACTCATTTTTGTGTGTTGTTCTTGTATCCCACCACTTTGTTGAACTTGTTTGTTAGGTCTAGTAGCTTTGTTGTATGTTTTGGGGGACTTTCTAAATATAGGATCATGTCATCTGCAAACAGTGAAAGCTTTACTTCTTCTTTTCCAATTTGGATGCCTTCATCTCTTTTTCTTGCCTAACTGCTCTAGCTAGAACTTTTAGCACAATGTTAAATAACAGTGGTGACAGTGGGCATCCTTGTCTTGTTCCACAGCTCAGAGGGAAAGCATTCAGTCTTTCACCGCTGAGTATGATGTTAGCTGTGGGGTTTTTCATATATTCCCTTTAACATGTTGAGGAAGTTTCCTCCTATTCCTATGTTTTGAAGTGCTTTTTATCAAGAAAAGATGCTAAATTTTGTCAAATGCTTTTTCCATGTCAATAGAGATGATCAAGTTGTTTTGCCTCTTCGATTTGTTAATGCAGTGTATTACATTAATTGATTTTTTTATATTGAACCACCCTTGCATCCCTGCAATAAAACCCACTTGATCATGGTGTATAATTCTTTTATTGTGCTATTGGATTTGATTAGCAGATTTTTTTTTTGAGGATTTTTGCATCTATATTCATTAGAGAAATTGATCTGTAATTTTCTTTTCTTATAGTATCTTTGACTAGCTTTGGTATTAGGATGATGTTGGTTTCATAGAATAAGTTAGGTAGAGTTCCCTCCTCTTCAATTTTTTTGGAAGAGTTTGAGCAGGATTAGTATTAATTATTCTTAGAATGCTTGATAGAATTCACCTGTGAAGCCATGTGATCCTGGTCTTTTATTTTTTGGGAGGTTTCTGATAACCAATTCAATCCCTTTACTTGTAATTGTTTTCTTGAGGTCTTCTATTTCTTCTAGAATCAGCATAGATTGTTCATGTGTTTATAGAAAGTTGTTCATTTCATCTAATTTGCCTTGTTTGTTGGCATACAGTTTCTTATAGTATTCTTTTATGATCTTTTTTGTTTATTTCTGTGAGGTCAGTAGTACTGCCCCCCCCCCCATTTCTGATTTTATTTATTTGTATAGTCTCTCTTTTTCTCTTTGTTAGGCTAGCTAAGAATTTGTCAGTTTTATTAATTTTCTCAAGGAACCAACTTTTGGTTTTGTTGATCCTCTCTCTTTTTTATTCTCAATGTCATTTATTTCTGCTCTAATTTTTGTTAGTTTTCTCTTTCTGTTTTTTGGGGTTAGTTTGCTGTTCTTTTTCTAATTCTGCAAGGTGTGCAGTTAGGTGTTTGATTTTAGCTCTTTCTTCTTTTTAAACATAGGTGTTTAGGGCAAAAATTTCTCTTGTAGCACTGCCTTCACTGCATCACGTAAGTTTTGATATGTTGTGTTCTCATTTTACTGATTTCTCTTGTAATTTCTTCTTTGATCCACTGATTATTTGAGTGTGTTAACATCCATAAATTTGTGAACTGTCTAGTCCTCTGCCTATTATTGATTTCCAGTTTCTTCCCATTATGATCAGATGGAAGTCCTTTGTATAATTTAAATAGTTTAAAACTACTTAGATCAGTTTTGTAACCCAACATGTGGTCTATACTGGAGAATGATCCATGAGCACTTGAGAAGTATGTATATCCTGCTGTTATGGGGTGCAATGGTCTGTCTAGCTCATTGATCATGTTATTCAAGTTCTCTGTTTCCTTATTGATCTTCTGTCTAAATTGTTCTATTAATTGATGAGAGTGGTTGTCTATTTATTCTTTTCCTGCTTGTTCAGAACTCTATGTTTGATATATATTATAATTCTAAAGAAAACATATGTAAGTTTGATGTGATTATCTTTATTTTTTGGTAAAAGACAGAGTTTGAAAATTGTCCATCAGTGTCACTGATGGCAAATGCTACTACTAGGGAGTTTATCGTAAAGGTAAGATCAGTATCAAACAAACCTGCTATTTAATAGAAGTATTGGTGGCAAATACCACACATTAGATCAGAAACACATTGATAAGTCTTTAAACTGTAAACTGCCGTAATGGGGTCCCAGTGATGTGACATTTGGTGTTTATTACCATATATAGGAAATGGCATTGTTCCCTGAATAACAACTTTATAGAATTTTAATGTGAAATTTTAAAGTGCTTTTTCGTAGAGTTTAGGATCTTTTGCTTGTGTCAGTAGATTTTTGGGTAAGAAATAATTGAGAATCTCAATTTTATTTAATTTAACTTTTCCTAATTTAAATGCATTTGTCTCAGTGATTTCTATGTAGCCAATCTCATCTCTTCCTGTATATTCCTGAGATTTGGGAATGGTACCCATTTACCCTTCTATCTGTGCCACAAGCCACACCATGGAGCCCTCTTTTACAGTTTTCATCCACCTAGTCACCAAATCCTGTGGGTGCTGCATCTGACATCTTTCTTAAATCTGTTCCTTTCCAATCCTAGAGCCAGTGCCTTCATTGAGAATCTCAGTATTTCTTCCCTTGGTTTCTGAACAACCTCTTAAGTTAGTCATCTGCCACCTTCTCTTCATTCCTCCCATTCTCATACCACTCTCCTGCTTAATACCCTTCTATGGATCCCCGTCACCCCCAATGTAAAATTTATATTGACTCTTTTAATGACATGCAGACTTTTTATAATCTGGTCTCTGCTGACTAGTCCATCTGATCTTTGCCACTTCTCCCATTAGTACACTATATGTCTGTCAGGCTAAACCACTTGGATTTTCTGTGCAGTGTCCTAGCATGCTTTTTCACAGGCTGTTCTGCCTCTCTTCTCCTGCTTTTCCCATTATTTGCATGGTTAACGCATCCTCACCTTTCAAGAATTTCCTGACGCCCTAATCCCCAAACTATCACCCTTTGGTCACATATGTCTTCTCACATCATTTACCATGCAGTATTGCCACCAATGGCTTAAATGTCTGCTAATATCATGGTTCCTGAGTACTCATGCAGAAGGGGCTTAACAGAAGTGACTTGGTTGGAAGGAGTCAAGAGAAACTTGTCTTGAAGATGTAAAGGCAGAGCAATGTTTTATTTAGATTCATATTCATTTTGAAATGGTTTTAGGGAGGCTCAGAAATATTATTGAGGACAGGGCAGGTGGAAGGGACCCTAAGCACCTCCTGGCCCCACTGCTGTTTCCCAAACTTGGAGTGAGCTCCTGGAAAGCAGGAACTATGTCTATCATCTGTCTCCTGAGCATCACATGGTGTTTGGCAAATAGATTATATGCCTTGTAGATAGCATTTTCTTAAATATTAATTGAATGGAGAATTCTTCATGCTGTTCATACACCCATATTAAAGGGCTTTCAAAAAGTAAATCCTTTGTGCTGTTGAAATCAACTGAAAATACTCTTTTTCCAAATGAAATGTCAGATTCATGTGATTTGATTATGATGTGGGCACAGCTGAGATTAAACCAAACAGTTGCTATGTAAATGTGAATATTGCCTGAGTAACTGGTCTAATGTTCTATTCACTAACGTACATGTAGATTTAGTATTATGTACTTCTTTGGTCAGTGTTTTCTGATAGATTAAATAATCAGAAATGTAAAAGTCTGTTTTCCCATTTTAAGCTGACTTTTTTTTTTTCTCTAAGAGCTGTTACACATCAAGCACACCTAAATTGCCTTTCTGAAATATGGGGACCCAAGTGTATTGTCAGTAGAATGGTCTGTGTTGATTAGTTTGTCTTTGGGGTGTTCTTGCTTCATCAGATGATGGAGACACTGCTGGCGTTTTCTGCAACCTGCTATGGTATGTAGGCTTTATTGGCTTCCCAGCAGCGACACTGACACAAATTGTCAGATTTTATGGGCAGTTTAAACCTAATGAAATACATCCTTGAAAAGCTTCCTTCATAGCTATACAATTTGAAAGAAAAAAATCAATGTACACAACACAGGGTACTTCAGGATTGAAATCATGGAAGATGATGACAACGAGCTTATTTTGTTCTTGCACATGGTGTCATTAATTGTGCAATGGGAAACTGATGCTGTCTCAGAATCTGGCATTAATCTTTGTGCCAAAGCTTTCAGAAACCCTGGGTGCACTCACTGACATAAGCATTGCTGTCCAACTTTTTGATCTCAAGATTATTCCTTTGGGGTGTAAGGTAATATAAGTCTGCTGAACCTTTAAAGGAAGTCAAAGTTAGTGAAGGTAAAGCATGTTCATTTTCTGCCAGTATTGAAAATGCGGAGTACAGAGTCATATTTTACTACACATACAAAAGATAGTACCTGCTAAGTACTTTGCATATGTTATCAAATTTAGTCATAATCCTGTGAGAGTGGAAATATTATTATTTCTCTTTTACCAATGAGAGACTGAGTGATTTGCTGATATTTGACTCCAGGTCCACCTGAAACCAAAGGTTTATTTTATTAGTTCTTTATCAAGTTTCCCCTTTTACTAAATTTTTGCTCTTTCTTAAACCTAGATGCAAAAAACCATATTTCTACAGATAAAGGAGTGCTGACAAAAATATATTCAGGACATGAACATTGCCAAGAACTTTTACAAGATGAGAGATTACTTTTTGGATGGAATCACTTCCAGGAATTTTCCAAATGATTCACACAGAATCAACTTAATCTTCTGGAAAACATTTTAGGAACCACAAATACATATTGTACCCAGGATGTAGCATGCTTACAGCAGTGTGGTCTATGATTTTTTCATTTGGCATGCATAATCAAACAACTAGATAGAAGTGGGTGATTTTAGTGTATAACATATAGCATATTTAGCTACAAAACAAATACTTTTCTACAGGGGGATATATTCATTGATATAAAACATAATAGTATCTCCAACAGATATAATTATTGAATCTTCCCATTGGTATTTCATCGCTGCCAAAAGGGCAATGAGGCTCTCCCTGGGGAGTCTTTGGAGAGTATAGATATGAACAAGTTTAAGACTCAATCAATATAAAAAATAAATGTTTATAAAATGTTTGAGATACCTGGTAGAAAAAAGCTAACTTGCCTCCCTCTGAAATCTCAATCTCTAAAGTAAATTTTAGGATTTTTCTGTTTTTTTCTTCCAAATACTTTGAAATTGTGGTTCAGATTCTTTAAAAACTGAGTGTTGTAACAGGTTTTCCAAAACCTCAAAATTTTGAAAAATATTTCACATTTTCTTCTAATACCAGATAATTACTTGAAAGTCACCACAGACTTAATTAAAAAAACCTAGGCAGAAAAGAGAAATTAGAATGAGTCTTCAGAAAAATGAAGAAATAAGTTTTTGACAATTATGGCATCATAAATCAAATATCCGGCCTTTTGTGGGCTCTCAAATGTCCATTTCCAAAATGATGGAAGCAGTTAGAAGGAAAAGACTATGAATGTAGATTCAAGGCCAGAGGACAAAACAGTTTAAATTGCTTTGGTATAGATTCATAGATAGCAAATGAGACATTTTTTAAAATTTAAACCCTTGGATGTGATGTCTCAGGCTCAGAATGAGTTTTGTACACTCACGCACATGCGCACACACCCACACGCACATAATGAGATTCTTACTGCCTACCAGCTGTGTTCCAATTCCAGAAGATGACCTTCCCTGTAAGTTTCATATGTAAATCATAAAATGCCAGACTCTGGAGAATGATTATTGTGACAGGAGACAGTGCTTTTGATTAGACAGTGGGGTCCTGGGCCCCACCTCTGTTTTTGAAGGATATTAAAGGTAAGATTAAAATGCTCCAGTTGTTATGCCTGCCTGATTGTCACAGCCAAGGAGACACAATTGATTTGAGTTTGTGGTGCAGTGTTCCAGTGCTATTTAGCAGCACCTGGTGGCTGGCAGCTGTTGGGGATTATTGCAAGTTTCTTTGTCAGGAGCAGGATGGCACAACAGTAAATCAGATTTAAACTGGCTACTGAAAGGGTTTGTTTAAAAGATTTGAAAGCCTTTTTACAGTCAAAGATATTAATTCTAAGTGGTGAGCCAGAATGAACCTGCATATGTCTTGGGAACAACTTAGATTTGCTAAATCTGGGTAATGATCACACATGATTGAAAGTGAGGACCCTCCTTCCGAGAAATACGTCAATCTAGAAAGACTCCCTAACAGAGGTTCATATAGGATGGGTGTACACTATAATATTGTGTCTTTTTTTCTCATTGATTCAGGTGAAAGGGAGGATATACTCTAAGAATTAGAATTACATATGGCAAATGCCCACATATACAGTGGATTTGAGGAAATCCATTTTCACTCATCTAGAAAGTTCTCTTTTCAAGAGGAAAGGAATTTTAAAACTTTCATGATGTATTGAAATTCAACATTTCTTTCTACAACTTTGAATGGGGCAAAAGTGACTCTAAGGTCTTAATGTGGAATTAACTTTTCCCTTCCCAGAATGTAATAGCACAACTCACTAGTTGAGGCAAACTAGGGAGAAATATTCATGGGTGAATGGGGAGGAGAGCAATGTAGTTTATTACTTAATTTTTTTCTTGTGGCAATACATACTTATCCAATCTGTCTGTCCTGCTTGTGTAAATATATGTTTTCCCTGAGGTAAAATTTCAAAGATTTCAGAAAATATTTTGGGGGATTGATGGGGGAGGTGAATGTATTTATTATATCTACATATGCATCTAAAACACACACATAACTATATGTATTCAAGGGTTCATTTTTCATACTCAAATTTTATTTATGAGAAAAGCAAATTTATTCCTAATCCCATTTATCTATAACATGAATAGCTCACCTGGCTCCTTGTACTTTGCAAACCCACTGCTCTTCTCAACTCCTTCCTCCACTTCCTTTTTAAACTGTCACTAATGGAGCTGTCAGCTCCTAAGGCACCCAAGGACCTCTTTCTGAAGAGTAACTGAAATTAACTGCATATAGCAATTGGGTGGCAAATCTCTCTGCCACAACAGGCATTATTGTACCAAGTCCTGGCTCGTTTTGGTAACAGTGGGAGCACGGGCCACATGACCTCCTCATGTGGAGAAAAGAGATCTGCTGATTGTCCTCCTACGTAGAAGCCTAAGATGTGCCCATCCCCATCCCCTTTACACATTTATGAAACCACTGTGACTTGTCCCTTGTGTCTTTTCAAGCATTCCTATAATTAGGTTAGGCTCTACCTAGTGGAGGCAAATTGCTCTTACTCTGTGCACAGGTGACTCGTCCATCACAGAGTCTTTTTAAGCCTTAGGGCAGCAGTGGCTCACTCGGCATCACCGCTGAGCAGCAACAAGACCTTCCCAGAAATTGCTCTGAAAATCTTCTATTCTGAGCACACCTGTTTCTCTGAGTGCTGTTTATTTCAGGACTTTTAGGGTCAGTAGGAAATCTGTTCAATAAACTTGTTTTTTTTTTTAAAAAACTATTTTTGGTAGCTTCGTTACATGTGCCTGATAATTCATTTTACATGATAAAGGGATGGAGATAATGGGAAAGTCAAATTCTCAATGTCCTAAGGCTTTTTTATCACACTAATTTTTTTCATAAATTTTGTCTGGTTACATGTAAAAAACTGTAAACACAAGAATAGATTTAACATTGTTGGATACAGAAAATGTATTAAAAGGGGACAAACGTGACACTGGGCTCCTCTACTCTTGCCTGTATCCTTTGCCCTTTTGCTCCCTCCTACTCAGAACCCAATTTGCCAACTCTCAGGATTAATCTTAGTCATTTCATGCAATTCCATACTCTACTTTGTCTTTCTGCAAAGCAAAGATAATGTTGTAATTCAAAACTCAGCCATCCACAGCCCTGAGGGAATATGTTTTTATTATTTTTCAGCAAGAACATTTAAAATTTCCTTAGTTATATTTTGCACTTACCTGCATTCTTAAACTTAGAGTGTAGATAATAATTCTACCTATTTTGTGACTCATTTACCATTATTGTAATTATACTTCTGATGTGAATGCAGTGATCAACTATGCCCTGTTATTTAGAACTGTTCATGTCGATCTGCCAATCTCCCATACAGCCTTTACCCTTAATTTGCTTCTCCAAAACTTCTGTAATTTGGAATTAAAGTGATTAAAATCAGTACAATTTTTCATGAAATTAGGATTGTCCTATGAATTAAAAACACATTTATTTGGGATATTTAGAAGACTTTTGTTTGTTTTTGGCATGCTGCTCTCTCTCTCTCTCTCTCTTTCTCTCTCTCTCTCACCATTTACTAGAAATGGCCACTTTAATTTTTACATGTCTCTCAAAATTACTAAAGTTTTATTAGAAATAACGGATTTTTGTCTTAAAGGAAAGATGCTATACAAATAACGCAAGCTCACAAAAGTTCAAGAATATGCTGTATCTCTTTTGGTTCATCAAGATGATGCTTCATGAAGAATAAATAAATGTTTCCTTGACAAAATTAGTTACATAACTTACTAAATGAATTAAAAGACAATGAAGAGAAAATAATTTTCAAACCTGTTGTGTTTTGTCCTCACTATGTTTTTTGCCCACAGGATATAGATTTTTGGATCTGTTATATGATAATCAGTGACACATACATCATTTATATGATAAAATATAAAATGTTTGTCTTAAATAGGGAAGTGCTGTAATACCCCCTTTCCCTTCAACATAATCGTATGACACTCGTCCTCTGAAAATTGGCTGATTTCCCATCTCTCCTGGAAGAGAACTTATCGTTGCAGTGAAAGATTTGAAATAAGGAGATACGTTGGGAGCCTGTAAGACCCCAGGTATGAATGTGGATTTCACTGAGATTGGAAAAAGCAGACACAGAAGGGATACTTTTTGGTAGACGTAATCAGTAGTACTTGCTGATGGATTACATGGTGATGGTAAGGGAAAGAGAAGGGACTTTAGTTAAGGTTGTTGTGAGGAAGAATCAAGGATAGATCAATCCTAAGTTTCAGTCATGAGCAACGTGCTGATGGAGATGTCATTAAATGTGATGGAGTAGATTGTGAGGAGACCAAATGTTTTCACAGAGCAAAGACCAGGTAATAGTTATACTTTTGCCATATTGAACTTAGATACTGTTTAGACTTCCAAGTAGAACTGTCGACTTGGTATTTGGGTATGTGGGTCAGTGTTTGGGAAGAGATGAGTACTGCAGTTGTAGACTTGGGAGTCTTTGGCATGAAGATGCTGTCTAAAGCCATAGGAGTGAGGTAAAGGAGACGATGTCACTGAGGAAGAAGAGGGGAAATGAGGGAGAGCTTTCCAAGCTGCAGGATGTCCCTGAATTTAGTTGTTAGTAAAGGAGCAGGAAAAAATTAGACCATTAAGGTATAGCTACAAAATGGGAGAAAAACCAGGAGCCTGTAGTTATTTGAAACCAAGAAAAGAAACTCTATCAATGTAGAAGACATGGCGGTCTGTATCAAATGTTGTCAAGGATTCAAATCAGGTGAGAACCCAGACATGACCATTGTATTTGGGAAAATGGAGGTCATTAATACTTGGCAATAACAGTCTCTGTGGGTTTATGAGAAGGATTTGAGAAGGTTGAAAAGCGAATGAAAAGGGAGAATAGACAACTTTTTCAATAAAGTTTTCTCAGAAGGAGAGATGAAAAATGGGAACAAAGGCAAGGAATAGAGGAACTAAGTAATTACTTGTTTTTGTTTAGGTTGTTAAAGGCTGTGTCTTGTAAACTAAGGGAAACGATCTAACAGAATAGGAGAAATTGATGATGATTTAGGAAAGAAAGGGGATAACTGCAGGAGCAAAGTGCTTGTGTAAGCAAAATGGGTTGTGATATGGATTTGCAGACTACATGTGGAGATCCTGGCCTTTGATAGGAGAAGAATGGTTTCATTTACAGCAAGAAGTGGGAAAGCATTGAGTAGAGTACAGATGCTGGCAGATTGGTATTATGGTGTGAACGCAACATGAGAGTGTTTCTGTCTCATTGCCCCCAGTTCCTCAGTGGAGTATGAGGCAGGGCCAGCAGCGGAGAGTAAGACAGGGAAACAGAGCAGCTAGTAGGTCTGGGGAGCAAAGAGAAGGTATGGGTGCCTGTTCTATATTGTATTTTTTACTCTATTATCTTACATTTGAATCTTTTGCCTTTTTTACACTGGCCTGGACAACCTAGCAAAATCTGAAGCTGAGTTTGTCCTCTCTGTGCTATTCCCTGTCCGATTGGCAGGTCTAGTTCAATGTTTGACCCTTTCGTAATTCATTATTCCTTTATGTACACATATTTATTGTCAACTTATTGAGTACTGGAAACTGCATTTAATCATTCCAAGCTTTAATTTTTCATTGCCCCAGTGTCTGGATCTCAGCTGCATCATGAGGAGTCATGTAAAAGTTGCTTTCATGTGGTTTATTAGTGATATCACAGTTCTCTGAAGCCATGCCTTTTCTGTCCAACACCCTTCATTCTGTGCACAGTGTGTTATGTTCCCATTAAGTTTACTGAAGAACATTACTGAAAAGAAAAATATATATATGCTCTTTAGGTTTGGATTTCTAGTTTTCAGGTTAAATATTCTTACTACATATTTATTTTGAATCAGACAGACATATTCAAATCCCAGTTCCACCACTTACAAGATACATGAGTATGGAGAAATTACTTAACCTCCCATCTTCAAAATGAGGAATATAAAATCTAACTAATAGAGCTGATAACATGATTATGAAAAAGTAAGGATATAAAGCTTATGAAGTAATAAATGTTCAATGTGGTCATTAGACTTTATCCAAGTATGCGAATATCAGATATTATATTCTAACAGGGAGAGTTGTCTACCCTTAATGCTTTGAAATATAACTCCAAAGTCTATTCAAATAAGAAATTAAATAGAATTTACTCCAAATAACCAATTAATGCTTTTCAAAATGACTGGCAACACTTTGGTCTGAAACTGAACTTAAATGATTTAAATTTAGACCATTTATCAATATAAATATGAGTGTATTAACTGAAGGATATAAACTTAGATGTTAAGTAATTCTGTTAATCTAATTTGTAGGTACAAATTCAGAACACAAATCTTGAGGAGAAGTTATCTTTTTTTTCCTTGAAAACACAAAACACAAATAGTACAAGTTTAGGCTTACCAGGATCATCAAGGGCTTTGCATCGGAGATTGTGGAAGTCATGCATCCACATGTAAAAAGGATCGGTGACACCATCAGTGTGTTCTGTCCTTGAGCTTATTCTCACAGTCCCACGTTTTTATGTTTTCCACAGAAAAGAACTTCAGATATGCTGTTCCTTCTGTCTTTGAAGAAGCAGAACACAGTATGAATCCAGATAATTCAACTAAAATGGCATGATTAACTTTTATTTCATTTTTAAAATATTTATATAAAAGTATTTTTCTTAGAATACATAACATATCTCTTGGGACAGATGTATATCTAATTATACATCTCCTTTAGTATTTCTAGAAAGTGAGTTAGATGAAGTTTATGGTAGAAAAACAGTTGCACCATTTAGTTCAGAAAATACTATAAGATTTAGAAGGAACTATGTATATTATTTATTTCAAGTAAGAGTAACAAAATGTTCATAATTTTTGGAGCTAAGGAGCATAAATGGAAGTTCATTGTACTATTTTGTCTACTTTTGTTTATGTTAAAAACATCCATGTTAAAAAGTTAAAAATAAATATAAATGGCTGAGAGATTTCAAATGGAATCTAGAGGTCACTCTGGAGGTTATTCTTATGCACTATATAGATATACCATTTTAGTTTTTAGTGTATTGGAATAGCTAGAAGGAAATACCTGAAACTGTCAATCTGCAGCCCAGTAGCCTTGATTCTTAAAGACAACTGCATAACTATGTAGCTTATATGTGGTGTGACTGTGTAATTGTGAGAACCTTGTGGCTCACACTCCCTTTAGCCAGTATATGCACAGATGATAGAGAAATGGGGACAAAAACTAAATGAAAAATTGAGAGGGATGGGGTGTGTGTGTGCAATGCTTTGGGTGTTCTTTTTTTACTTTGATTTTTATTCTTATTTTTGTTCTTTTTGGAGTAAGGAAAATGTTCAAAAATTGATTGTGGTGATGAATGCACAACTATATGATGGTACTGTGAACAGCTGATTGTGCACCATGGATGACTGTATTGTATGTGAATATATCTCAATAATGGTGAATTAAAAAAAATAAATATAGAGAAAAACATTAAAAAATAAAATAAAAAAGGATGGTGTAAAATGAGAGCATGGAAGAGAACCAGAAAAGGCCTTACAAGCCAAGAGAAACAGTCCTTGCTTCACCCTATAGTTTATCTCTATTGAGGATTATACGGATTGTTTTTAATGTACTTAAAACAATGCTATCCTTATGTATTTCCTCACGTAAAGCATTAAACATTTTAAATTTTGTGGAATATGAAAATAAAATGCATCACCTTTGCTGAGTATTTTAATTGGCCACAGTTTTGTCAACTCTAATTTTATTAAGAAATCTAATACCTTAAAACACTCTAGAATTCTAAATTTGTTCTATTTGTTTGTTTGTTCAATTATTTATCTGGTGTGGATATGGAAGGAAAATACTATATTTAAGAACAATGGCATTCCTCATTGTTCTTAGTCAAAGTATTTCTTTTTATGTGGCCTGCACTAAGAATTGGAAATGGTACATGTAAAATACAGCTTTTTAACCTACCAGGTTGTTTATGCATCTTGGGTTTGCTTATTTTTGCAATCGTGTGCATTTTTAAATTGCCATTAGAATTTTGTACTCTTCTGGTTTTTGACTGTAGTGAAAACCGGAATTGGAGACAATGGGTACTGTGATGTACAATATATAACCTTGCATCCAACTGAGAAAAACCACCACTTTTGTCTGCTTCAGTCAGCAGGAGGTTTTCTTTTAGTTTGTTTAGAAAAACTAGGGCCTGTCATCTGCGTGGTATATACAATCTTTGACAGAAAAATTTTCTTCTGCCTTTTTTGGCCTACGTGCCAAATGCCACAGAAAATTCTGTCTAGCTGGAGAGTAGTTGAAGAATTTATTTATGAGAGTGTTAACAATAAAGCCAAATAGAGTTTTAAGTTATGCATAACAGACCAAGGCCATTATCTGAATACCAAACAGAGCCAAATAACCCTCTGTGATTCAGCTTTGGCATAGAAAAACAAGTATGTGGTATAAACCACTTTAAAAAACAGTTTGGCATGACTTACTGATGATAATTTATGCATACTCTTTGACCCAGCAATTCGATTTATAGGCATTTACTTAACAGAAATGTGGGTACCTTTGCACCAAGACACACGTCCCAGAATGCTCATAGTGCCACCATTCATAACACCCTAAAGCTGGAAATAACCACACGACATCAATATTAGCATAGCTAAATACTTTGTGATATAATCATGTAAGGAATACGAGAAGGCAATAAAAATGAACAAACAGCTGCTACATACAAGATGTGAGGGAATCCTCAAACATAATGTTCAGTTAAAGAAATTAGACATAAAACTGTACATACTGCATGATCCCATGTATATAAAATTCAAAAACTTATACAACTCAACTACAGTGGCTGGATAATAGTTATCTTTGGGGAAGGTGGAGATAGTGATTGCGAGGAGGGATTCTTGGGATTGAGTAATATTCTCTCTCTTGTCCTGGGAGATGGTTATATAGGTTTTTATTTGTGTTACTATATTGAGCAAAACATATATCCCAATCTTTAAAATGTTTTATAAAAAGAAGAAAAAAATAGGAAATAATAATACCTGATTTCCTTTTCACTATATGTGTGTGTGTGTGTGTTTATTAAAATATGCTGAAAAAACAATTAAATCATACTATTTAGACTTGTTCATGGATCACAAAGCAGATCTATGTTTAGTTACATTTTATTTAGCCACTTAAAGAAAGAATTCAAATAGAAGGAGAATTTTTTTCTGAATAATATATCGTAAAATATATTACTGTACTTAAATTTAACATGAGTATTATTTTAAAGGTTTCATAACTCAGGGTCTACGGAATCCATCTTGGTTTTCATCATGTTCAACAATTCATTCCAATTTCAGGTTCAAACACTTAATTTTGCTCTTACTCTATGTGAGGCACTATAATTTATATATAAAAAATGTCCCGGATTCTGACTCCCAATTGAAATATTTTGTTCATGAGAATATTGATTTTAGCAAGTGAGTAGAGAAAAGTCACATATGTAAATCTATAGATAACTTACCTACTGCTGAAAAAGTGCACTGTGGGAGGTAGAAGGTCTGCAAACATATCCCTGACATCTGACAGTTGAACATCAATAACAGAAAGCCTAGCAGAATTTTGTTATTCAAATGTATAACACATTACTTTTTAATAATTATTTTTCACAATTCCTTGTAATACCTCATTCAAGAGGATGTTAAAAGTGATAATAATAGCTGCCGTTTACGAGGTATATGCTATGTGCTAGGCACATACTTCCAAGGTTGATGATACATATGAAATGTATGTTTCCAGAAGAGTTCATTTAAACAAGACATTTATTTCTGCCTTAAAATTGATGAAGCGTTTTCCCTGAAACCATTATTTTTCCTTCATTGTATAAAGGAAAAAATTGGCCCTTTTAAAAGAAGAACATCATCCTTTGATGGCTGTCATCAGAGATGAGTAAAGTTTCTTTTAAGAAGTAAGCATTGAGGGGGTACAAAAGAAAATGCAGTTATCTTACCTTAGATCTTGTAGATATAAATGTATGCACAGAAATAGCTAACATCCTAAAACCACAGTTTCTGTTTCTGAGTGTCTCTTTTCATTATGTGACTTAAGATTTTTTTTTTTTCTTAGAATCTTCCTGTCTACTTTGCATGGCAAAAAATAAATTAAGAATACCTATTTGTCAAATATAGTTGTCTGGAAATGAGAACGTAAGAGGGAAGATGTGTTGGACATTTTAAGATGTTTTTGTTATTCAGGTTGGAATTGATTATGAAATAATAGTGTCAAACAGAGTGAGAGATTTCTTTTAAGAAACAAAATTGAAGAGTGTTTTAGAAGAAGGCTTATTAAAAAGAGAGGACACAATGATCTTGTATGTTGCTTTAAGAAGCACATGCAGTAATTCTAAGGAGGTTGAAAATGTCAGGAAAATAATCTGAAGTCAAACTTGCATATATGAAGAGAATCAGGAAGATGATGAGGGTCATAAATAGTTTCTGAGTCTTTCTATGTTTAATTCATTGTACTATAGAAAATGGTAGGCTTTATAGTCTAAACACTTACTCTCACCTTTGGTCTTCTATCTAGTGTCTCCATTCTGTTTTGTTTTGGAGCTCCCAGTTGTTAAATATGGCCTTCTTGTATTAAAGAGTTATGACATCTTATGACTCATAGTTTTAATCTCATTTTCTTTTGTTTTTCTTTCTAGGCGAGGTCTTCAACTTTATCTTCCAAAAGTTTCTATTGAAATTGCTGTAGAAATATTTGTAATATTCTTTTTTTCATATTATCCTATTCTTGTTTCTCTTCTTGAATCTCTTGAGAATACAAATTACAGGATTTTTTTTTCATGTTATTTTATATAATCTTTTGTCTACCAGGACCCCCACCCCCCACCCCATTTATCTTGGTTCTACTCAAGTAACTGCACATTCTTCATGCTCCTTTAGCATTTAACTGTGAAGTCCTAAAATGCCAATTGACAGCCCTGGGTGTGAGGCCAGGGCTTGCCTCAGGCTTTAAAACCAGGTGATGTGCAGGGTCAGCTGTTTTGATGAGGCAGCATCAAATGCAAGAATGTGGAGACTCTTTCCTCTGGGATCCTATTGTTTCTCCCAAGAGGAAACCTTCATACTTATCCCAAGGGAAAGGTAGCTACAAATGTTCTTGGGCACAGGTGGAAGAAGTGTCTGCCTATTTAGAAAAGTTTCAGGTACTTTCGTCAAATTATATGTCTTAATATACTTACTTCTTATGGGTAAACTTTGTTTCCCAAAACTGATTCATTTAAGAAAAACTTAATAACTTTAATTCCCCAGTAACTCTGAAATTTCCTTTTTTTTTGATTTTTATTTCAATATATGGTAGGCCTAACTCCTCATGTTTGAGAAAAGCTCCAGTTTTTAAATCACAGCCCACTTCCTTGTGGTCATGCTTTAGTGGCTAAATAGCAGTATCTCATGTACTGGGTAAAATGTTGACTTGTTCAGCACATTATACCACCTATGTATTTCAAAATTGAACTATTTACTTTTACTATTTTTACAATTTCACCAATGAATAGACTTTCTTCTATGTTGACTTTTCTTTGTCCAAAAGCTAAAATAATTTTCAAAGGCAAATTATTCTGAGGCTGAAATTAGATTTTCATTGATTTCAGGTAGATTGTAGGCTGATAGAATTGAATACATTCTTTATCTAATATAGCTATTTCTTGAAATTATAAAGAAGGTGCCCCTAATTGTGGTAATAAAAATTTTCAAGGGCTAGGAAGCTCTCTCTAGTTATTTTTTCTTCCATTTGCTACAGACATCATATGTATAAATTCTTCTCTAGCCATAAGAGAATTATCGGCTTTGGAGAGAAGTTAAGAGAAAGAATGCCCTGAACATCCCTTTGAATAGCTCAGGCAAGAACAGGTGTTATTTTCCCAGGAGGAAACTGTAAGTGACTTCTGTGTAATTGGAAGTGTGGCCTGCGCTGATAAGAACTTGTGGATAAGGAAACAAGAGACCAGTAAATAGCTGAAGGGAAGAAAGCCGGAAAAGCTTACTGTGTTTCTCCACTTAAATATACGTCATTTCTTAGGGACCGCAGGTTTTACAAAGAGATGAGGGCTAATTTGGGATGTTATTTACCTCTGTTTCTAAAAGAAAAAGTCTCCTCTGAAATGTGATTTTAAGTAGGCCATGGACTAGAAATAGGACATCAGACACTTCAGGCAGAACTTCAAGGTTCTAGGAAATTTCATGCATTGGAGGAAAAGTTCCCCTGTGCTTTGAACAGTAGTAGAAAGGAAACACCAGTAGTAACACTCTACCATGTTGGTAAAAATCTCTCTGTTAGAGATTACTGAGTTGTGGAGCTTAAGTAGTTTTGCTGTTGTGGTTGGTGCTGTTCGGTTGGTTGGATGGTTTTATCTGGGTATTCACTTGCTTTCTTTCTTGTTGATTTTTCATATGTAAAGAAAACTTCACAGGGCTATCACAAGAATATAATCTTGCAGAAGACTCTAAGATAACATCATACATTTTTGAGGTTTTTAAATCTGAGATGCTGTTTTGTTTTACTTAAAAGGAATGTTACAATGCTACACATTTTTGCTTATTCCACATTTTTGCTTATTCATGAAACAGGAGAAGTTCTGTCCACTGACAAGTTTTCATCGTGTGTTCATCACCACACAAAACTCTCATTTACTCTCAAATTAAGGGTTTGATATGCATGTCATAAATTCATTCTCAGTTGCAAAATTTCCTTGATGCTTAAGAAATTGCATTTTAATCACTTTCAGCCAGAAAGTTTAAAGAAATAGTACTTTGATGTACAATGTCAGCATGTTCTTAGATTTTGATTAATGTGGACAAAATCAATAGATTGATGCATGAGAAGTGCCCAAATGAAATCACCATGCTTCAAAAGCTTTTCCTAACTTAATTCAAAGCTATAGATTTTTCTTTTTGATAAAAAGAGAAAACTGTTTTCATAACTACAAAACACCTACCCAATTTTCTATTCAAAGAGGACTTCTTTTCAGGGGGGCAGAAAATAACTCAAATATTAAATAGAATCACTGACTTCAAAAAGCTATTGTAATGGAAGGTTATGCAGGTTTTAGAAATTTAGTGTTTCACTTTAGGTATTTGAAGACATTACTTGCATCTACCTGCCATTTTATACATTGACACTTTGATTTTGAACATTCCTCACATCAGTGTCCCACTATATCCATTATCTTTCCTCTCTCTCAGTTATACTTTTAATATGCCAGTCTTTCCCTCCAGCATTTCAAATGTTTAATTCTTTCCCTTTGTAAAAATAGTTAATAATTTGTTTTTAATTGTGTTAAATACAACTAGCTTAAAAATCATTTTAATCAATTTAAGTGGTCAATTATTTGACAGTAAGTACATTGACAATACTGTGTAACTTTCATCACTATCTATTTCCACATTGTTTTCCTCACCCAAAATCAAAACTCATACCCATTTAGCAATAACTTCTCTTCCCTCATCCCTGGTAGCCACTATTCTGCTTTCTGTCTATGAATTTGCTTATTCTAAGTATTACAATATTTGTCCTTTTGTGTCTGACTTATTTCACTCAGCCAATTGACTTTGAGGTTTATCCATGTCACAGCATGTACCAGCACAAGAAACAAAAATTTATACACCACCCCTCCATGCATCCATGCTACTCTTTCTCAGATCCATTTGCTCCTCAACTGTCAACAATCTGCATTCAGTTTCCATCTCCCTGTTGGGCTGTTCTCATTAAATTCATCAATAAGCTCTTAATTAATGAATCCAATAAAGATTTTTCTCTATCTTCCCTGAATTCTTTGTGGCATTTGGCATGTCCAAGCACTACCTCTTTCTTTGAGGACTCTCTTCTATTGCCTTTTAAGACAACACCTTCTTCTAATTCTCTTATGCCCTCTTAGATTTGTCCTTCTAGGTAACTTTCATAGGTTCCTCTGTATAATCCCTAATTACCAGTATTCTTTCTGAGTTCCATTCTGCTCCTCTTTTTCTCTTCCATAGAGTTTCTCTGTGGATCTTCGTGTACTTCCATGGTCTCCATTCCATGTGTATACTGGAGAGCCCCAGGTCTTGACCTCCAAACTAATCTATTGCTCTTTCTATATCCCACACCTCAGAAACTTGGGGTTGTCATTCAGTCCTCCTTCTCTCTTATCTCTACCTTTAATGAACGACCAACTCTCATTGATTTTGCCTGCTTAATATATCTTAAAATTTTCTTCCTTTCTCTGTACCTATTGTCAGTACTGTTTTCAGCCGTGGTTATACCTTGCCGGCATTAATGGAATAGCACCCCAATTTGCTATCTTGCCCCAGTCTTAACAACCCTACTCAGTCCACACCTCTGCATCTCTCATCCTTTTTACGCTTATTATTTCACTTACCAAATTGTATTATAAAATTGATTCTACTTATTTGTTTATAAGTTTTTGTTAGCTTGCTAAGTTCCAATCCTATATCAATATTATTTTTGTCTCTGCCATACACTACATAGTATAATATAATTGCTCAATAATATATGTATATATCTTTTTTTGTTTTTTTTGGTGAATGATGAATAAGTACAGACTGACTGCTACAGCAAAGAATTACCGAATGAGTAGTGGGGTGTGGATAAGAGCTGATGTCACTGAGCTATATTTCAGCAGCTACTTTATTTCTCTGTCTTTTTCTTGCATTTGTAAAAGTTGCACTGTATAGGGTCATTCAATTCAACATAGAACTGTAATAAAACCTCTGTATTAGGTCTGGTTAAATACTATATTGTATTTTGAGTAGATGAGATAAATAAGTCAAATGCAATATGAAAAATATTAAGGAAGCATGATAAAATCATTTCTTAGATTCTAGAAAAAATACATTATGCTCAAGTAACATATTCAACCAATCACTATTAGTGTAGCTCTTTCTAAATAAATTCACATTATATTATAGTAATGATATATCCAAACATCATTCTGATTTTGATAGGCCGAAGTGTGCTTAAAGTCAAAATGCGAAGTAAAGGGCCATAAGAAATACTTTCTTTTAACTTCAGAAAATTTGAAAGTTAATTTAGAGCTAAGTAGGTTTGAGATTCACAATTTATAGAGATGAATCTTGCAACAATTCCCGAGTACACATAGTAAGTTATCATATCTGAGTGAATCTATTGAATAATCTAATTTAGTTTGAATCAGGAAAAGAGGAAATTGAGGGATTTAAAAAATTAAATGTGCACCTTTGCTATTTGTACATAATTAGACCCTCCACTTCCATTTACAAAGAAACAACATTTTTTCTCATTACTGAGTTGTTTGTGATCTGTAGAAACTTGTAGAGAAAAGTGCAAATATTCATACACATTTTCTTTACATTTGAAAGAAAAGAGTAGGTGTGCAGACACATACTACTATTTAAAAACAATGAAAGTTGAAATCAGAATTTTGTGTTTATTTGAAGGGTTTTTTAAAATGTTGGTCTGAGAATGGTTATTGTTCACTAGTAAAGGTGGAGACATCCCATTTTGCTTTAATATAGCTATGAGCACCCTTTTCATCGATAGCTTTGTCAGTAGGTCAAGGAGAAATCATACCTAAATAGAAGGCTCCATGGAGGAAAGGAACCAAATATATCAGAATTAAAATTAAATTGAAAAAATTTAAATCAAGGAAGCCACTTTGGCTTCTCTCTTTATGATGTGCAAATTCATACAGTTTAAATAGGAATTGGGAAATTCCATTGTGGCTGAGCAGCAGTGGTGGAAGCCCTTGGCTAGGGTGGTTGCAGGGTACCATAAACCCGAGGAAGCTTTTGCTTATTTAAGGAAATTACACTTGAAACATTCTGACTACATTATGGAGCTGCAGGACAATTTACAGTGATTTCTTTTTAGTGGAAGAAAGTTCTCATTCTTTCTGGCTCAGAATCGTTTTCCAATCTTGCTATGCTTAATAGGCAGCGCAGAATCAGTCTAGAAATGAATTTGTTCTGCACACCTCTGCACTCACACACTCACACAAGCAATGTTTTACTAACCACTGTATGCATTTCTCTGTGTATCAAACCTAGTATCAATCAGGATTTGTGTTTTTGTTTGAATATTCATTTACCTCATCCGTAAAATGTCCTTCCCTTACTAGCTATATATACAGACTCTTTTACCTAAGCTGTGTTCAGGATTTCATACTTATTATGATACAGAATAAGATGAAAGTCTGTGTGAAATTAAAATCACAATATCAATTATCTTTCTATTATGCAGAATAAAATAGGTACTTTGGCCAGGTAGAAATAGTATTTACAGTAATTAAATACATTCATACTGTATCAACTAATTTTGTGGAATATCAATTTCTCCATTAGCTTAATTTAATATATAACATTTTATTAAAATAAATATCAAGTTGCAAGTAACAGAGGGGTTAAAAGTATTTTGTTTTAAGACAGTTGTATAAATGTACACTAAAAATAAGTCTAACTGCAATGATTAATGCAGCATCTACATAGATAGTAAATGCTCCAAGAATAAAGTTGTTTACAAGCAAATCATATATATGTGCTTTGTTAGAAGAAGGAGAGTTTACTGGGGGTGGGGGTGCATTAACTCTTTCAGACATAAGAATTCTCTTATTTTCAAATAACTCCATTTATGTAAACAACAAGCTTTGACTAAGTCAGGTTTCAGTGTCTAGCTATATTCTAATGTTGGAAAGTGAAACACAAGGGTTTGAAATGATTCTGAGTCTTTCCTGTCATGGACTCTGGCAGATGCTGCTATAATTTAATATTCATGGAAGACAGAGCAAATATAGAATAGCATCAAATTGATTTTGCAGAGTTTTCGAGCCAGATGTCCCTTGGCATTTACATGGAAGAAGTCTACTGTGTACCAAGTTGCATATTTTTGTGTGCAAGTTCTCAGCCGTGGTATATAGTCATTGGTGTTTTGACAACCATCTGCTCAGACCTTACTTTTTCTATTTAGCCATAGCTAAAATTGAACATTTTTCAAAATGGAAAATTCCAGGTAGTTTTGATTATAAAAGAGCAAAAATCTAGAACTCAGCATTAAAAATAAAAAGTGATACATATCATTTGCTTAGTAATAGCCCCTGAGCTGAGAGACTGCTTTGTAAATAGCTGTGCACAATAAATAAACTCTTGGAGAGCAGAGACCTCATCTTCTTATTGATTCAGTTTATTTTAACTGTGTGCAAAGCTTGCAGCTAGACATTGAGGGAGTTATAGGACTGAGAAACTCCATAGTGACAAGTCCAAGGCTGCCCTTTCTTTTATGTAACCAAGAACTCAGTAAATATTTACTGAATGAATGAATGAATGAATGTTAGAATCCATATATAATAGCTTGTCTATTTATATAAAATTTTGCTCAACCACTTATATGTTTTAATATGTGGAGGTACATGTAAGGGAGTGTGTGTATATGTGTGTGTGTGTTTGTGTGTGTATGTGGTGTGGGTGAATTTATCTGCTGTAAGCGAATGAAGGTGAGTTTGATACAAACTTCTGATATGCTGACTAGGCACCTACTAATATGACAGGCATTCGGGAGAGTCCAGAGAAGTGTACAGCATGGTTTCTAGCATCACAATAACAGCTACATGAAAAATCAAATAAGACGTTATTTTTAAAATGACAAATTGCATGATATAGATCAATGGATAAACGGACAGGCAAGGGTGGGGATTTTGAGCTAAGTTTGATGAAAAATACTAAATTTGACCTATGGAGAATATGTCAATTGGCAAAATTAACACAACCAAGGTGAGGTGGGTAGTGGGAAGCTGGGTTCAGAGTAAGGTAAGGAAATCATTTGACTAAAGCATGGAATTTTAATTGAGAATAATATGAGATAAATTTGGAATAAATTCAGATAGGGAAGGTGGATTAGAGTGAGATTGTGAAATATTTGTAGTATCTAGAAGCATTTATGAAGGGTCAAGTAAGAACTATTAAAGGTAGCTGGGTGGAGTAGGACATGAGGAAAGTGTACTTCTGTGGAATATAATCTGCAAATTATGCCCAGAAGGAGATGATGCAGAGGATTCTAATAAGAAGGTGTTATAATAATCTCTGCCTAAAAAACAATGGGGACTTAAGACTGCATCAACACTGATAGACAATAATGTGAATTTAAACACATTTTAAAAAACAAACAATAGATAAGACTTGATGACTAGAAAATAAGGGAGAAAGAATGGTCTCGGATAACTCAAGGCACTGCAAATAGAAACATATATGCATATACATGCACTCACTCCCAGATAGTTTATTTAAATTATAAACTATTTGTGCTGCTCTCTGCAGTGTAAGTTTTTCTGATTTGTATTGGAAGCCAGACATTTATGTTGTATTCATGCATTCATTGATTCACTTAAATATTTCTTGATCAAATTTCTTGGGTCAGGCATTACATTACACAGCTATTTATTACTCAAAAAAAGCATACAGTTTAGTTTAGAGGAATAAAAACAATAAACACTTATTGTTATGAGCATCCAGAAATCTAGAGCCCCCAAATCCTTCTTCAGCTTCATAAACATGAATTACAAGCCTGTTATATTACCGAAAGGGTAGGCAAAGGCAAAAGTACATCTCTAAAGAATAACAATTTATGAGCATGTCTGTTGTAGCCAAGCAACTCTATATTAATCTGAAACTGTTATCTAAATCTCTTGTTCTGACATGCTTGGGACCGGCTGATGTTTGTGTTTTTGTGAGTGAATAAATCTACCCACGGGAAACATGTCATTCAGTAAATCAACATCTTGAGTTTTAAGTCTCAGATCCTGAGGGAATCAGCTTTGGTCCTTAAGTTTAATCTTTTTGTGTGTCTAAATTCAAGCTCTTTGTACAGCTGTCAAGTTATTATGATTTTCAATAAATTAATTATCTTATGAAATATTTTACTTGACTAATAACTTCTATCCACAAACTAATGTGGTGGCACTTATAAGATTCAATATCAATAAGAAAAAAATGTCCAACCTTTGGCTGTCTTGGCATGCTGAATTTACCAAATGTATTACATATTCCACTTCCAAAATAATCTTGAGCTATATTATCTAGATATGAATTTGATAATACAGTATATTGTTAAAATAACCAGCAGTACAGAAATAGATGAAATGATGTTAAACATATAAAGAGAGCAATAAGTTAGAGAAATGGGCAGACACAAATCAGAAGTTTCTTATAGAAAACTAAAGAACAATTAACCTTAGAAGCAAAAATCTCATGACAGTAAAACAAGATGTCAGAGAAATTGCTGTTTGTGCAAGTGTGGAGAAAAACAGCTTGTGATACCATAGTGATCTGAGAGCTCATTATCCTTCAGCAATGAAGACCTCTAACTACCATGCAGTTATAATGCTAGACAGTATAAATAAGAGTGTACCATGTGTGATGGTATATAGAATCTCAGAAATGAATGGAACTTTAGTACAGTGATACTCTTTAAAAAAGCAAACTGATTAGGAATATTTAGTTACAGACAGTTACATAGACACCCTCTGTAACAACTTTCAAGAATGTCTCATTTAAGAAATCCCAAGATTGATACATCAAAGATGCATCTTTCCTGGAAGCTGACAGGGATGTTCTTCATTGGCAATAGTATATCTTAGACTCCATCAATTTCCCTCTGTCAACTTGAGTGCAAAGCAGGATTGGGAACTGAATCAGGTGCAATGTGGAGAGCTGATAACCACTTCAAATAGTAAGGAGTCCACTCCAAGTCATATCCTTCTCCTCCCCAATTATAATCCAAACTTGTCTCCAAAGAAGATAAAACACTTTTTAAATATCTGGAAATTCTTACAATGGTGTTATGAATTGAATCTTCCTCCTCAAAGACATGTTCAAGTCCTAACTCCCAGTCCTATTCCTATGAGCCCATTAGTAAATATGACCTTTGAAGCTGTTACTAGTTATGGTGGCCCTAAATCCATTTGACTGGAGTTCTTATAAGCAGAGGAAATTTGGACACAGGGAGGAGAAGATAGAAGGAGACAGATGGTCAAGTGACACAGGTAGAGACTGAGGTCTAGAATGCCTGCTGACAAGCCAACACCAGACCATGCTTTCAGAGAAAGCGTGGCCCTGCCAACACCTTGATTTTGTACTTCTAGCCTCCAAAACTGTAAGACAATAAATTCCTGATGTTTAAGCCAACAATTTGCTGTACTTTGTTACAGGAACCCTGACAAACTAAGACAAATGGTATTTATTCTGGGGAAGTCTAAAGATAATTAGATACTTTAAAGATGACGAGTTATAAAAGAATAAAATTGGTGATAAGTGGTTTCCTTAATGTCTGCTAATAAATTGGAGGAAAAAGACATGCTTCTAAGTGTATGAGTTTTGAGAAAGCCTGACCAAAACAAAAACAAAAAAACACACCACGAAACCAAGGGAAACTATGGAAATATTTTCTTGCAAGTAGTAATACACTATTTTCTTTAGCATTTTGAACAGTTCTTCAGAAATTTTCTGATTTTGAAAATCTTAAGTTGATTTTTAGGAAAGGTGTCATCACTTCAGACCCCTAGGTCAACCAATTGTAGTGTCTTTTTACCTCTACCCATGACTTAGATCTGCCTGCACCTTGAAGTCCATCTTTCACTGTAGCCTAAAATACAGATTTCCGCCTTTAGAAGCAGTTGATCCAGTATTACATCTGTGTATCGAAGGCTCTTATCTTTGACCTCATCATCTCCAAATTTGGGTTCCTGACCCATGTCTAGGCAGTTAAGATAAGGATTGGATGACTCCGATCCCTCTGAACTTGTATACATCCCTACCTCAGCTCACTTCTGGGCTTTGGCCTCTGCCAAAATCACAAGTAGCTGTGAAACTCTCTCCTTGCTGCCTTGTTGTCAACAACTAATTCTGGTCTATTCCCACTATTAAAATGGGTCTAATAAAAATTATGCAGGCATTCCCTCATATAATTCTCTTGTAATTTGTGAAAGCAGTACCTTGTAGGTATTCATGCTTGGATATTAACAGCCTAGCTTAGCATCTGGCCGGTTAGAGGAATTAAATAAACATAGTATGAGAGTATGGATTTGAGAAACATAACTTTTAAAGTTAGGAAATCACCTATTATTACTGATCTTCCATTTTCTTATCTATAAAATCAAGCTAATAGTGCCTATCCCATCTATTATAAAAGTTTGCTGTGAGAATCAGGAGACACGTTGAAATACCTTTTCAATGCTACACCCTATTAAGATTGAAGAATTATGTTATTCAACCACAGGTTAAGAATAATATACCATGTGACAATGAATGGCTCAGGACATTTGGTTTTACTTTTGCTTGTTTGTTTTAAAGGAACACATAGATTAGAAAAAATATGCCCCATGCAGAAATTTTAAAAAGAAGTTAGAACTGGTGTGTTTCTGAAGTTATTCATTAGTTTTATGAATATTCACTGAGTACTTATTTTTTGTCAGTGACACTGGTCATCCCTAGGAATAAAAAGATTAATAAATTGTAGCCTCTACCTTCAAGGAACTTAGAGTTTAGTGGTCAGAGAAAGTTATTTAAAGGCAAAAATAACACTTTGACCCAAAACTCATTATATCTGAGAATTTATGTGTGCATGGTAAATGAGAACTAGTATTAGCAACACTTGCTAAATGTCTGTAAAATGTTGATTTTTACCTCAAGTACTGAGGGAACAGAATATTTGTGAGTTTTCCTGCATATTTATGTGTGCTCAAACAGCTGTAGAGAACAGTGTTTTGCTATAAACACTGTCAAATCTCACTTCAAAAAAATTTTGTCTATAAAACAAGTATTTCCATAGATATACTGAAGTGTTTAGAATTTGCTTTTAAAGCATAAAACAGAATTAGTTGCTTGAGTCAGCAGTAAATATTTTTCCCATGCAACCCTCATTCTAATTCCTCACCTTATGGCTCAGGCTGAGTTCTGCAACAATTTGAGTGATAACACAGTCATCCCAAAGTTACAATAGCAACCCAATAGCAAGCATAACTTTAATTTTGTCTTCCTATGGGTTTTTGGGGCTGGGGGTAGGGGTGGAATAGACTGGGCTGTTGGAAAGCCAATCATCAAACACCCAATTTATCAACCAAACCAACCTAATCCCAGAGAGAATTCAAGGTGACTCATAACAAATTGCAAATAGAAAGTTTTATTAGTTTATTTTTCAAGATGGATGTTGAGAAATGACCTAGAAGGTCAGGGTTTTGGTTTAGAGAGACAGTGAACACAAAAAACTTTATGAAAATTGGCTTTAACCCTTGATAATATTACCTGGACTGCTAAGTCATTAAAGCAAAAGAAGAAATGCATCTGTGTTTTGTAGGTATGTTGTATTGTGTTTTGTTTGTTTCTTGCTTTTTTATATTTTTATTTTTCGACAACAGAAGGTTTGCCAGTTCTTCAGAACAGGAACACAATTTATGCACTAAATTCTGAGATGAATTTCTCCTTTGAGAATATTTTTAAACACCATTGTGTGCCCAGCCCTGTGTGAGGCCCTGAAAATCCAGCTGTAAACAAAAGAAACATAGAGTTTACATTTTAACAATGGACATAGACCTCGTGCAAACAATCGTAATGTAAAATTACACATTGTAATCAGGGCTACACAGGAAACGTAAAGCATCATTAGAGATTACGATGGGACCTGGTTAGAGTGGGTTAAGAAAGGCTTCATAGAGAGATAAGACTTACGGAAGAAACATTTGTGAGAGGTAAGTAGTGTAGAGAGTAGAGGAAAGATAAGGAGTGATTTCTTGGTGAAGTCCTAAGGAAGCACGTACCCTAGCCTTTCTCTAGAAACCGACTAAAGTCAGTATTCTTTAAATGTGGTGAGAGGATATTGTAAGCCAGGACAATGATTTTGAATTTTAACCTAGGCATAGTTAGAATCCATTAAAAGGTTTTAAGAGGATTGATCCAATCATAATTGCATTTTAAGAAAACCACTCTGCTTTGTTGTGAAAAAGGGAGAGAAGAAAGGCAAGGGATCATCAGAAGTCCATTTAAGAAGCTATTGCAGAAGTCCAGATGTTAGAAATATCTGTGACTTGGTCCCGAGAAATGGATGGATCTGAAATTCATTTTGGAATGAGAATAGTATTTAGTGACAGAGTGGTGTCAACAATGGCTCCCAGGTTTCTGTATGAGATACTGGGTATAAAGGTAATACATGTTGAGCTTGAGAGAACTCAAAGTAGCCCACTGGGAAGGAGGGGTCTATGTTTGGGCATGTGTGTGGTTGAAAATCAGGGGCTCTTTTCAGGATGGATTAAGTTTGAGATGCCTGTGATATATCTAAGTGGATGTGTCATTCAGGGATGTGGATAAATAGGTCTGGAGTTTCAGAAAGAGATCTGGCCTGGGGATGCCACTTGGGAGTTGGTATCTACCCAGTTGGTATGTAAATGGCATGGAAGTGGATGAGATTGCCTGGGGAGAAGAATGAAATAAGAGGAAAATTCAGGATTAAGCCCCAAGGAACTTTAATACTTACTGATAAAAAACAAATGAAAAAGAGAGAGAACTAAATGAATGTGATTTTTCTTTTTCATTTTTTCCAGGTCTTTTAAGCTAGGGGAAACATAATATGGAACAGTGTTTTATTGTGTTTTTAATCACTAGAGATAAGAAATTATCTAACCATCCTTAAATAAGAGCAGGGCCCGTAGGGGAATGATATCTCTCCTGATGCAGTTGTAGTCACTGAAGGCCCCTTAGCCCCTTCTGGTATTGTTGTTTGAAGGAGGTAAATATCAGCCCATACTCCTGGTTAGACTGATACACTACAGACATAGCAATTAGTTTAGATTTATCATCTTTTTATTTTTATCTTTGGGGGCAACACTAACAGCAGATGTAACCATTAAGTTGCTCATTTTTTTTTTTTTATATTACAAAAAAGTTTGTGGTTGGTGTAATTTCCAGTTCGAGGCTCTAAATTTCATTTTCATAAAAGCGTTCGGCATTTCCTCTCCTCCTTTTTTTGCTTCTCATTTTGAGTTTGCACACAGACCTTTCAAAGAGACATCTAGTTTACAGTCTCGGTTTTGGAAGCCAGGCGGAAGAGAGCAGATACCGAACATATGTTCTGCTGATATTGATGAAGTGAGTTTGGAAGAGGGTTGGAAGCAGTCTATTTCTCCCCAACCACCACCTCCTCTATGAATATTTTGGGTACCCTTATGCTAGAACATTCTAAATAAGTATCCCAGCTATGGTGATTATTTTTTATCATGATTCTGAAAAACTTTAGGTTTATTCTGGATTGCTCTACAAGTGGAATCAGTTATGGTTTCTAATTTTAATAGTGGTGGTTGGTAAAATAACTACACAAATTCCAAGACTGGAAATTCTGTGACCAAACAATGCCTACCAGATAACAGGAACTCAATAAATGAGAGAAACAGGGAGGAGTGGAGATTGCATCTTGGCAAGGGAGATTTGAAGTTAGACAAACATCTATTCTGTCCAGGCCTGGGGACAATATTTTGCTAAATTTGATTTTCTTTTTCTTTTTAATTATTATCATTTGCATTTTAAGAAAACTTTGTTGATCAGAGGTAGTGGTCAACTCGCATTTATCAAGCTCAGAATGGTCAGAATAGGCTTCAAAGAGTATCTGGAAGAATTAGGGGAAGTTGAGGAACTTTGAAGTACAAGTGCCTTACTTGAAATCACTGGTATACAAATGAAGTTGCAAGTCTTCCCTGTTGAATCCTTTAATGTTCTCATCAGAATCTGGATTATGACAGCATTTGTTTTCTTAGGTATGTCTAAATTTTAAGTCACTGCCAAAATGGCATTTATTTTCTTTTGCATATCTAAGTTTTAGGTTGCTGTAAATTTATGATGTAGTCCTGTTTTAAAAAGACAAATGAAGCGCTTGGTCAGGAATTTAATACAATCGTATAGTACTTAGCTAGGCCAAGTGGCTCAAGTGATATTTGAATTTGTAATGGCCCTCACAGTCCTTGTTGCGTTTGGATACCTGCCACATAGAGGTGGTGCTGATATTCTATAAGCAATTCCTGATTGAGGGCCATCAGAGTATGGTTACATATGGTTTATTTTGTTTTTGACTAAAATAAAAATCCTAAATTTTTACCTCAATCTGTTTGGAATGGAGATAGTAAGTACTTTTTTAAGTAACTCCAGAGAGGAGCCTGAACTACTTTTTCGGATTAAAAAAATGAAAGGAGACCAAATCAAACCAGAAGTTTCCAAAAATATCCTTTTTTTCTTGGGAGCAGGAAAGGGCAAAACTAAGTAATAACACATGATAAATCTGAAAGGCCTGTAAACACGGGCTAGGACTAGATACGTGCTCTCTTTGGTTTTGTTTGTTTCTGAGCAACTGGATTCAACAGTACATTTTTCCCAGCCTACAAGCATTGTTGTGTCTGGACAGCTATTAGTTCAAATTAGACTGATTTTCCAGTTCTATGAAACTCTTCATCTGCATCACGGATCAAGTGCATTAAGTTACTTCCTGCAGTGCACAGCTGGAAATCATACTCTTCAGCAACATTTGGTTTAGTCCCATTTTTATTTTATACCCAATGTGTTCCTACAGGCCCACATAGCTCAGGATTGCAACAGGCAAATGTCTCTTTTCTTTCTTGATATTTCTTAGAACATTTTAAATTGGCATGTATTCTTTTGTCTTTTAAATACCAAATTACTTGCAAATAGCTCTGTTTGGTTGCATGAAATTTTTTTTTTTTTTTTTTTTTTGAAATATTCCCTGGACCTAGAAGACTGAAATGAAAAGCTAGAAACGTTCAAACAGAAATTTTCCTCTTATTCCATTGAGAGGTGAATGAGAAGTGCTTGTTATGAACTAGCAGGAGAAATATTGTGTACCAAGACTATGGTGGCAGAAAGAAAGAGAGAAAAAGAGAGAGGAAGAGAGTGGAAATATATTGCTGTAAATGATAGGAAATGTTTTTTTTTTGAAACTTATTTAAACACTGAATATATTGAAGATAATTGTTTCATCGACTGATGACTTTTCCATTGCACATTTTCATGAACCATCTGTTATCAATTATATTAGTGGTGCCCTTTACAAGCTGGACTATAAATGTCAACAAGAAAGATTATTTGAGAAATTAATTGAAAGAGAAAAATAAATGTATGCATATATGTTTATGTTGCTATATAGAGATATATTAGTATCTTTGAGTGTTAATAAGAAAAATAAATATAAGTGCTTAAAACAGGCAATGAAGACAGCTATACCACATTTGTTTAGTCTAATATTTAAGCTGATGAAAACATGATGCAAATCATTCTTTAGAATTTAGAAATTCTTTATGCTAGATTACATTAGATTTTCTTCACAGATGAGCTAGATAGTGGTCAATTTTAAACGATGGCTTACCGCATTTCCCACAGTTAATCAAAATAAAAAATTCAAAGAAAAAAAATAGAAGGAAACTTTCAGCATTAAACAGATTTTTTGGAAACATGATGGCCACTTCTGATCATGGTTTTTGCATAAAATTGTGTAAACAGTCATTGTTTATTTGTGATTAGTGTCACTTCTATTTTTTGATGTGCTATTGACCTTCACATTTATCCTATAGATATTGAAACGATGTCAACATATTTGTCTATTTTTTAGTCATAATAAAGTTGCTTTCTTTCTCAATCTTTCTATCTTTGCTCTGTATATGTGTGTGTGTGTGTGTGTGTGTGTGTGTGTGTGTGTGTGTGAGTGTAGGAGTATAAATAAATAAATGATCTTCACATTCATTTGGCTTCTTGGTCACAAGCAACAGAGACCTCTGCTACTGCTTAATTTAAGCAGAAATGTATTTGGAATATACCACATAACTTGCAGAATTGTTGGAAAAGTTTGAGAACTGGTCTCAGGAGATGAAAGCTACAGAAATGGCCATTGCTGTCACCACTCTCCCTCGAGCACCCACTGGCACTTCGCTCCTGCCTCTGTCATGATCTGACCTTCCTTATCTCCCTTGTCCTTGCTTCATATGCTCAAAATTCAGAGCCCTATGCCAAATTCACGTGCACATACCCTAACTGCTAGAGGGCAGAGAGAAAGAATTTTGGCATGGACGCTTCATTGATAGGAGGACGGGCTCTGCTTAGCATCAATACTAAACACTGTGCCAATTAGCCAAGAATGGAAATGGAGGCAAGGGTGTTGGACAGCCAAGAGATGACAAAAGTCTACTGCATTTCTCAAATATGTTGGGGTTTTCTTTGAATTATTTTACTGATAAAATAATTTGGTATTATTTTAACAAAATTAAGTTCTATACTTTCACTATATCAGGGGTTTGATTAGTTTATTGGTCTTTCTTTTTTTTTTTTTTTTTTCCAGATTTCTCTCCAGAAAGATTATACTGGTATATGTATTTATTCTCACTCAAATTTAAATTTGAATGCTATTATATGCCAGTTAGTGTTAGTTACTAAGGAAACAAGAATGAGAATGATGCTGTCTCTGTACTCAATAATTTTATAGACTGGAGATCCACTGGAAAAGATATTAAAGTTTCAGTATGATGACGGTTATAATAAAATATTAATTAAGTTCTATGTGGACACCAACAAGGAAACAACTATTTCTGTCTGGTACAGTCAGAAAATACTTTTACAGAGCAGGGGATATTTGAGCTGGATTATGAAAGATGAGTAGATGGCCATGTGGCAAAAAAGCATTCAGTATAGAAAAGACAGGATAATGCCATGATACAGAATTTCCATGCAGCTGGTATATTTGTAAATAGTAAGATTATCAGTGTACTGTATATGCAGGAATGCACAGAGGAGGATAGCAACAAATGAGTTTCCAGAGGTTGGTAGGGGCCTGATTACAAATTTTCAGATTACCAAGGAGTTTGGTGTCTATGTGGTAGGCAACAGGCAATTTACAGAGGTCTTTAAGCAAAAAAGTGACATGATCAGATTTAATTTTTAGGAAGATAACTTCAATAGCAGTGTGGAAGAAGTGAAGTCATGGCAGGATGTATTGTTAGGGTGCCTTTGCAATAGGTGTAAGATAGAATCAGTATATATATAGGGATATATGTATGTAGGCAGAGTTATGCTAGAGACAGGAAAGTAAATTGAAAGCAGAAACCTTAGAATGGAAAGAAGCAAGGCATTATGTTCATAAAATATCTTTTAACATATTCTGGTTTCTGTGGGATAAAATTTTACTAATGCTGGTTTATGCTTACCTATTTAGTAAGAATTGATTAGACAGAGACTGGGGGATAAAGAAGCCTATGAATCAGATACTAATATTTTTGTGGATAGTCTTCAGGAGGTTGGCCAGTAATGGAGATGAGTACATATAAAGGGTGGATTATGTGGACTTTTAGAAAAGAAATTGTTAAGTGACAATGAAAGGAACTGATTTATGGGTAGCATTGAAGAGCAAGAAGATGCTGGCTTTTCATCTTCCAGTGATTCTAGGGCTCCACTGGGGGGGGGATCTGAGAAGTGGGTCATTGCTAGAGGAAATCAAGGCTTTAATTACAATAAAGAGGTTGAAAGAGCACTCAATATGGAGAAATTAGGAAATGAGTTGTAGGCATTGTAAAGCTATGATGGAAGTTGGCCTGTGAGTGTGCATATAAGGGTAAAAAGAGAACTAGATTGCATAACACTCAGGAATGATATAGGAGATGATAAAGGATTTTTCACTTACTGTAGAGAGGGGAGAGAGGAGTAGGTTTTTAATAATAAAATTAATTTTCATTGATTTAGGGTTACTACAACAGTGTCTGAGAACTAGCTGTGCCATTTAAGTTCTGAGCATTATTTTTTACATTTGTGAAATTCAAGTTTGAACTTGGCTTCTTTGAACCTAAATCTTTTTGCTACAAGATAACAACCGTCTGTTTTGCTACCAGAACTCACTGGCTAAAGCCCAAGGAACCAGTCAGTCTTCATTATGTCACACAGAAGATCACTTACTAATTTGTTAAATGTGTTTCTCTATGAATGCACTTAACACTTGTGCATTAAATATAAATCTGAGGCAAAGTTCTTCATTTTTATGAAATAAAAGCTGGGAAAGCTAGAAAGAGAAAGAGAGTCATCTACTGATTGCAGGCCCAGGGTTCTTGGAGAGACTTTCAGCTGTTTTACTAACCCAGTATTTCCTTCCCTTCCTGTGGTTCAGAAGGGGATTGAAAATACCGTTTCCCATTGAGGTACTAATATCCAGCAACTTATTCCAGATTTGATTTAGGAGACGTCAATTTAAATTTTTATTGTTACTCTTATTGACTCTTTATAAAAGCCAAGGAATGAGATAAATCTTACAAATTTATTTGTGTAGATGATTTGCCAACATTTTATTATTAAAAATTTCCTGCACATGGAAAAGTTGAATCATACAGTGAATACTCATCTACTCATCTAGATTCTACAATAAATATTTTTCTGTGTTTACCTTATCCATATATTCATCTGAACATATCTATCCATGAATCCATCTTTTTTTTGATGCATTGCAAATTTCACCCCTAAACACTTCACCATTAATATCATGAATAGACTTCAGTATCGATTTACTTTCTTTTTGAGGTAAAATTTACCAACAGTAAAATGCACAAATCCTCATTGAGTGTAATGTTCAATGAGTTTTAATGAATGCATATATCTGTGTAACACAAACACCTATCAAGTAGAATATTACCATTACCCCAGAAATTTCCTTTGTGCCTCTTTCCAGTCAGCCCCTATCCAAAACCCCTAAAGGAAACCATTTTGTTTTGTTTTGTTTTCCCTAATGGTTATATTCACCTGTTCTAAAATTTCATATAGTTAAAATTATAGAATGTGCACTCTTTTGTATGAGGCTTCTTTCATTTGGCTTAATGATTTTTAGAGTCATCTAAGTTGTTGCATGAATCAGTGGTTTGTTCTGTTTTAACGCGGAGTGGTAGGTTTTTGGTAATAGGAATACACCACAGTTTCTGTATCAATTCTCCCATCGACGGAAACTTGGGCTGTGTCCAATTTTTCCTATTAGGAGAAAAACTATTGTAAGCATTCATATATAAGATTTTTTTTAGACCTATGCTTTCTTTTCTTTTGGGTATTTACTTAGGAGTGGAATTGTGAGGGTCAGTGCATAGGTTTAGGGTTAAATTTATTAGAAACTGCCAAACAGTTTTCTAAAGTAGCTGTACTTATTTCTCCCATCAACAATGTATTAGAGTTCTAGCTGCTCCACAAACTTGTAAACATTTGTTGTTTGCCTTTTTGATATTGTACCATACACTTAATGTAAAACATAAGAACCTTGCAAATATATAGTTCTGTTATCACTACCTTCCCACCCCACCATTCCTTTATGTTATAATTGTCATATGTATTACATATACATATACTGTAAACCCCACAAAACCATCTTATATATTTAGCTTTAAACATCATATGTATTGTATAGAACATATACAATAATAAGACTATTAGGAAAAAATAGTCTATTGATTTATCTTCATACTTACTTACACTTTCTTCTGTCATCACCAATTTTCTATTAATTCCATATAATGACTTTTTATTTCATATAGTGTATTTTTCAGTTCTAGAATGTACATTTGGTATTTTTTATTGTTTTTGTCTCTCTGCTGAGATAGCATGTTTTTTTACTAAATGCATACTTTTTTGTGTTCTTGAGTATAGTTATAAAAAAATGCCTTAAAATATTTATGTGTTAATTCCCACTCTGGGTCATCTCAGTGTTAGTCTCCATTGATTGCTTTCTTTCTTATTTATGGGTCACATTTTATTGTTTTTCCATAGGTCAACTTTTTTTTAAATTATACTGGATGTTGTGAATGATGTGTTGTTATTTGCAGGAAGGTTCATCCAATAGCAACTCCTCCACAATTACTAAAAGCAGAAACTTTACATGTAGCTTCTTAAAAATGCTTCTGTTGTTTGAAACCAGAATGTGGGATTTTTCAGAATAAAGATAATAAAAATCAAGCAAACATATATGAACATGCCACATTATTTGAGCAAGCAAATATAGTATAAAAATATCTAAATAAAAACTGAAAAATTTGGCAAATTTTCTAAATATTTACCTATGATGGCAGAATTTCTTTTTTTACATTAGATATACCCAGCATTTTCTTGATTGTCTTTTTACAAAATATAAATAGTACAGAAAAATATATTATATTATTTTTATAAAGTACATATTCTGATCTTTAAAATATATATATGATATATGTATATATACAATATTTATTTTGTTCAGCCTTTGTTGCTTTTAACCATAAGTCAACTAAATTTATTTAGTCTACATACTATTCAGAAAAAAATGTCAGTCCTAACTGTGTGCATCACTGGCTTTTATGTCATTAACATTAGGTGACATCAGATTAAATTAAGAAGCTGTAAGTCAATACTATATAATATTGGCTATTTGCAGTTCATTTACACTTGCAATGTTCACATAATCTTAACCAAGTAACCTGTACTTAATATGGCAGTAAATATTGCTCTGCTGTTTTTGTATAAGAATAAATAGATTCAGCCAAATAGATTTAACATATAATGAAAAATGGGCTGCAATCTATAATATGACATGCTGAAGATTCAAGAAAAGCTCAGATATAGAGTGATTCTTCAAACTGGTCATTAGCAACTAATTGAGGAACTTCCCAGACCAATATACTTTGCTGATTTAAAAACAAAAACAAAAACAAAAACAAAAAAAACCCAGCAAAATAACTGATGAAATTTCAAAAAGGTACTGTTCCTTGACCACAGAGCAAAGCAATTAAATTATGAAAAGGTTAATTTTGAGGATATGGTCTATAAGCATAACAGAAATCAATGGGAAGAACTGAAAGATAATAAATGTATGTTTTATTAATAATTTTAATTTATGGGCAGAAAACTATGAAACAATAATGGGGTGATGCTTGAGTAAGTTAGTTCCTTTATTAAATATGCAAATTGATAAGTTTTCCTGAGACCAGGTTTTGGCTCTTCTTTATACCCTGACAAGGATAAGGCTCTGAATTAAAGAGCTTAATAAAATCTTAGTTATCAATTGTACAAATTCACAGCTTTGTGCAAGTTGTATATGCTCAGTGAGCTACAGTTTCTAGTCTCTTCATCTGTAAAATGGGACTGTTAGAACTTGCCCAATGGAACTGATGGAGGATTAAATAATATGAAGACTATGAAATAGCTTCTGAATAAATATGACTTCCATACCAGTAACCCTTTTATTTCTATGCAATTTTGCTCATGTTTTATTCATTTTATTCTGTGAAGAAACAGGGATGTAATTCAATTACATATTTTATGAACATACAATAAACAGCAAAATAATTTTTGCCAGCTATCTTCACTTTTTGGCTCCCTTCCATAATATTCAGGCCTGGGAAAGTGTAGGCCTGGTCAGCTCATATCTGGTCCCAAGGGACTGAACCAAAGCAGGGCGTGGAGCTTCTTAGCCATACCTACAAAATACAACCCAATATCAGGGCCATGAGTAGGAGGTGAGGGAGGATGCAAAGATCACTAAGCAAAACTAAGAATGTCCTGGGGCCTTGTTAGAGATGTTGGCCACTGCCTGAGATGGCTTTTGAGTGAGCAACCTGGCTTATTTGAAGGGCCCAGAAGTAGCTGGACTACCAAAACTCAGAAGGATGAGAGGTAGTTTTGTCCTCCTAAAAACAGGATGCCCAGCATATCTTTCTTCTTACTACCCATTTTTTTTTCCCTGCACAGTAAGTTAAACTGGAGGAAAGTCTCCACTGAAACTTACTACTAATAGTAACAAATATGTAATGTTTGTTTTGATATATATATATATATATATATATATATATATATATATATAATAACCATGTATAATTTACATAAATAACTATATCAATGTCTATGTTATCTGTGTCTATACCTATGGCAATAGCTGTATAGTCATATAACTTTGCAGGTTAGAACCATTACAAATTCATGTCCTCTGTCAGACACTCCACTTGAAATAAGTTTTCAGGTTAAAGTTCATAAATACATGCTGCTTCCTCTGCCTAGTATGTTTGCCTTTTCCTTTTTCTCCTTTTCTCTACCCAATAAACTTCCATTTATCCTTTAAGATTCAGCTTGAGATCACTTCCCACAATAAACCCATCTTTCATGCCCACTCTTTTAACTGTATTTGGCACATTGAATGTACTCAAAGTATATTTGATGAAAGGATAATTGTATAGTTAAATACACAATGGTGATCAATGGCAGAAGAGAAAGTTATACAGACTGTTTATTTAACCGTGTATTATGTGCAAATTTAGAGGATAAAATAATTATCACTAATTATTTCATTTTTGGATTGATTTAAAGTTCTGAAAAATATCATACCATAATTGCCATTTAAAATCCACCCAAACCATGCCACTCTGCTTCTCGGCCACACATCTTCATTTGTCCATCTTTTTTTTCAGGTTTATTCCCTGCTGTGCTGAATCTTGCTTCCAATGCTCTCATCACCACCAATGCAACATGTGGAGAAAGAGGACCAGAAATGTACTGCAAATTGGTAGAGCATGTCCCTGGGCAGCCGGTGAGGAATCCCCAATGTCGAATCTGCAATCAAAATAGCAGCCATCCATACCGTATGTATCTTAGCATGTCTTTGTATTTCACTGGGTGGGACAAATAATTGAGTGACTTTGAGGCCAAGTTGCATTAACACCAAAGGACTTACATAGCACAAAGGGTCCAAAAGAGTAGGGACAAAGAACCCTTTGGAGGCCAACTGCTTCATTTGGGTCCATGGATGGGTGTTCCACATGCTCCATTTAGCACTGTAGAGGAGAGACAAATCTGTGCTGCCCCAGGGCAGGGTATTTATACAACCCAGGGGGAAGGGGCCCTGCTACTAAACAGCTGGAGGTGCTTGTTCCTGGTTTCCCAGTTTAATATGGTCAAGCCTCCCCATTAGACCTCACATCTCCCCCAGGCTGCAGAGTGGAAACACATCAAAGTATCTGCACATAACGGTAAAGGAGGGGGTGCAGTAAGTGGGGGCTGGGAGGTGGCTATTAGTTATGCTCCAACTTCCACAGCAGATGTAGTTATTCATTCAAGCTTTCAACAAATATTTATTGAGCACCTGTTATTTCATTAATGATTCATTGGTCACTTATGTATCAAATACTGTTCTGGGGATCCAACAGGAATAAGGCATGTTCTTTGCCTCAACTTTGGTCCCTGGGCTCGACTAGCAAAAAAGGAGCAAGAAACAGGTAATAGCTATATAATGTTGTAAGTACACAGGGTGAGCTCAGATGCCTAAGGGGGAGAGACAGGAGAGCCACAAATTCAGTCCTGGGGTATGTGAAAGTTTCCAAGAAGTGATATCTAAGCTGAGAACCAGAGGGGAAGCTTGAGTTGATCATGTAAAGAGGTGAGGAGGGGGAAATGGGGGAGAAGACAGAATGCCAGGAAGAAGGATCAGAATAAGACAGAAACTCTTACTTGTTCAGGGAACTACATCCCTTAGGAATGGCTGGAGCTGACAGTGTCAGAGGGCAGAGGGTAGAGATGCATCTGGTGCAGAAAGCTGGAACCAGGCTACTAAGGTTCTTAAATACTGTAGGAGGAATGATTTAAGTAGAGGCGCTATCTAAAGCCCCCTTACTGGTCTCCATGAGTCATGCTGATCCCTCAGAACACTTCCATGTATTTATTTAGTTAGTATTTGAACACCTACTACTAGCAGTGCATTGTACTGGAGTATAATGTTAAATCACATCTAATCCATGGCTTAAGGAGCTTAGAGGGAAGTGGAGGAAACAGAGAAGTAAATTGGGTGCTAAGGGAACATGTGGAGAGATCATCCAAAGATTCCTAGGAGAAAGTGACCCCTGTTCTGAATCTAGCCTGGAAAGTAGGAGTTAGTAAGATGAGGAGGAAAAGTATTATAAAAGGAAAAGCATATGAATCTTGATGGTATGAAACAGAGAACTAGAAGTTACTAATGTATAAATAATTTGTGTGGAATAGGGGAGAATGGTATGACAAACTTATAGATATGGAGGCTGATATAGATAAAAGTGTTGGCAAATCATCAAATATACATATGTATAGGCAAGGTTAATAAAGTGAATATTTAATTCCAATTGGGTGTTATGGTGGGAATAAATATTCACAATAAATGATTTCAGTTTTCCTACTCTTTTAAAAAAGTTGTTACACTTAAAAAATGGAAAAAAGCTTTCTTCCCAATTGGCTTTTTTTTGTAATCTCAGAAAGAAAGCCAGGAGGTATTTTGTGTTCTTCCTTGGAGCCAGTTATAGGCATGTTGCCTTCTTTATTCTATAATTTAGGGATGCTGAAAGTATTAATATGTTTGGAGACTTGGGATGTTTGTTATTAAAATTAGTGATCTTGTATATCATGGAATGTTTAAAAAAAAACTGAAAAGCAACAACAGTGAAAACACCAAAGAAGATAACCATGGGAAACCTTTCTAGCCTATTTTGTTAATGACTTGGGTTATTTTCTAGGGTATAAGTTGTTATGGTAAAGGCTTGGGAGTGAGTGATGGTTTGCATCCCATGTGTGTGCTATTTCTTATATAGAATGATAGGAGCAAAGGACCTAGGTCAGAGCCCCATGGAAACATCAAAAGCTAAGGGAGGTAGCATAAGCAGAATCCAGGAAGGCAATGGAGGGAAACAGTGCGTGAGGAAATCAGGAGAATGAAGCCCCATGTACCTGAAGAAGAAAAGCATTTTCAGGAAGAGGGAGCAATCAACAATGTTAAATGCTTTCAAGATATGAAGTAATCAAAACTTAAAAAAGGTGTCCCTTGATTATGACAATATGGGCATCCATTGCTGACCTTGTTAGTGCAATCAGTGGGTTGAGGCTGGTGAAAGCCATGTTGCAGTGAGTTGATGAGCAGTGTAGAAAGAGAAAAAGGGAATGTAGGTCTATCCTCTTGAGTGTTCTTAATGTGAAAAAAAGGACTTGGGCAAAAGAGGATGTGGTATTGAGAACATTTTCAAGGACAGAGGACATTTGTGTCAGTTTTAATGCTGAGAGGAGAGGTCAGGAGACAAATTGAAGACAAAGGGATGGTTGTGGTGATATTTCTCTGGAGGTAAAAACAGGACATTAAGAACAGGTGAAAACCTAAAATTAGGGAATATGTACCTCTTACCTGACTGAATCAGCAAAAGAGGAGAATGATTAGGGGAAGATAGAAGAAAGCATTAGGGAAGAAATTCTTAGTTGGTGGTCCTAATTTCCTCATCAAGCTGTGAGTCTAGGTCATCTGCTGAGGCAAAGAAGTAAAAAATTTAGACTAGGCTCTTAGGTAATAAAAAGAAGATTGCTGGGCCATAGTGAGAACAAGGTGAGAAGTCCATATGGGGTGAAATTAAGGAATCAAATGTTTGGACTCATGGAGTTTTACAGAGAGAGGGAAATGGAAGTCAAGGCCAAAGAATAAATGAGTACATGAGTTTTTGGTTCATTAGGAATGAAGAGGAAGCCTGATGGGGAGAAACTCCCAATAATTCAGGGACTCAGAGCTTTGATGATTTCATAGAGAATGTGAGAAAGCCTGAAGGCATGGAACATGGTGGCTGGGAGTGTGGAGATCCATGTTTAGAATGGACTGGACAGAGAGGGAGAGTTGGAGAGGGAAAGAATGTAAAAACATAGATGATAGGTTAGACAGACAATACATTAGATAGATAGATGGTAGGTAGGTAGGGAGGGAGAGAGAAAGAGAGATCTAGCCTACATAGAGCAAAACAAGACTTGGGCACAGAATGAAATTTAACCAGTATTGAAAACAGTAATTTCAATGGCTAAACCTTATGGTACATATTATAAATTACGTAGAATTTCTGAGAAGGAAAACATCAGTGGGAGCCCAAGTTGCAAAGGAAAACTCAAAGAAGGTGGTCAGACTTCACTAGTCATTAACAAAGAGAGTTGATTGAGGTAAGAGGATAAGGCATTCCTTGAAAGTAGAGGAGAAAGGGGAATGTATACAAAGGCACAGAGACCAGATGGAAGAAAGAGCAAAGACTGGAGTTGAATAAAATTGAAGGGAGATTCCTGGTTGGAAAAATGGATGAGATACATTTGCCAAATTGAATACAAGAGCTACACTGTCGCTTCTCTTCTAAGAGCTCCATATTCAGGATCTCTTGTGACTCAGAGAAAGAGACTCATGCTTAGACGATTTTACTCCCTGTTTTCACTTTGAGATAAAAAGTGAACAAAATGTTTTAGTATAGCAAGATGCATATGAAGTATACTTTGTAGTTCCCCATTTTTCTTTACTTGCCTTGTTTTAAATTTATCACAGCCTGGATTGATTTTGTGCAATTATTATTATTTTTAAAAAATTACCAGCTCCATTACATTTCAAAATTCTGTTTTGGCATTAGAAATTTAGAAAGACACCACATGAAATAATAAATAAATCTGGAAGGTCTGCACTTAATTACCATACAACGAAAATTAAACTTGACTTCCTGACTGTTAAAAGATCGTGCATCTCAATTAAAATCTAGCAGATTGGAAGGTTTACTTCAGTAATCCCCTGTCAATCTTCAGATGCAGTTACCCTTGGGTTGACTTGCACAGCTATCCCTGCTGAGGATGTTATAAGCTTCTGTCTCCTTTTAAATACGGGAACTATGCCAACAATTAATCAGTATTTACTAATTAATTATGATTAAACTTTCATAATGGGGATTATGGTTAATTGTTGATTCATCTCCCAATCCTCCTTTTCGTGACTAATTCTCATATCAATCTGACCTGAAGGGGCAGATAGCAAAACTCCCAATTAGACAACTTCTCTCATAGTTTCCTAAGAACCACAGATTGGATTTTGAAGTATGGCTGATTTTGTGTTTTTCTAGCACATGTTAAACCCATGGTCTGTAAAGAAGATTTAGGAGGATGTTTGAGGAGGGCTTGCTGTGATATTTATTTTTTTCCAAACCAATGCCAGTGATATTTCATTTATAGAGCTGATTCTTAATGCACCAATTTAAGCAGCAACCACCCACACCACCAGGGGCATTTATTTGATATTTAGTTATGCTTCTGGTATTTGCTGCATTATTATTATTTTTATTATTTTATAAAATAATGGTGATGTTATATTAAATGGCAGTAAAATACATGAGAGATTGCTATTTGTAATTTGGATGTTTTCACTTGGAAAAATAAAAAGCTAGAATGCCTTTGTCAATTCCTGGAATCTCTCTATTGTTTTTTTGTTTGTTTGTTTGTTTGTTTTTTAAGTTTACTTTTTTCTGAAATCCAAGAATCAGGAAACCTCTTCCCTGAGTGGAGTTTTATTATCCCTATTTCAAAAATGACACAGAGAGTTTAAGTAGTTGCCCAGTAAGTGAGGACTAAATGGTGGAACACGTATCTAGCTCTTCACATTCCAGCTCTTCATTTTCCAATATTATGCTGCCTCATCACCATTTTTATTAGAATAAATGTTTAGATTACTACATCATGTAGGCAATGGAGTGTCAACTGTGGCTCCTTGTACTGATGTGATTTGTTCACTATTTGAGGTATTCCTGCAATATACAAAAAGATGTGCTCTAATCTGAAAGTTATTTATAACCCATTTATTTGAAATATCTTCCCAGAGAATTAGTGTTATAAATGATCCCAAGACTGACATCCCAAAACATATTTAATCCCTAAAGAACAGAAGAATACCAGGAAAGCTAACTTCCACCTTGTCTGCGTGGCTGCTGGCAAATGCACCAACTTCTATGTGGGATATTAGGGACTTTTCTCTAACTGCAGCTCTGGGAATAGAAATAGGGTCATGTTCAACAACCTCCCTGCCCCGGCCAACCTTAGGTGTGGCTGAGCTGGGCCTGTGTAGTGGAGAAGGAAAGGAAAAGAACTTGTGTTTCTTAGAAAATGAGAAGCAAGGATTTCAGGCAAGGACCAATAACTGGGAACCAGAATGGAATGAGAATTTTGGCAGCACAGGGGTAACAGCTACCATCTGAGACACATGGCACTCAGCTGGAGAAGATGAGGAACCTGTGAGGTTGGAGGATTGCACAAAGAAGGAAGGGAGCCAGAGGAAAGGAGTGTGAGATGGCCAGGATTGTCCACATCTCCACGTCCTAGCTCCAGTCTCCCTTTTAATTCTCACAGTAGATCCTCTTCTCATCCATCTGGAGTAAAGGTGAGGGGAGATCTGCATTTGGTTGACAGGGTGGTGGAGTTTTGTGGGCCATGTGCTCCTGGCTTGTCATTATTGATTACTGATTATGGGGACAGGCAAATGCTGGATGGGAAGTTTAAGGTATCGTTCATTTTATTTTTAAATAGTGGTAGAAAGTTGGAAAGTTTAAGGCTTACTGCAAGAAGCCTCGTAGGATGGATTTGACAGCATTTTATATTAAAACCAGATACGTATTGGATTGCCCAAGCCTTGGTAATAATGAATGTGTCAGAAGGGTAAATGTTCAAGTATCTTTCAACCACAATTCAGGATTTTATGTTTCCGTTCACAAAGTTGATGGCACACTAAACTGCCTCAAACAGTAGACGCTTTGCTTCTTTGAATGATTGACACATCAGTTAGATTCCAATATTATTTTTTCACACTTAATTTTTGTAGTTATCTTTAAAGTTGCCCATTTTAGTTGATGGCCAGAGTACTAAGCAGCCTTAGCATTAACCATTTCCCACTACCTTGCACAGTGCAATGAAAAATTGGCATCCGATAAAGTCTGTTGACGATGTGAATTGCTTTCTTTTTATATTATTTTATTATTTTAATGTTGTGTATCCAGATGATGACTGTCTTAACCTTCTTTGACTTTGTTTTGTTAAGCAATAGCTGTATATTTTAGTTTTATGATCTTTTCTGTTTCTTTCACATGCTGCTGTTGATTCAACAGAGAGACACCCGATTACAAGTGCTATTGATGGGAAGAACACGTGGTGGCAGAGTCCCAGTATTAAGAACGGAATCGAATACCATTATGTGACAATCACACTAGATTTACAGCAGGTACAGTGCCTCTTTCTTACCATCTTCTACTCTCGAAATTGTATCTTGGATTTGCTACTTGTTTGTTAATAGTCCTTGGATAACTCTTTAGTTAGTAGAAAGGATATCCTATCTCATCAACCTGTTATTTGTTGTTGATCCAATGAACAAAGGGCTATTTATCTGGCATATTGTCATTTAAAAATATTTGGCATTTATTTCTAACACATAACTAAAATCCACATGAAGGGCTTGGTACTGAATTAGGAATTGACTCGGTCTGGACTCATTAGAGTTAATGATGGAAATATGGATCAACAAAATTTCACATAAAAAGTGTAATAGTGCCATAAAAAAACAAACCTTTTAAAAGAATACAGCGCTCCCAATCTGCTGATGGTGTGAGTACTTAAAGGTTTTTGGATAACAAGGCTCTTGAGTAAATTGCCTCAATTACTGAGAGTTGAGCAAGCTGTGACAGTTGATTCTTAAATTAAACTTGGCCACTAAATGAGGTAACAAGCCTTGTAGTTGTATAAAATTGATGCTGGAAGTTAGAATGTAGGTTGCATAGGCTTGGATGCCTTCTGCTCACAGAATTAAGGTCAGGCTGAAGTTATTAATCAAGAATCACCCCCCCCACCACCAATTATTTCAGCTTGCAAATAGGGAATTTGGAGAAAGTGTTCCCCTATTTTGCTGTTATTCCAGATACAAAGGCTTATTTCATTGATTGAAGGCTGAATCTCCAGCCTGGAGGTATTAGACTTAGATGTCCACCTTTGCTAGGACTGTTTCTCCTTCTCTCTCTGGAATCAGCATAGAAAAGACCCTCAGCCCTTCCTCCCTGGCCCATGTGGACACAGAGCAAGGGAGTTTGAGTTAGTGTGGGGGGATGGTAAAGATAGTTGACACAGACTGTAGCTATTGAGGTCGCGGTTTTCACAGGCGACCATTGCGTGGGGAAGCACCACTAGTGGGGTCGTCACATTCCAAAGGGGGCAGGTAGGCACCGGGCATTTCCTTAGAGGATACCATTCCCACCTCCTTCCTAGGAGTTCCACCTCCTTCCTCCAGGATCTGGGCAAACACTCAGGACCTGCAAAGGGCTAGAAGACCCTCTTTGCACCCATATGGGACACTTCAGGGCCTAAGCAACTGGTGATAGCAGGGGCTCCATGCTGTAGCTAAACTGCCAACTGGCATGGACCCATTTCTGCCAATTCTGGTCATAGCAGTTTAATGTCAGCCATGAGTTAGTGAAACTTCCCCGGAAGTCTCAGAGCACTATCTAGGGATGGCAGGGCATGGCACCTCAGTGATAAATCATGCCTTCGGGCAAGTACATCCTGTGCATGAGTTCCATGGGGATACTAGCCTCAAAGGGGGCTTCTGCCCCCTCCTAATGAAGACAGCATTGTTCTTTATCTCTCGCAGCTGCTTTCTCCTTTCCAGGTAGTCACTGAAAGTCTGCCTTCCCTATCAGGAATGAATCTGCTGTCAACAAGTAGGGAGTCAGTAAACAGGGGTGCTTGATTGCTCTGGATTACTCTCCACTTCTTTCAAATCACACACGGATGATCAGTTACTACTATGATTTGCACACATCACTAATACTACTCTTTGAGCCTAACTACAATATTATCTTACTTGCTATTAAACATAGCAGCATTTTTTTCCTTCTAATATGCAACAGGAGGGTGCAATCACAAGTTTTTATTCAGTCATCCCTAAGCAACCTCCCTATCATCATTAATTCAGCAGGTCAAAGAGTTCTCTCGAAAGCCCGTATATAAATGAAGCCATTTATATTCTCCTGTTTACTTTGCATCTCTACTCATCCACTTTCACACAGTCTCTTAAAGGTCATGTGAATTTGTTTCTCCTGTTTTCTCAGCCCCCCATTTGGTTTAATAGCCTTAAGATAAGAATACTTCTAAGGCAGCTTATACAGATTTTTCTTTATTACAAGTGGTAGAACTGTGTTTATAATCCAGGTTTACCTGACTCCAAAATCTGGAATACACAGTGTGAACATGGTACAATAGAGACCTCCGAAAATTGCCCCCACATCCCAGGATGGCTCCCAGCCACACCCTTATCTACCCTCAGCCCTCCCCGACTCCCTGCAAATCAACGTACTGTGTGTTGGAGGGAAGGAGGCAAAGGTAACCTATAAAATGGAAGAAATCCTTATCTCTACTTAAAATTTTAATTTAGCCAGTGACTTTAATGATGTAAAAAGTGAGGAAGGTTTTATAATCAGGTTTTATGATGGAATTCTTCAGTCCTCTCAGTCTTTGGAGTAACAAACTATGGAACTTATTCATAGCACATACACTCAGCTAAGGAGCAAAGCTGCAAGGTGGCATATTTCAAAGCATTGTCAACAGAGAAGGAGGACATCCTTATCATTTCATTTACTTCTTATCATAATCCTATGGGGCAGCAAGTATTATTATCCCTAATTAACAGTTGAAGAACACTGAGACTTAGAAAAGTTAAGTGCCTGGGCCCTGTCTATACAGCTTATTAAGAGCAGAGCTGGGATTTCAACTGGAATAGTCTGAATCCAGACTCCAAACTCTTAACTACTAACACCAGTATTTCCTAAACTGGAATCTGAAGATTTAGCCTAGGGAGCTCATGAGAATATTTTGTATATATTTTCAAGGCCCATACATTGTTCAGGTTCAAGAAACATCACACTGTGTTCTACTGCTTTCTGTGGGAGAATATAGCCAACATCGGCTCTGTCATAAAATAGGGAACTAGCTCTCTATTTCTAGTATACTCTAGTATGCCTCTCAAATGGCATAACTTCTGTCTTTTCCACCTATTTCATAAAGGATTATTAGTTTATTATTCAACACAATTTGAACTATTATCAAAGGGGAAGGCAAAGGCAGTGTTAAAATGGATAGGTGAATACCCCTAACTGTTTGCCCTTGATTCAGCAAGAGTTTTGAACATTTATTATTTCTCCTTTTTTATTTTGAGATGTATGAATTTCAGTAAATACTGGTATTTGTGTTGATGTGTACTTGGCTCCTCTGTGAAACATTTTTAATAAATTATAATTTTCTGTATAAGTAGCAACCATTGGATTTTCCTTATTAAATCATTAGAGATTGCACTGGGAAATTTCTTCTATATTTTAACATTCAAGATAAGTACTAGAAAAATGTAACAATTTATTTAGAAGAAAGTAGCTACTTATCTTACAAGTATATTGTTTTTAGAGTTGTATTACTAAGGGATTATTAACTTTTCCCAATTCTGCTATTTACTCACAGCATATTTTGAGCAAATGACTTAATCGTGCTGTGCCCCAGCTTCCAGATTAGCAAAATAAATATTATAATATCATGGCAAGAAATTTGAAATAATGATAATAGCACTATAACAACTAAACTCCATCTGGCAATTATGGTTATTATAAGGACCTAGTATTAGAATAGACTTGGAAAGAAGCTTAACTGTTTCCTGTAATAAGTATGTAAAAAACCCAGTATGACAGCAAATAAAAATATACAGTAATTTAAAAAACAATAATAGGGACTTGAAGGTTAATGGGATGTCTAAAACCACTCCATCTTAGACCTCTTCCAGCCAGATTTTTACCACAGCATGATGCCTGACTTCATTTTTATGATTTTAAAAATCTGGCCACTTGCTCAGGCCTGCCTTTCAATTTGTTTAGGGAGAAAGTTGATTGGCAGAGGGACAGCTTTTTTGTTTTGTTTTGTTTTTTTCATTAGAGAATTTGCAGGCTTACAGAAAAATCATGCAGAAAATAGAGTTCCCAAATACCTCCTGCCCCCACAGTTTTGCCTATTATCAGCACTTTGCATTAATGTGGTATTTATGTCACAATTGATGAAAGAATATTATTATGATTGAATTATTAACCATAGTCCATAGTTTACATTAGAGTTCAGTCCTATATTCGTTTGTTTTTAATTTTTATTCTAGTAACATATATTTAACTTAAGATTGAGAGGGGCAGCTTTTAAATAGACTTTGTAAATATAGATTGCCGTCATAGTCATTCCTGGATAAACTTGGTAGGACATTATCTTAGTTTGCCCGAGTAACAATCACAAATACCTTACACTGGTTTTGGAGTAAACAGAAATGTATTGTCTCACTATTCTGGACTTGAGGAAGCTTGCTTCTTCCCAGCCTCTGTTGCGTTTTGGCTGGCTGGCAATCCTTGGGTTCCTTGGCTTACTCAACTCGAGAGGTGTCTTCCCTTTCTCTTCTGGGTTCCCACTTTTCTCCTGCTTTCTGGCTCCCTTTTGTAGCTTTCTCTTTATAAGACCTCCAATAATAGGATTAAGACCTACTCTCATGTATTTGGTCACACCTTAAATGAAAATATCTTCAAAAGGTCCTATTAACAATGGATTCACGCCCACAGGGATGTGGATTAAGATTAAGAACATGTCTAAATCCGGGAACGTAATTCAATCTACTACAGCCATGGAATTAGTTATGAACATGCGTCTCCTTCACTTTGATAAACAGTTCATTTTTTCTCTTCCTGGTCTAGCCTCCAAAACCAAAAATGCATGTATCAGGAAAGATTGTTCACAGCTACAGAGATCTCATGCCATGCGTACTTGACCTAAATATTTTATTCATTGGCCTTATAGGGTCATTTTTAGTCAGAAAGTTTAACAGTTTTAAACATGAGTTATGTTTTGGAAGGAGAGAGAGTTAGCATTTCTATGTAAATGTTACTATACTTTTAAAACCTATGTGAATAGCATAGAAGAAATGTTTCCTAAAGCTTTGAGCCATGAATGTAATGATTGAACTCTTCTGTAATTTTAAAGCATGAAATAGATTGAAGTACATCATATATTCAAGTTGTTTTTTTTTAATTTAAATATAAAAAGGGTAATCAAGTTTCAGTCTTGAAATAAGATCTTTATTCTTTCATAACAACTCTTTCCTTACACTCTCTTCTTACTATTTCTTATTAAAAGGACCTTAGAGAACATTATTGGCTCCACCTGTTAAAGAACGGAATACACAAGATAGGTGTAATTCATAAAGGATATAAACAATATCCTGACTTTCATATTAAACCAGAAAAGAAGACATATACAGGCAAAGTATTAAAAAGCCATATAAGACTGAAACAGCTTCTGTTGAATATGCTTCGATTCAACACAGTCTGAACTTCCTGGACAGACCTCTGTAAAGGCATTAGCCCGTGGCATGGTGATTAGATGTTTATTTCCTTGTATCCCCATAAGATTGTGAGTTCCTGAAGGCAGTGATCTCTGACGGTTTCTATCATGATGCTCAGCATTTAGCAGGAACTCAGCAGGTGAAGGGAAACAATGCTCCGTGGCTGCTCTTCAAAATACAGGGTCCACGATGATCTCATGACATTTTTTTTGGGGGGTCACTGCTAAATGGATGAATACAAAACTAACCACAGAGATTATAATCAACACTTTCAAAATGGCCTACACTGTTACACCTTGTCTATTATAGCATAACATAGATAATCATAATTTTTTACCAGCTTTAGCTCAGTTTTTTTTTTTTTTTTAAGACCACTGCTTCAAGTAGGATCAGTGGTTAATTAGTAATTAGTAAATGTGTTCCCCTTCTAAAGAAGTTTGTGCTGACCTTTTAATCATTAATAAAGGTGACAATTAGTTTCAGTGTCTATACTTAGCAGAGCATTAGCTATACTTCCGCTCATCTTGTTAGAACATATATCTGATCGTGTGACTCCCCCACTAAAACTCGCTAATGGCTGTCTACTGCACTCAGCGGGAAAAGCACAGCCCACTGACGCACAGGCTTTACAGGACCTTCTCTTCTTACCTCCTTGGGGTTTTTATTTTATTTACCATCACCATATTTGAAATTGCAACTACCTCCCCACTCCCTAACCTATTTCCCTGTTATATTTTCCTCCAAAGATCACCATCTAACTTAATGTATTTTACCTATCTATGCTATATATTGTTTATCTTTCCTTACTAAATGCAAATCTTACGAAAGTGGAACTATTGTCTGCTTTTTTGTTAATTGCCACATTCTAAGCACCTAGAACAGTGTTCACCATATAGAACAGTGTTCACCAAATAGTCAATAAATATTTATTGCATGATTGAATGAATAAACAATGCAAAACATCAATTCATAATTTAAGATTCTCATTCAAGCTGATAATTTAACAAAAGCTTAACTTTTGTATTTCTTATGATAAAATAAAATACACTGTGTTTTTTTTTTTAATTTATGGAATTTCCTGTAAGTCTCTGGTTGAATAGCATTAAGTAAATATCCTTCCTAATCTTCTTTCTAAACATGTTCTAAACTTCAGTCATATTTGTCACTCTGTGTGACTACCACATATACAGCTTTATTTGGGAAAAAAAGAATTTGATTATTTCACTCTTCTTTTGTATGAGAGAAGTCCGGGGCCATATATATATATATATATATATATATATATATATATATATATATGTATATATATATATATTTTTTTTTTTTTAACTTGATGTTATATATAGTTTCCTGGGGTGGGTGGGGGTGGGGTGAAATGTAGGATATGTGTAGATATAGAATATTATGTATTTGACTATACAATGCTGGTAAGCTAAATTCTAGCAATATCATGAAAATATAAACATTGTGGACATACAAATCCTGCTTCAAATAGAATCAAGAAGACTGTCCTGGAAAATGCTTATTCAAACCAGGCAATAAATTAAAGAAGTGTTTCTTTAAAAACAGAAACAATAAAACATAAGGAAGAGATCTGGGAAAGGTCGTGGGAAAAGATCTGTTAAAATTTTAACTATGGAAATTCTGAACAGAACTGTCTAACATTGAATGTGGACAATTTTACAACTCTCTGATGCTTTCTACACAAAACGCAACTGCATTTCATCATTTTGGTGAAATAATGTGTTTTCTTCCATTTCTAAGTTTTTACTTTACGTGTGTGTTTGTATACACATATTTTTTTTCTAGGAAATTAAAAACAAAATCAAGGTATGAGATAGTGTGTATGTTCTAATTCATAAGAGGCATTTTCAATATTACTCTGAGTCTGTAACATACAAATAAGGCGAGGAAAATGAGAATAAGGATAAGGAGAAAGGAGGAGATATGAGTGTGTCTTCTTTATCTGTCACTGATAGTTCATTAACCTTAGGTAAGTTGTCTCACATTATGCTCCTTAATTTTTTCATTTGTAAAATGGAGGTCATATTATATCAGTTCTTATTAAGAGCATTATTATAAGACTAAAGTGATGCAATTAGTTAATGCTGAAAATGATGCTGAAGACAGAAGAAATGGGCTAGCGTTGGACTGGGATGTTAGTTTAGTTAAATTGGTTTTTTAAAAAAATTTATCTATTTCCGCTACATTCTAAAATATATTGGCATAAAGTTAATGATCCATAATTATGTCCTCATTTTTATTCTAGATATTAATTTTTTGCATGTAAACTTTTTTTTTTTCTTAACATTAATAGGTTTTTATCATTTTATTGGTCTTTTCAAATTGTCAGCTTTTGGCTTGGTTGATTTTCTCTGTTGTGAGATTGTTGTATTACATTGAATTCTGCTTTTATGTGTTTTCTTTTTTACTTGTAATCCTGGGATTTCTATTACCATTTTTTTTCCTTGTTCTTGAAATGGATACTAAGGCAATTGATCTTTCAGCCTTTCTCCTTTCCTGAAGTACTTATTTAAAGCTATATTTTTCCTCTACATATGGCTTTTGTTGTATCTTACAAGTTTCGTGTGCTGCATTTTTCATTATCATTTACTTAAAATATTAAAAAATTTCCATTGTAACTCCTTCTTTGACCTATGGATTATTTAGAAATGAAATGCTTAATTTTCATAATATTGAGTATTTTTCTCAATATCACTTTTTTTTTGTTATTTTCTCTCACTTAATTCAAAAGTTTCTGAACTTTGTGAATTAATATATTTTATCAGTTTTGGGAAACTGCCAGACAATATTTTCTCAAATATTGTTGCTGTCCCTTCTTTCTCTCCACTATTTCTGGGGCACTTGGCAAATTCTTAATTTCAGTTATTTTATATTTTAGTTCTAGAATTTCTAGTTGGAATACTTTTTTTAAAGATTCCAGGCAAAATTCTCCATTTTGTCATCTAGAGCATATTAATCACAGTCAATTTAAATTTTATGTCTGTTAACTGTAACTTTTGAAACACCTGTGAGTCTGTTCTATTGTCGTTCTCCACCCCCACACTTGGTTACTGATTCATGGCAAGTCTGGTAATTTTTGATTAAATATTGTACATTGTGTCTGAGTAATTACAGAAATTCTGGATTATGTTATCATTCTCTTTAAGGAATTTATTATTATTTTGGCAAGAGTTAGAACAGGGCCAGTTTGCCTTGTTTCAAGCAGGAATTTAGATATTTTTGTGGTGTGGTTATGGGTTTTTGAGGGCTAATTTTGGTTTGGCCTTATTTCTAAGGGTAGTACCTTGGGTGTCCCAGCTGAAACCCTGGGTTCAGGGTTGCCTGACCCTGAACTTCAAATTTTGTCTTCCAAGCTCTGTGAGACTTTCCAAAGCTCTACTTAGCTTTTTATCCCTTATCACCTACTCTTTCCATGGCTTCTTATCTTCTGGCTCCTCTACCACTTTAAATTTCACTGATTTTTTTTTTTTTTAATTCAGCCAATGTTTATTGAACAACTACCATATTCTAGGCCAGGGTTTGGCAAATTACAACCCATGGGCCAAATCCAGTCCTCCAATGTCTGCTTTTGTAAGGCCAATGAGCTAAGAATGGTTTTTACATTTTTTTAGTGGTTAAAACAAAATCAAAAGAATAATAATATTTTATAATTTGAAAATTGTATGAAATTCAAATTTCAGTGTCCATAAATAACGTTTTATTGGAGCACAATTATACTTGTTCGTTTACATATTGTCTATGATGGCTTTTAAATAATTTGGACCGAGACTGTATGGCTCATAAAGCCTAAAATATTTACTATGTGGCCCTTTACAGGAAAAGTTTGCTAAACCATGTTCTAGGCACTGGGGATTTATCAGTGAACAAAACAGATAGAAATCTTGCTGCATGGAGCAAACTGGTGACATGTGCTTTTGAAGAAAATAAAGCAGGGAATAGGGATATGGAGGGTGGGGAGGGATCACAATTTTTAATTGGATTTTGTTGCTGTTGAAGTGAAATTGACATACATGAAACAAACCATTTTGAAGTTAACAGTTCAGTGGCCTTGAGTGTATTCATGATGTTGGAGGGTCACAGTTTTTTGATTTCTAGTTTGTTTTTTTTTTAAGTCAATTTTATTGGGATATATTGACATACCATACAATCATCTATGGTGTACAATCAACTGTTCACAGTACCATCATATAGTTATGCATCCATTATGCCAATCTATTTTTGAACATTTTCCTTATACCAGAAAGAATCAGAATAAGAAATAAAAGTAAAAAAGAATACCCAAATCATCCCCCCCCATCCAACCCTATTTTTCATTCAGTTTTTGTCCCCATTCTTCTACTCATCCATCCATACACTGGATAAAGGGAAAGCGATCCACAAGGTTTTCACAATCATTTTTGAAGGCAAAAGCTGAGCAGAATATTGGGCTCATTTCTTTGTGGATCATGATCCCTCACTTCCTAACTGACTTGGTAGCCCTGAATTCCAATACTTGTCTTTGAAGTCCTGTGAACTGCAAGTTATAGAATGTAGCTTTCTTTGTACTCCCTATTCTCCTGTCAGCAAATCAACAAACACCTTGAGAAGAAACTGGCTAGCTCACTTTGATCTGCTTCTCTTTACTTGAGTCTGGTTACCTTTGTTGCTCTCTGATGTTTTCAAATAGCTTTTTTGTTTTAGTGTTTTATTCAGCTATTATAGTTGTTCTCTGCTAGAAAAATATAAATTTATTTTGTTCATAGTTTAAAATAAAAATCAGGGTATAGTATCTGATAAAATTTTTGTTTTGCTCTTTGTGAATTTAAGGAGCAGTCAGAATTATTGCTTCAATATTAAAATATACTAATTAGTGAGATATTTTGGTAGGTTATGGGGTAAGCAACAAATAATGTTTAAAGTTGAAATCATCCTGGAAAATATGGGATGTATGCATTTTTCATCTAAGTAGACCTAAACAAAATAGGTGCCATCCTATGTAGGAAACACTGTACCCATGTCGCAGCTGCCCTTAGGAATGCGTAAAGAAAATAATTTCTATATAATGCATTTGAAAAACACTTATTGAGCAGCTAATGCTTGGCAGGCACTGTTTTAAGCCTGAAGGAATCGGAAGTCCTTGCTTTTGAAAAGTTTACATTCTTACAGGAGGGTGTGTGTGTGTGTGTGTGTGTGTGTGTGTGTGTGTGTTCGTACACGCACATGTGCGTGTCTTGGTGTGGGGAGTGCTAAGGAGAGGAAAGGGATGCAGAAAATTAAGTAAGGAAACAAATTTAAAATAATGAGATTTGCCATGAAAAAACAAAACAGGATAACATAATAGATAGTGATGAAAGAATCTACTTCATTTGTACGTTCTAACCACGCATCTTTGAGTAAGTGGTAGTTGAGCTAAGAATTGAATGACAGAGAGAGTGCCAGTCATGAAAAAAGCTGAGCAGGAGCAAACTTGGTATGCTGAGGAATGGAAAGAAGGCACATGTGGCTGCAACAGAGTGCTCCTGAGGAGAGTGTGTATGAGACGTTAGGGAGGACTCAGGGCTTACCTTCTGTAAGGAGCAGTGAGCGAGGCAGGATAATGTGTTTACCTTTAATTCTGAGTATAATGCAAAGCCTACTGAGGAATTTAAGCAAGGGATAATGTGATTCATTTACTTCTTTAGAAATATACTCCTTCTGCTAAATGGAGAACGACTGTAGTGAGACAAGAGTGGAAGTTAGGTGGCCCTGCAGGAAGTCATTGCAGTTTTCTAGCCAAAAGAGGACGATACTTTGGGCAAAGAAGATAGTGGTAAAGATGGACAAAAGTAGTGGGTTGCAAATGATGTTGGAGATTGACATGAACAGATGTGATGATGATATGGATGTGGAGAGTGAAGTTAAAAATGTTGACTCTTAGGATTTGGGCCTGAGGAAATTCATTTTCCTGACATGGGATAAACTGAAGGAAGAGCAGGTTGGCGATGCGGGGTGGTAATTAACAGTTCTGGCTTTTAATATGTCAAGTTTGAAATGCACTTCAATCATCCAAGTGAACTGGTAAACAGACAATTGGATTTATGAGTCTGGAGTTTAGGAGAGAGGCTAAAACTAGCAATAGAAATTTGGATATCATCGGCAAAGAGATTGTGTTTAGTGCTATCGCTCTGCTTGAGATCATCAACAAAGAAATTAACCGAGTTACTAAGAAGGCCAAGAATTTAATCCTAGGTACTTCAAATTTAGAGCTGAGAGGAGCAGAGAAGGAGAGGGGAGTGAAATCAGAGAAGTCAAGAAAAAATATATGAAAAAGTGGCAATGCAGCTGCTGAGAGGGATGAGTTAAACCAGTCGGGTATTAGAAATATCAGGACACAGGGAAAAACAAAACATATTAAATTTCAATGAGTGATGATTTTTTTTTTTAATGCCACAGAATCTTCAATAAAAGGCAAATGACTCCAAACATTGAGATTTAATTTGGAGCTCCCACCACAGCAGCATCTATATACCAGTGTTCAGTTTATTTATTTAAATGCACAAATGTCAATGGTGTAATTTTTCAATTAAGGTAGCAGCCAATAAAATTGTACAGGAAAAAAAGTGGTAGAAGAAGATTACAGCATTCTTTACTTCTTAGCCAGGTTGTGTCTAAATGTTTAAAGTAATACATTCTCTTGTCAAAATACCTCAGCAATGCTTGTTTTTACAAATATTTAAATGTGACTTTTCAGCCAAGTTTGCTGTAGGAAGGTCATGAGAGATTAATCTCAAATTAGCTGAAACAGTGAACACAACTAAAAGAAAAAAAAAATGGCCTTGCAATGTAGTACAACCAAGGAAATAATTTCAAAACACTAATGAGCAGTTGCTCATCAGCATTGGGTCATTATGATTATACTAATAAGTCAGGTTGGGGGACAGGAATGAATAATCTTCACAATACAGAGTAAATACTTAATTTAGCTGTCTGCCTTCATAGTATTTACTATTTCTGTACTAAAAGCTTGCAGTTCTGGGTTGAAATACGTGATTTTTTTTCGGTAAAAATATTTAAATACAATTTCAATTCCAGCTTCATCATCATCATCACTGCTACTATCAATTCACTCATTTCCAGTTATAAGCTTTTCCATCCATCAACACTGAGAATGATTTATTTCATTAATGATTCTGGAAATATGGCAGTATTTAACAACATGATATGATTAGCATAACCTCATTTCTATTATTAGATTGCAGTTGGTCCTGCCTTCACTTTATGTATGCATCTAGATAAATAAGGCATGTATGTAGGCACAGAGGGAAAGGAAACAAGTAGGTGTATTATTCTATGTCGTTACGTGACATGGAGTATCCTATGATACACAGTATAGCAACCTCGGTATCTTTCTCTGAAGAGAACCTCATATTGCTTCCTACTTCATCCCTGAATCGATTCCCACTTTTTACATTGCCATTTGTTATACCAGAAATATTCATTTTTTACAAGCTGACAATCAACAACACTATTTTCCACTTTCCTTAAAAGGAAAATCTGTGGTCTTGAATTCCTCTTTATTAAAGACTATCCTTTTCTCCCCAAGGCAAGCATTGTTAACGTTTGAACCTCATTGCCATTATGATCAGCCCCTTGGAGCACGCTATCCTACCTACTTTCAGTCATAGTTCTCTCATCTTTCTTGATATAATTTGGCACATTTTGAGAGAGATATAATAACTTTGGGAACATATGCTGTTGGGAAGAGTAGCAGTGTAGAGTGCTCGTGTAAAATGTGAGCATTTTGGAACATGACAGATTCAGGCGTTTTGTTAAAGGAGGTCCTGGACAGTTTTACTGAAATGTGTCTTCAACGTAAGGCTCGTAATGGCTCAAAAAGAGCCAGTTAGTGAATGAACTATTTTGTTTATTTTCCATATGAATTATGGTTTTTATAATTAATGATATAAAGCATTTTTTAATATAAATATAATATGGGAGAGCACTAGTGTCTGGGATTTCAATTCAGGTATTTCTGTCTCTGGATGGGTTACTACTGGCACATTTTGAGAACATATTTTGTCCTAGATACTACGCAAAATGTTCTGAATCAATCATCTTATGGAATTCTCTCAAGTCTATAATGAAACAATTATAAATTCTTACAGGATTATAAATAGAAAGATACTATTGCAGATGAAAAATGTTTGTTTAGGATTCCACAGTTGGCAAGCAAGAGCCAGGGTCCAAACCCAGTTCTCTCTGACTTCAGAGCCTGCCTTCTGTTCTCCAGGTGTACTTTCAGGCATCTTAATTCCTGATCTAAATCTTAAACTGTTGAAGTGCATCAGGGCTTCTCTGCTGCATACAAGATTGTACATGTCTATAATCATGATAATGTCACTGAAAACAAGAAGAGACAAATACAAAAATTATGAAATTTTAAAATACCACTTCTAAGTGGAATTTAAGATTTACCAAAACTGTTGCTAACTTCTAATATGTGTGGAGATTGAATTTGAAAAATCTGAGTTGACTACTTAAAGGTCTATATATGTCCTGGATTTTCTCACAGTGTTTTGGAGAGAGTTAATGCATTATTAAATATTATTGACTGGCCAATTAAGCACCTTTTCTTTAAGGAATCATGTAGAATTTATGGGTCTTTGATAAGGAATTATTTAGCCAATTTAATGCCAGTTGCAGTGAATTAAACATTGTGCTAAAACAATTGAGGAAGATTATCATTGATTCAATTTGGTCAAAATGATTTCCAAAAGTTTAAATCCTTGTTTTGTTTTGCTTTCATATTTTCATTTTTAATGTGATTCATTGATTTTCCTAAGGAAGGGTATCAAATTTCTCTCCAGTGCTCACAATGAAAGTCTGTCTGAATGTTTACCTATCAATATAACACATAAGTTTTCATTTACTTAGAGATATTAAATAGAATTCTTTGGTCTGGATTTCATAAAAGAAGCATTTCTGTAGACATAGAAAATATGGGTAATCTGTTAAATACAGGAAATTACATGATTTTTTATATCATTATCAAATGTAGAAAAGTTAAGGTCAAGATTCTAAAAAACTTACTAGAAATAAATGGTTTATTATAAATTTGTTTAATCTCTATGCCAGATATCTGTCATATCTCACAATCAAAATATTCCTAAAAACTTAAGAGAATTTTCACAAAACAATATTTTGTATTTGAAATGAAATTAGTATTGGATGATTGGATTAAAAGCCAGTAGAAGTTGCATGTTATGATATTTATATGTAGAAATATATAAGTGTTCTTGGTAATCCTTTTTCAAATTTTCATTACTTTTTCCCAGCATCTATATAGATGCTGGTGACTGGCATATAATAGTTGTCCAATTAATAGCTGTAGAAAAAATAGACTAGCTTGATGAATCTTCCCATCTCTGAGCCTTCCTGTGTTGCTATGACTTTAATTTCTAAATTATATGCTCTCCCTTCTCAATAATAAAACTATATAAATTATTCACTGCTGAGGAATAAAATAAATTATTATTCCAACTCCTCAGACTTAACTTTTTAGTAATATAAATATTTTAAACATCTAGTGAAGTTAGGTTGTAAGATGTTGCTTCTCCTGTAGGATCCCACTCAAGTTTCCAAAAGGGTTCAGTTTCAACAAAAAACACTTGTATATTTCTCTACCAATTGCAAAATGTGGGATTCTTTTCTTGGGTATGCACTAAAGTAGCTGATGTTCTAAATTGAAACAAAATGTGTCTTTTTTTTACACTCCTTTCCAAATTTGGATATAATGTCAGCTTCCTGAGAATAATCAAATCTTTATTCCTCCCTTCTATATACTAACTATGTTAAGACTTGCTTTAATTCTCTTGATTTTCATTGAGACTTCTAATGCCAAAATTATTTGTGATCTACATGCCTACATAAAAATACATTTCATCAAACACCTTTATCTTTAACTGGTTAAAGTTATTATATTTTATTATTTCCAATATAGCTTTAAATTAGTACTTTTTAACTTTATTTTTGACCATTTGGTTTTTCCATTGGTGTTTCCATGTTGATTGTTGTTTCTCTTTACATCTTGGAGTTTTTACCTAGTCTCCATTACAAGACTGGTTATATTCAGGGATTTTTCGGTCTCATGAACTAATAACATTTGTTATAGATTCTGCTTTTTTATTTCAGAAAAAATCAGTGACAGCATTAACATTTGGGATTATTTCCTTCCAGTTCTTTTCTGTGCACACACACACACACACACACTGCACACATATTCATTTTGAGTTGGTATTATACTGTAAATAAAGTGTTATAGCCTTTTTTTTTAAAACTTGAGACTATATTGTAAACTTTTCTACATGTAATTACATGGTCTCTGAAATTTAGTGATTTAAAAATTAAATTGCAAATATATGGTCTCATAGACTATGTTCCTGCTACCAGATGTCCTTGGGCTTGTGGACTTTCTGAAATGCGAGGAAATGTAAGTAAGAAAGAAGAGCTAACAGGAACTCAGGAATTACTCTGTCTGTATAATGCCTGCCAGTATTACAGGAGTAAGCAATATGACCTTTCAAATCAAGTAATAAATTTCTACCAATAATAAATAAATTTTAAAAACTTATTCTATCACTACATCATTTACAATCCCCTTTCTGCATTTTCTATTCATTACAATAACTAAAACAACCCCAAAAATAACAAAAGCAAAAACCACAACAACAATATGACTATTGGCAGAGGTATTATAAAGATAGCTGGGAGTAGGGACCCATGTGGACTTCATGTTCCTTTAAAAGATATTTATACACTAATTTAGTTTCTCTCTGTATATATATAAAATCACTTAGATACTATGTATTAACTAGGAAATAGGTGAAAATATGGCTAGCCAAACAAATACTATTTAAAGAGTGTTTACTAGGGACCAAACACTGTTGTGGGCATTTCATGTGTACAATGTTTTGAAATCCTCACGTCTTTGTGAGGGAAGTATAGTATTATTTTCATTGTCCAGAAGGAAAACATGAGGCACGGAAAGGCCAAGGAACTTGCTCAAAGTCAAACAGCTAATAAGTGGCAGTGTCTCTCAACCAGTAACCCCACTCAAATGTCTAACGGAGCATCACAAACTTTACGGATGAAAACAGAAATCTTGAAGTCCTTCCTCAAAACATGCAACGTTCTTTACATAGCACCCCTCTTAATCCAGTTGTTCAGACAAAAAGAACAAACAAAAAAACAAACAAAAACCCTGGGAATTACCTTGATTATTCTTTCCCCTCATGTCCCATACCTGAGTCCTGCAAAATCTACCTTCAATATACATCCTGTGTCTGACCACTATCTGCATCACTACACCCTAACCTAAGCACGATCACTTCTCACCAGGAGTCCTCGAGTAGCCACCTAACTAGTCTGTTTACATCCATATCCTTTCCTCATGACCACTCATCAAACAGCAGCCAGAGTAATCTTTTAAAAATATGCATTGGCTGTCATCACCCATTTACTCAAAATCCTCCAATGGTTTCCTAACACACATATAACAAAATCTACACCCCTTACCATATCCTGTACTGCCAACATGACCTGGCTCCCATGTGCTTCTCCAACATCATATCTGTCCACAATCTGCCACTCCCATTTTATCCTAGTGACACTGACTTTCTTGGGATGCACCAAATTCGTTCCTGCTTCACACTCTTTATACTTACTATTTCCTCTGCCTTAAATGCTCTTTTGTAAGATCTTGACATAGCTTCATCCCTTGCATCACTAAGGTCTCTGCTCACATGTCACCATCTCAAAAAATCCTTCCCTGATCACCAACTATTAAATAAGCCTCTACTTAAAATTGCATTAACTGTTCACTTACATTGTTTGTTTCACTGGTGTCCCAGCAAATATTTATCACCTGGCTCTCCGGGTGATATAAAAGACCAGATTTGTAGCATTAGCCATTTTCCGTGGTGTAAGTACTTCTATCTTGGCCGATTTCAATCTACCATCACTTAATTCCACTGAATGAGGAGTTGGGAAGATATCCACACAATAGGCTTTTGAAAGCCAGTGCAAGCTGGCTCCAGCACACCATTTGTGTTTTGTCTGTATTTTTAGAATGTAAGCCCCATGACAGAGGAATTGGTCATTACTTACTTCAACAACTAAATTAAAAGCTCAGTGAGTTGCTCAATGATATTTGTAGTAAGTAACATGTTCCTCAGTGGTATTTATTGAATGAATGAACTGGTGAACTAATTGATGAATCACCATGTGAACTTTAAAATATAGATAGAAGTGCAAAATGTGAGGGGATGAAATAGGAATCTTGGAAAACAAAGTTAAGGATAATATGAACCAAAGAAGGTTTGACTCCAGGCATAACTGTTAAATCAGGAAGCCACCACAATCCCCACTGGAATACTGCCATGTTAATCTGCCTAGAAGAGATCACTGAGAATTTAGATATTTAAATTGAGTTCTGTTCCTATTTAAATAATTTCATTTGTGTCTAGGCTGCAGAAATTGATCTGAAGTTCATCTAGTACATTGTGTACTTTAAGCATTTGATGAATTTCTAAGATGTTGTTCATGTCAAGAACATCTTCAATTCAAATCATGACCTTCTGTTGGTTTGTATTATAATTTTAAAATTTATGACCTAGACACAAAAAAGGATTACACTCACGAATTACAATAGTCAAATTGTTCTTCACTTCTGTTGCTGATGATACTTGATAGTGTATAACACTGAACAAGCAAATGTTGGGAGAAAAGTCTCCTCTACATAAAATATATGTAAAGTCAGATTTCAGTAAGCAACTATTTACTACCTGCTGTTTATGGTCACTGTTTGTAATACCATTCTTATACTCACTGCAGACGTGAATCCTGGGCTCAGGAAAAGTTAAGCCTCTATTTTTCATACCTCTTATAATGCTTTGCTAGTAACTACTAGTTATTTCCCAACCATCCACCATATGTTTAGGTTTAACAGAGTCTTGGATTCATAATGACACACTTCATTAAAGTGTTTCTTATGCTTTCTCAATTTACAATTATCTCTCCATTTATTTTTATGAGAAATTGCATAGGTGTTCTGCTGTCATCCATTCTCTGATATTTAGTTGGATTCAGTTTGTGGTGTCAGATTTTATTATTGATGATCTTGCAGCTTTATCATTTGATATTTATTAGTTCTGGTCAGTTAAACTGCTCCAGAAGCTCCATGGATTATGTTTAATGCCATGGGTATCACAAATGTATAAAAATTTAGAGATTAGAAGACTTTTGGTTTGAGGGAGAGCTTGATTTTATATCAATGGCATCCTACTTTTGTTTCCCGGAGATGTGTTATTTAATATTTTCTAAACTTTATGATTAAATGTTCTATTGGGCGGTGAACTAAGAATCAGAATTCAGTGACAGCATGTAATACTTTAAATGGAAATGTTTGTAAGGTTTTTCTAGTGAAGGTATATACATAAGTTAATCATATGAAGGCTGACTGAATGCTCACAGAAGGACACTTCCACTACAAAAGTGTCCAAAATAATTTCCTCTTTTTCTGGATGACTATAATCATATGACACTCACAACCTATTGAATTGGAAGGATTTCAATGTTAGAAAATTGTTCTTATGTCATTTTTTTGTGTGTGTCTCCTGCAGTTTGAGCTTTCCTTTGATTAAACTAGACGGCCTTGATTTTTTTCTAGTCCTGAAGGTCAAAAAAAAAAAAAAAAAAAAAGTACTGACTCCAGTGCAACCAATTAAGCCTAGATGGAGAGCTTTTGAAAGTTGATGGGCAGTCAAACTTGTTTAAGAGCCAAAAGCTTGTTTGTGAAGGTAGCTTAGAGAGGTCCATGATATTCCCTGTGTTGTGGGTGTGTGTGCTGTGGACCCTTTTCAAGGCTTCAAAATCCAGCTCCCAGCACTTTATAAATCGTTTTTGACTTGACATCACTGAAGTTGTTTTATGATTTGGTGAGTTTCTAACTCCCAATGAATCAGAAGCAATCTAGACAGAATACAAAGAGCAAAGAATTTGCAGAGTGGTAGTTGCTAGCATTTTGGCATATGTCCTCTTAAAGTGGTAGCCTTTCAGAAATATTTGTGATAACTTTTTGGCACTCAATCCTTAGAAAATGTTTGTCTAGTTACAGGAGTACCATCTCCTATCTTTATTTTAAAATCTCAGCTAGAATGACACCAGAATCTAAGAGCTTTATCATTTTTCATTTCATTTACACTCTTCATGCTTCATTGGCAAATGAGGTCAACTCTCTAAAATTTGGGGTAAAGGCCAGCTTGACAAACTTTGGCAGAATGCTCTCTTTTGCAAGTTTTCCTTTCAGAGGGAGAAAATGTGATTTAGCAAATATTAAAGTTTGTTATCTTGGTGGAATTCCCTTTCTATCAATGATGAGGGATGAGTCATCTGTACCCATTATGTGGTAGGTGGGTGGGTTCAATCTATAAGTCCTTGAGAAACCACTTCAGAGGCTTCTTAACTCCCCTAAGAGGTGATACTGCCTTTTTGATCACTTATTCAATTGAATTTAAAAAAATTATGGAGCATCCAGTATGCATAAGTCATGTGCTAGACAATTATAGAGGATTCTATAGTTTCTACAGCTAGCAACTTATAATTTACTTTTGGTAGTAAAATGGGAAACTTGCTTCATTACAAAGAAAAATAAAATTAACTGAAGAGATGTTCAGTTGTTAGTTGGAAATATAAATCTGGGACATGCGAATGTGGTTGGGGTAGAAATTGAGATGTGGAAAACAGCTGTGTAAAGGAGTGCATTGAAATACTAGGCATGACAACTGATCTAAATCATAATTTTCTAGTCATGTGAAGTGGTACAAGTTACCTTAACAAAATTACCATACACTACATGTTTTAAAACAATACCAATTTATTGTCTTACAGTTTTCTAAGTTGGAAATCTGAAATAGGTCTCACTGGGCTAAAAGGAAGGTGTAGGAAGGGTTGGATTCCCTTCAGAAGGCTCTGGGGGGACATCTGATTCCATGCGCTTTTCAACCTCCACAGCCCACCCTCCTTTGTTGGCTCATGCTCCTTCCTCCGTCTTCAAAGCCAGCAAGTGTGGCTTGAGTCCTCATGGTACATCCTTCTGACCTGTCTTCTGCTGCCTTCTTCAACTTTTAAGGAGCCTTGTGATTACATTGGACACACTAGGATAATCCAAGATTATCCCCCATCTCAAGCTCTTTTACTTATTCATATCTGCAAAGCCCCTTTTGCATGTAGTGTAACAAATTCACAGTTTCTAAGGGGCCATTATTCTGTCCATCACATGTAGGCTCTCTTGTTTTGATCTTCTAATCACTTACTACTTATCTCACAGAGTTCTTGTTAATATAAACAAGCTTCTGTATGCTAAAGTGCCTGGTACAGAGATAAATAAAATATTATTTTCCCAAAAGAAAAGATTAGGAAATAGGACAGAACATTTTGACACATCTTTGTTTAGGGAACTTGAATTAAAAAGTACCACAGCAGGAGCACCCTGAGAGACTATTAGGTTAGTGCCATCTTCTGAACGCTCCTTTTGTCTTCACTTTCTTCCCATCGTTTGTTTTGCATTGTAGGCAAAATGCTGTATTAGGAAAGCATGATCTTTTGGAAAAAAAAAATCCCTGAATTATAAATAAATACTTTTCCAAAGTGGAAGAGGGTTTCAGAAAGGGGGAGTACAGCATAGTCAAAAGCTGTAGAGACTTCAAAGAGAATAAGGATGAAGAAAAAGAATATGGTTTTTCCGACTAGGCACTAGTAACTCTCCTGAGTGGTTACAGTAGAGTGATGGGGTGCCCTGTGGATTGCAGGGGTTCAGTTGTGTAAGGGAGGTAAAGTATAAACAACAGAGTGTACAGCCTACTCTTAAGAAAGTTCCTGGAGAAGGACAGGAAAGTGGGGCAATATATAAGCATGAAAATAGCTGGTGCTATTTCATTTGTAATAGCTAAAATTGAATGAAAGTGTTAAGTGACTGATCTGTTGAAAGAATTCATGAACCAAGATCAGAAAGTTTCATTCTGTGTTTGATTTGTTATTCTACAATGTTAACGCTGTATTTCTAAGTCATCCCATCACTACAAATCTTTGCTATTATTCCCCAAATGCTTTGAACTAGAGTGATTCATTCATGTCTGTAATGTCATAAATTGGAGAACGTGTAGGTTCTTCTTACCCTGACAACTGTAAAATCACAAAAACAAAGGCAGTGCCTGGTATTTCTCCAGGGTGAATCAACATTAGAAGTCAAGCTTTAACGCATCACATTTCTGATCGTCTATGATTCACACCCATATTGTGCTCTGGGATGGTTTCACTGAAACCTGCTCTTTTACCCGTAGTTGGTAGGAAAGCTGAGCTGTGCCAATGACATGTTCATGGGCGGCAAGTCAATTTTTTAAAACCATAGATTGTTTCAAATGAGAGAGAAATATGTGAGGAGAGAATAGATGTCAAGGGCAGAAAAAAATCTGCTTTCAGCTAACATTGTTAAAAATGATAGCAACTTAATGAAGCATAGAGTACTAAATGCATTAATAAACTGAGTGAGAAGCTTATTCATTCCATTTTGGATTCCATTTGCTCCTCTTCCTAGTATTCTTAAGACAGAACTAAAATTTTGATACCTTCTGGACCAACAGTTCCCTTTGGAGTTGATAATTAATTTGAAAGAAATTATTAAGGCATAGTTCTTGAGTTCAGAATGTAGTGTAGTCACTGTATGAAGCAGTTGTTTATCAAGATAATTAAGAAAATGCATTAAATGTTTGCTTATGAGCAAACACTAAATTACCAGCATTGGTAATATCATTACCTGAAGGAGAATGATTTGTTTATTTACATGAGATGTATTCATAATCTTTTTTATTCTGATTATGAATATTTTCAAACATACTGGAAAGAACAGAGAAGAGAATTATTGTGCACTCATTTGTGTCCCCTACAATGCTATGTTGAAATCTAACCCAGGTAAATGGGACCTTACTTGAAAACAGGGTCTTTGCAGATGTAATCAAGTTAAGATGAGGTCACACTAGATTTGGGTTGGGTCCTAGTCCAATATGATGGTGTCCTCATAAAAAGGGGGAAGAGACACAAATACAGAGACACGGAGAAAAGAATTCTACATGCGGATGGAGACTCACAAGGAGAAGATGGCCCCATGAAAATGGAGACATGCAAGGGGAAGATGGCCCTGTGAAGATGGAGGCAGATTTTAGAGTTATGCAGCTACAGCCAAAGAATACCTGGGGCCATCAGATGCCATAAGAGGCAAGGAAGTTTTCTCCCTAAAGCCTCCGGAGGGAGCATGGCCCTGCCAGTACCTTGATTTAGAACTTTAGCCACCAGAACTGTGAGAGAACACATTTCTGTTGTTTCAAGTCATCCAGTTTGTGGTAATTTGTTATGGCAGCCCTAGGAAACTATGACAAGTAACGTGGACCCAGATGTACCCAACACCCTACAGAAATTAATGCATCACCCATCTTGTTTCAGCTCTATACTCACCCATGCCCGACACCACCCCAGATTATTTTGAAGTGAGATTCCATACATGTCACTTTCTCCATAAATATTTTCATTATATATCTCTGAAAGATAAGACTTTTTAAAAACATTTATTTGATATACCTCTTAAGATTATCTTAATCTGTAACCTCATCTTATTTTATTTCTTTGCAATTTATGTTTTGAAGAAATCATGCTGTTGGCCCAATAGAAGTTCTGGGTTTTGCTAATCGTTATCCTTGTGGTGCTGTTTAACATGATTGTCTGTCACTGTTTTTCTTTAAAACTGATAGGTAAAATTTTATAGGTTTGCTATGATTTGAGTTCACTTTTGTTGGCATGAATACTTCATGGATGGTGCTATGTGCCTCCATAACATTGTGGAAAAATTCCCAGTGTCTCTTTTGGGGTGGTTTATTGGCCATTGATGACTATTGCCTAGATCCATGGTTTCAATAGGAGCCTCCTTCTTAGTAAATGGTAAATACTGTTTAAAATCACAATTTCCTCCACATTGTTTGTTTGTTTGTTTGTTTCCAGTTAACATTGTATCTTTCCATTCATGGCTCTTCTTTTACTGGCTATTCTTGCTTGTTAATTCTTCCAAATAAACTTTATAATCAATTTGTCTAGCTCTAGGAAAATAAAATAATAGTTTTAAAGAAGTTGCATTACATTTATATAATAACTTAGGGAGAGCTAAGAAATAACTTGTTATTTTTCCAAGCTAAAAATTGAGATTTGCTTTAGAGAAGTCCTTCGCTGACCCTTGAAGATTTAGGCATTGATGAAAACAGTTTTAAGAAACAATTTCACCGAATAATTAAATTTTCTCTTCAGAGGATTATCATTCGTCATTCAGTTATGTTATTGTTTCTTAGGAATCCTGGGGATGCTGAGGTAACTCATCTTCAAGTGTATAAACGTCACATGAGTTTAATGTGAAAATAAAAAAATCTGTTTTAGTGGGGGGCAATGTTTCTGTTTCTTTGTCACATGGAATCCAGTTACCTGAGGTGAAATGGCACAGCTGTTTACCTGCAACTTTACTAAGTCACACTCAGCGATGGTAATGTATGCTTGGAGAGGAGATGAGTAAGCTGCATATTATAACTGAATGACAGTTACAAATCACATCAATATGTGAAATTGTTTTAAAGGAATTTGCCTGAAGATAGAAAGTGCAGACAGGAAAGGGGCTGTTTCTTCCAAACTCCCTACGCACTATTCTAGTTTATTTAAGGAAGTGTAAAAAAATTACGTGAGGATAAAAAACTCACCCAGAAAATAATTCTTAGACGTATTTCCAGGTTGATTTTTCTAAGTATAAAACTTTTATTGTTGTAGTTTAACTTAAGGTGATACCAGTCACAGTGTTATCAAAATCTGTACAGAGAATTGTTAGTTTTCAGCAAGTAATTTTCTGAAGTTGTTCAGAAACTTTTGGCAAGAACGAAGAGTCTGGTCACTTGTGGCTTAGTGGGGGTGGGGCTTCCAGTGAATCCTCTATTGTATGCAGATTTTTCATTAATTCCCCATATTCAGCTCCACTTCTTAACCCTGCCTCTAGTCAGGGAGTCTCTGCTGGGCTTCAGTCTGGTTTATGGTCACCCTGGGTACTTTAGTTTGATCTCCTTCATCAGCCAACTTCAACAGACTTTCAGAAAAATGCTGTACTCCCCTCATTCTCTTCTCTGTTTTGTTTCTCATTTCTATTTTAGTTCTTTACTCGCTCCTTAGAGGTAACAGGTGTAAGAGCAGATAATCGTATGAATTATGTTCATCAATTCAAACAGAGACATTATCTGCATATCCATAAAGCTTCCCATATTATTCCAATGGATGCTAAACTTGAGAATGTACCAGTGACATTCAAAAGTCTCATTAAAATCTCTGAAACACAATACTCTTTGGCAGCATTATCCTAGTTCTGTGATTTTCTAAGGAAAAAGAAACTGGGATAAAATAGATTCCTGAGTCATAGCAGAGGATATTATGTTTTAAAAATCCCAACATAGCAATGCATGCCCTGGAGATCTGTTTTGTATGTCAGATTTATACACATGGGTTCTAGGTGGACTGAGCTCCTGACCTTATTTTACCCAGATATCACTGTATCTCAGTCAAGAAGTGAAGAAGTTTGGACAGTGTTGCCCTTTGTGATGGTCATTGCATGTTCCTTGCTACTTTGGAAATGAAGGATTGCTCCAGAAAGACCTATTCTCCAATTCCACTCCTAAATGAGATCAAATTCTTAATACTCTGCTTATTATAGAATAAGCATACAAGTTAATGCTGCATCAGTGAAGTAATCCCATGATATTGTGTTAGCATGCAAATAAGTAGCAAATGGAATATGAAATAGAATGGTGCCTTCAGTATGGTAAAATGTAATACATTTAGTATTTCAAAAGTCACTTTGGATTTTTTTCTTTTTTTATTTCAGACACCAAGTTTGTAAGAAGTGCCCTCCAACAGCAAACATTTGGTTTGTTGATTCTAAGATTCATTGAAGCCATCAAACAGAGAATAGTTCTTATTCTGGAGTGTTTACTTTTTTCATTGCACACCATTAGAGGTCAAGGTTTTATACACCTAGAAATAAGGTTTTAGAACACTGCTTCTGAAAACTCTTTGCAGTAAATACACAAGACATAGTTAAGATAAATAATATAGTTACATCAGAGAGTTATTCTATTACTACAATTACAATTTTGGAGTATTTAGAAAATCACTTAATTTTCAGTCATTCTCTGAAGTCTTCAAAGAACACTTTTACTATTCATTGTGTTTCTCAAAATTGCTGTGTACCATGTTTTAAATATTTATTCAAAATACTGCATGCTAACTAATTTCATTAACTGTGCATGGGACGTGAAATAATCCATAGAAATTAAAGAGGGGGATGTTGTTTTGAAATGGATTTCTCTAATATTCTCTAAGGCAGTGGCTACTTTTCCCATGTCACTTAATGCTGGCTGTCATATTGAATTTTAGAAAGCATCTGTGGGGTTTCTAGTAGAACTTTCTTTCATAGATTTTATTTATTATTCTAGAGCCAATATGGAAGCTCTTAAATCATAAGTCTGCACTGTAGCTCCAAAAGAATTTGGCTTCTTCCAATATTTACTAGCTGAGCTGATTTTTAAACAAAGTTCTTTACCCGTAACCACATGGTACCTTTATTTTTCTTTTGGAGTACCTGAGATTTCTTATACACTTTGCTATTTCTCTCTTTGTTTTCTATCTTCAAAAATATCTCTATGATATTTGTTTCTGGAAGGAGTGATACTAAATTTAAAATATTTATACAGATTCCCTCTTCCAAAGAATATGCCGTATTTTATATTCATTATCTCATTGTCTCTTCTGTGGTTTTGTCTTTGAAAAACAAAAGATTGGGAAGCAGAGGGTAAAAGAGTTGAAGTAACTTTCTCAGTTCATAAAGACATTAATAGGACAGACACCCAAGCAATGTATGTCTTATTTCCTGCAAATGACAAAGTACTGTTCAGAGTTGCAAATAGAACTGGTGTTGACTGAGATCCATGCTCTAAACAACAGAAAAGACCTGTATTAAATTAATAGAAGTAACATGGAAACATGACACAATGAAGATTTACTTATTCAAGTAAATCCAATAAATATCAAATGCCCACTATTTCAAAAGAAATCTAATGTCTTTGAAGATATAAGTTTTAGTGTCTGCCTTCTAGGAACTCACAATTTAGGTATTGGTATCCTTTATCATTTTATAGACCTTGTCAGTAACACTTTGAGATTATCTGCAGTTAAGACCAGAGTGTTTCATATTTTTTAGTAGAGACAGCTCTCTCTGTGTTCTTTTAGATTAACCGATTGGTATATTCCTCAGAAAATTTCTTTATAAATAAGTTCCATATGGGTGAGGAAATCACAGCAGTTATTGAATATGAATTGTCTAAAAGAAATAATTCCTTAAAACAACTAAAAATGTGGTGATAACCAGTATTTTGGATAATAATGGAGTTTTTTCCATCTTACTTTTACTCTTGTCTTTTTACTCATACTTATTTTAACTTTTCTTTGCTTAAAAATGTTATTTTTATATTATAAAAATGTCTTAATAGAAAATTTGAAAAAAATAATTAAAAATTAACACTTGATATGTTAATAGAAACAATATGGTATGAAAAGTAAAATCCCTCTTTTTCTCCTTGACTCCTCATTCCAAAACCCCAGACATGACAGCTGTAATACTTTCATGTTTGTCCTTCCCCAAAATGCCCAAGCATATTCAAGCATTTATATGTACATACATAGACATGTGTGTATAACTACAATTGTACTGATCTGCATCTCTTTGTAAATATAAATTCATCTTGTTTCCCACCTGGAGTGACAGTCAATAAAACAGAATAGTCAAAGCCCAGACAAATTAGAACAGCTGTCTTGGCTGCTCCTTGCTATGCTGGGGTTTCAGCTGGTCTTAGGGGAGAGGAGGCATTTGGGAGGCTTTGGCAGAAGCGATTTACCAACCAGTACAGAAGCATTTCATTATTTTAACCACCAGTTCTTTCACACCTGTGCTTAGAAGGCAACGACCAACTTGGTTTTTTTCACTCAATGGCTCATGGTCTTGCCCTCTCTGCATACAAGTATGCCTGTGTTCTAGCAAATATTGCAAAGAACCAGGATTGGAACCATCTGTGTTATGCCCCTTCTGGGCCGACGTTTTACAGTTTTAAATTCAGTTCTTTAGAGTGTGCTGTAGGCACAATACATCTATTCATGAAGTTCCCATGTCAAAAATAGGAAGCAGATAAAGGGTATTTCTAGCACCTTCCTTTCCTGATTCCCTCTGGGGCTCAGCAGGGCCTTTGATCACCTGGTATTGAGTCTATCCTCCCACTTGTGCCCTTTCTCTGACCCCAACCACCCTGGTTTTTTAGCTGTCATCTCCCCATATCTTATGCATTTACTAACCAAAACATAACCTCTTGCTTCCCATTGGTTTTCTTTTCATATTTCTCAATATTCCAATATATTATCAACTCATGGAGGGCAGGGACTGTAATTTAAACTAGTTTGTATCTGTTTTCTCATGAGGATATGTACACATGTCACTCAATAATGTTTGTGCATTATTCTTCGTGCTAATGACTTTTGGACTGCCATGAGTAAAGATGCGCATTTGGACTATCACGAAGCATCCAGAATATTCCCTTTACTTCTTCAAATTCCATATAGATATAAACATAGAGGATTGCCACATTTCTCCCAGTTGTCATTCTGCTGGCTTACAGTAACTGCTTGCTCCTTTCTTCATTTCCCCGTCCTTTACACATATTTACCTATTGGTTGGTACAAAACAGAACCATTTAATATGTTCCTGTTTCAGTCAGTTGCCTGCGAGTCATTGCAATTTCTTTCTCTATTATTTCCTATTTGGTGGTGTAGAGGAAATGATATTTACTGAGTATTTACTGCTAAAGCCTGTACCAAGAGCTCTGCATGCATTTTCTCATTTAATCCAAATTGTCTCTTAGTGGTGTACTTATTATTGACCTGGATTCACAGAAAGGAAGCGACGAGTTAGAAAAGTGAAATAATTTGCCCCAAGTCACATAAATGCTGGAACCACAAATTGGACACAGAACTGTCCCTCCAAAGCCCCCTGTTATTTTTGCTGCACAAAACTAACTGCATCTAAATGTCACAATTTTTCTGAAGATTAAGTGATATAAGTAAAAGTGTTTTCTAAACTCTCAAGCGCTTATCCACACATGGAATTTCTAACTCAATTTTATGGTCTCTAACACAGTAAGCTGAGTAAATAGTATGTACAAATGCTTTAGGTGATAATCATTATCATGAAACTTTAAAAATGAGGTGAACTGATGTCAATGAGTGGCTAGAGAATTAAAGTCCAATCTTGGCACATTTCCTTTAAAGCCCTGGCTGTCTAAATGAAACATCTCTTCTTAGCAAAAAGTTATTAAATATGTTCATGTAATAGTAAAATCATTTTATTGGAATAATAAGGTTGGTTGTAGAATAAAATCTGAAATTAAATCGACTGTAGCATTGAGCCTTACACTTAATGTAAAATGGTGAGAGTACTCTGGAATTGAAAGTTGTGTTGTTGTTGGTCAACCCCAGGTGTTCCAGATTGCATATGTGATCGTGAAAGCAGCCAACTCCCCTCGGCCTGGCAACTGGATTTTGGAACGCTCACTTGATGGTGTTGAATACAAGCCATGGCAGTATCATGCTGTGACGGACACAGAGTGCCTGACCCTCTACAATATCCACCCCCGCACTGGACCCCCCTCGTACGCCAAAGACGACGAGGTCATCTGTACCTCATTTTATTCCAAGATCCACCCCTTAGAAAACGGAGAGGTAAGATGAGAACGCACACCAGAAGCACATTTAAGATGGCAAAGTAGGCCTGTCAGAAAGAGTTGGATATATCTGTAATTAATGTCAGGGAGATTTTAAAAAAGGATTTAGCAGGAGTACATTTAAATAAGTTATTAAATAAAAAAGAAAAACCTGAGATGATGAGAATTTTAACTACCTTCACACGTATGTGTTTCCCATCTCCAATAAATATCAGAGAGGAGGAAATGGGTTTAATTTGGAAAGTCGATGATTAATTTTACATATAAAGAGAATTTCCTGACAATGAGGATTGCTGATGATTAGAGAAAGTTTGGTGAACTGAAAGGAAGCCTTAGACTTGTGTGTACTCCAGCCTAAAGATGGAGATGAAAGGGGTGAATTTGTGAAGAAATGTAATCCACACAAAAGTCCCAAATAAAAGGTCCCTCAAGAGAATTCTGTCCATCTTTGTATGACTTTCTGTTGTCACCATGTAGAGCTACGGTGGAATTCATCCTTTTGGGCCAGATTTTGCTGAATCGTAATGTGCAGGGAATCACAAGGTTACAATTATATGGGAGCTGGAGCATATGCTTAATCCAAATGTGTTCTGCTTCTCTGTATTTTCTTTCATCCTGTGGTTGAGATTTTATATTCATTCATTAATTAACTGTGGCTTCACTTCTTACTAGATATGACCTTGATCCAGTTGCTTAAATTCTCTGTTCCTTGGTTTCCTTTCCCATAAATTGTGAACAATAGTAATAGTTCTTATTTCATTTGATTGTAAAGAAGATTAAATGAATTACCAGAATTACAGCACTTAGAGCAGGGCATGCATGTATTACGTATTACGTGTTTCACAATATTGACTGTTTTGTTGATGTTACTGTTATTATTATCATTATTCTCCTTCAAGGTACCCAAACCTTGATGCAGTGACACTCTTGGATTCCCTAAGACTTCTTAATTGTATATCAATAAACTTCCAATCTTTTCTATGCTTGGTCTAGTTCATCTCAGCCAAACTGCTTATGTCTACTTGCTTTTATACTCCTGTCGGATACTGTCACCTCACTTGTCCAGACATCTGAAGCTAGTGTCCTCTTTTATATTAATGTTTTCAGAAAATCAGCATTCACATTCTATCATGCCCACTTTAGCCCATCTAGGGTTATTTCTTCAAACATTCTGGGGAAATTTTTTAACATAAACCTAATGGACTCCCTTTTGAAACTATTACTCTACAACTATCTACTAGTCCCTCACTATATTTCAAACTCCACATGCAAAAACAACATTTTGGGGAAAAAAAATTCAAGTGTTGCTCTCAGCAGAGCTCTGAATCTGCCAAATAATGAGTCAAATTCAGTGAGTCAAAGAGAAATTCAACCTGTTTCATGCTCAGAGACATCCAATTCCCAACCAGATTGGCCCGAGGATATGGGAGTAGCTGTGGAGCATAGAGAAAAATATTGCGTTGAATTATTGTTTTTCTCCTGGTTCCAGTGTTTATCCAAGACTTCTAATTATCTAATATTTATAAAATTACCCTTTACCTTTTAAAAACTGATCCAATTCAGAAATTGGTTGGGCAAAACAAACAAACAAAAAAGGCCTAGATAGAAATGTAAAGCACATATTACATGTAAATCCCTAACTTGTGGAAGTTCTCTGCCCTTTAGACCAGTTTAACTTGCCAACATGGAACAAACAGAGTTGTTTGCTTGTTTGTTTGTTTAATTGGCTATATTGTTTTCACTCTTAGATGACATTTACTAAAAACTTTTCATTGATGGTGGCTATTAAGAACGACATATTCCATTTTATGATGTGTTTCTTTAAATCTGTTTGTCTCTACTTGGGAAGTGAATGAGGTAAGAACAGAAAGTACTTCAAAGTATTTGAAGTTAGTAGGATATAAGAATAAGAATGAAATTCAGACCTCTCCTATGGGATGCATTTCATTTTAGAAGCTTACTTTATGGAATGTTATTGAGAATGGCCCTAGAATAAACAGGACCAGAGAAGGTTGGTAATATTCTTCAGTACTCCCAGCTCAATAGGCAATAGGGCTAAGGATGGTCCTATGAGTTTTAGGCTAATGCTTCTTCCTTTACTCTAGTAAAGAATGGAATTTGGTGCTTTGAAACTGATAAAGTTGATAATTGCTAAAGGTAGTGATGCTGCACACAATATAAGTTGAAAGAGTCAGAATTCTGGAGACATCATGGCATAAAAGAATGTACATGAGAATCAGAAGACCTGAGTTCTAGTCCTGGTGATTGAATTTCTTGAACACGTAAATTAGTTCAGTACATAAATTTTTTCTAAGACGTCTTTCAGTTGTAAAGTAACACAGTTTTGGATGTCACCTACAAGATAACATTTGGGTGCTTATCGCCAACATGTCTCAAAGAAGTGACTGTGAAATAAATTTCTGTTTCATTAGCTTTAAGTTTTCAAATAATATGCTTTTGGATACCACCGTAAGTTTAATTATTAAGTTCTTTGTCCAAACCTTCCCAGAAAAAAAATGGCAGTCAAGTAAGAGAAACAAACATATAAACCAGTAAATACAGCAGGATCTTGTAAGAGCTACAACAGAATGTGTACAGAGGGCAGTAAATCCCCCTGTGGGAGTGGGTGGAGCTACTTTGGGGCAACAACTTCACAGAATGCAAGGAAACCAACAAGTCAGTATCTCAAAAGTTTCAAGACCAGTAGACAAATTCATCTCCAATAGAGCCCATGGGTTAAACTAGGTATATTAAAGAATTCACTCCATTCTTGAAGGATATTTTTATTGACTATAGTATCCTACATTTACAGTTATTTTCTTTCAGCAAATTTTATTATTTTCTGGCTTCCAGAAATGCCTAACAGTCATTTTTGACTTTTTTTCTCTCTGATTTCTTAACAGATTTTGTCTTTGTCTTTGTTGTTCAGTAGATTTACTCTGATGCTCCAGATCTGCAGTGTCCAATACAATATCCACTAGCCATATTTGGCTTCTTAAATTTTATTTAATTACAATTAAAATAAAATTGAGTCCCTCAGTTGCACTAGGCTGCTGTCAAGTGACCAGTAGCCACATGCAGCTAGCAACTATGGGACTAACAACTATTGGACTGCACAGAATAGAACATTTTTATTATCTCAGAATTTTCTGTTGGACAGCTTTGCACTCGATTATATCTTTTTACTATCTTTATTTAGATTTGTTTGCTTTGTTATATCTGTGGAATGATGTCTTTCATCAGTTCAGGGTTAATTCAGCTACTATTTCTCCACATATTGCTTCCACCCATTCTGTCTATAACTCCAATTAAAAATATTTTGGAACTATTCATTGTATTTACTATATATCTTACCTTCTCTTCTGCAGTCTCCATCCCTTTGGTTTCCTGTTCCTCATTCTAGATATTTTATTCTGGCCCAGTTTCAGTTCACTAATTCTCTCTTCAGCTATGTTAAATCTGTTGTTGAAACTATTCATAGAATTCTTAATTTCATTTATTAATCTTTTTCAGTTCTAGAATTTCTCTTTGGTTAATTTGCAAAGAGAAGTTTAAAGTTTCCAGTTTTCAATCTTCCTATTTGGTATCTTTTTAAGCATAGAATAACAATTATTTCAGGGTTTTTATTTGATAATTCTAGTATCTCATCTTTGTGGATATGTTTTATTGTCTGTTTCTTCTGTTGATTCTTCCTTATGGTCCCTTATACCCTCTTATGCTTATCTTTATGTGCCAAAAGTTGTATTTTAAAGAGGATACGTAGAAATAACTTGAGGCCAAGGATGATATGATCTTCATCCTGTGAGGATTTTCCTATGCTTCCACCAGGCAATAGCAATCTGGATAATCTGAACCCAATATCAGGGATTCAGGTTTCTGGAATTGAATCCTGTCCCCTCCAAAAGGCATGCTCAGGTCCCAAGCTCTGGTTCTGTAGGTCTGAACACATTTGTAAATAAGACCTTCAAAGATGCTATTAATTAAGGTGTGCCCAAACTGAATGAGGGTAGGCTTAATCCAATAGGGCTGAAGTCTTTATAAGCAAAAAGTATTGGATACAGAAAGAGAGAAGCCATGGAAAAGTCAACAGAATTCAGGAGAAAAAGGAAAAGCTGCCACCATGTGCATCGCCATGTGACAGAAAAGCCAAGGGCCAAGAATTGTTGGAAGCCAGCCCCAGAATGCCAGTCTTCAGGAAGAAAGCATTATCTTGCTGCCTCTTTGATTTTGGACTTCTAGCTTCAAAACTATGAGCCAAAAACTTTGCCTTATTTAAGCTAACCCATTGTATGGTATTTGTTTTAGCAGCCAGGAAACTATGTTTTAGTACCAGAAAATGGGTTGATGCTATTATAAATACCTAAAAATGTGAAAACAGCTTTAGAATTGGATAATGAATAGAAACTGAAAGAATTGTGAGGCACTTGATAGAAAAAGCCCAGACTGCTTGGAAGAAACCATTGGTATGAATATGGACATTAAAGCTATTTCTAATATGGCGTTAGAAAGAAATACTGAATGTGTTATTGAATAGTGGAGGAAAGGTGATCCTTGTTATAAAGTGGCAGAGAACTTGGTGAAGTTATGTTCTGATGTTGGGTAGAAGGCAGAACTTGAAAATTATGAACCTGGATATTTAACTGAGGAGATTTCCAGGCTAAGGGTGGAAGATGCATCCTGTTTTCTCTTAGTAGCTTATAATAAAATGTGTGAGAGAGGGATAAACTGATGAACTCTCAAGCAGAAAGGAACTAGAAATTGATGATTTTGAAAATTCTCAGCCTATCCAAGTAGCAAGCTCTGAGACTAAGGCCCGAAGCAGCACTCTCAGGGATCTCCCTGAGCTTTCAGGAGGTGAGTCCCCTGAGGACAGGGCTCTGTGTGAAGGTTTAACTGAACAGCCATTTGCTAAAAAGGGTGTGGGTGGACATGGATCCAGTCAGACATCTCAGTGGAAGTTAGGATTGGAAATGCAGTTATCCGGGAAGGATTAGTGGAGAGTTCTTTTCATCTGATGCTTTGGATCCCTTTGAACTGCATACAAGCTGACAAAAGTTTTGCAAAATTTGTATGAGCAGAACCACTGCCAGCCTGGATTTAAAGGAACATAGAAACAATAAATTGAAGGAAAAATGATTTCAAGGGCAGAACTGTGAAAGCTGAAGTCTGGACCAAAGAGATATCCTCAGGCCAAGAGAGCAGGCCCACCCACGTTTGGAGAGGGCAAGTTGTCCCCATGCTTGGAGGGGGTAGGATATCTGCCCCAGGCTTAGAAGGAGTGGGCCTTGCACCCCATTGTTCAGGGAGAGCTCCACTACCCTGATGCTTAGATGGATGGGCGTGCGCCCTGGCATTAGGGGAGAGCATGGGTCACTGTGCAAAATCTTGGAAGGATTGGGGCTTCCACTCTGTCAGACCCAGGGGACAAAACATTGATCCACAGATGACTCTTAGACCTTGGGATCTAATGGAGTTTCCCCTGCTGGGTTTTGGACTAGTTTGGGACCTGTGAACCCTGTTTTCCTTCCAATTTCTCTCTTCTGAAATGGGAATATTTATCCTATGCCTGTAGCAACAATATATATTGGAAGCAGATAACTTGTTTTCTAGGTTTCACACATCTAAAGACAGAGGAATTTCCCCCCAGGATGGGCGACATCCATAACCGATTTTGATGAGGCTTTGTACTAACTTTGTTAATGAAATGACTGAAGTCTTTTAGGATATTGTGATGGAGTTAATGTATTTTTCATGTGGGAAGAACATGTCCTTTGTGGGCCCAGAGGGCAGACAGTTGAGTTTGAACTATTGTCCCCTACAAAAGTCATGTTCAGTTCCCAACTCCTGGTCCTGTGAGTGGGAACCCATTTGTAAATGTGACCTTTGAAGATATTAATTAAGGTGTGCCCAGACTGAATGAGGGTGGGCCTTAATTCAATGTGGCTGAAGTTCTGATAAGCAAAGGCAATTGGACATGGAAAAAGAGTAGCTACAAGGAGCAGACAGAAGCTGAAAGTCAACAGAGCTCAGAAGAGAAAGAAGATGCCACCACGTGCATTGCCATGTGTCAGAAAAGCCAAAGACCAAGGATTTCTGGCAGACAGCCCTAGAATGCAGCAATCCTCAGGGAGAAAGCCTCACCTTCTGATGCTTCAATATTTGACTTCTCCTAACCTCAAACTGTGAAACAATGAATTCCTATTGCTTAAGCCAACTCATTGCATGCTATGTGTTTTAGCAGCCAGGTAACTAAGACAGATGATTCCAAGCTGTGCTGTAACCTAGAGGACCGCTTTAATCACAGTTTACCCTCATTCCTAGGCTGCCTGTGATTGGCATCCCAACCAAAGTGTGTGGGATTTACAAACGCCCCACCCATCCAAGTCCTGGAATCCAAGTTTTGTCCTCCTAGTAAAGTAAGGCTGTCAAAGGTGCCTCTTACTCTCTAAGCCATGACGTTTGGATAGGTTAATGCTCGCAGGACAAAAGCTGTCACAATGCTCTAGAAGTTTTTCTTTTGTTATTGGACAGTTTTTCTTCCCTGTCTTGATAACTCTCAAATGACTCCAAACAGGTGTTTTTGTATATTTTGTCCAGTGTTTCTGATGTTCATCATTGGAAGTGTTGATACTAATTACACAATCTAAAATAAACAGAAGCAAAGTCTCAGATGCTCTTTAAATTTTTTTTTTAAGTTTTGGAACAATTTTAAATTTGCATTAAAAATGGCAAGAATATTACAGGGTCTCATCCCTTTTACCCAGCTCTCCCTAAGGTTAACATCCTATTTAACCAGGGTGTGTTTCTCAAACTTAAGAAATCAACATTGGCACATTACCATTACTAAACCATAAGCTTTATACAGATTTAATCAGTTTTACTGTTAATGTGTTTTTTTCCTCTTCCAGGATTCAATTCAGGATCACGTATTGCATTTAGTCATGGTGTCTTCTTAGTCTCCTCTGATCTGTGACAATTTCTTAGGCTGTTTTTCATCTTTCATGACTTAGATCATTTTAAAAAGAACTGATCAGATATTTTGTTGCATATCCCTCAATTTGGATTTGCCTGATATTTTGTCATGATTAGAAGGGGCTTCAGGATTTGGAGGAAAAAGACCAAAGAGGTGACATAGCCTTTGTGTATTTCCCATCCATTGATTTATGTCTTATTTTGCTTCTAGAGAGATTTTTGTTTGATACAACAGTGTCTAAATATTCACCATGATTTGATATTGTAAACTTGTGGCAAAGCATTGAATAACCGTTTGCTACCAGACCTTCAAAATATCCTTTAAATATGAATTTAAGTCATAGAATAAGAGAAATGAAAATACAGTATTCTTAAGGCCACCCAGGAAACCAAGCATTCCAAAATAGACACCTCTGAATTACAACACACCAATTGAGCAATAATGTTCATGTATTAGGGGTAGGACATTAGTAGGAAATGGTCTTTCTTGCAGCTAAAACAAAATCTACTGAATTGAAGTATTTCTACATTGTCACTCATGTTGGATAGTTTTGAAAACAAGTGCCCAAACTTTTAGAACATTCTGAAATGTTATATTTCATATTATGTCCCAAAGTGTGTCACTTTAGAGCTGAAAGATATCTTTGATAAATTCCTCCTCCTCTATTTAACGATATCCTGGACATCTCAGCCTCTGTATCCAATCAGTGGTGCCCTGTCTCTCTGTCATCATTCGAGACCATCTAGCCCTTCCTTCTTGCTTCTTGAACCTCAGCAGCATCATATCTTTGCTTGTTTTATATGCTTTATGTGTTTGCTCCTGCCACCCCCATCCTCTTCCCTTCTGTCTGGCTTAGTTCCTTCCTTGTCCTCCATCCAACATTGCCCACCCCAGCTCAGTTAATGTTAACCATGTGGTCATAAGAAAGGTAGTTCAGGCCATTTTTATGCAGTCCCATAGATAACTAGACTCAATTGCCAGGGTGGAGATATGCCCCTGCAGACTAGCATCCTGGACCTGTATCCAAAGAAGGAAGTGATGCTCACTCTGAGCTATGAGATAATCATAGAGTACCAAGTCTCTTGGTCTAGCAAAGGAGGGATAATGGGTGGCAGCACAATACAGTATGTCATTAACCAGGCTGTAAACAGAGAAGCTTTGAGCAAAAGCCTTAAAAGAGTTTCATTTTAGAAGTGTGATTTTGGATCGTCAATGCCAAGAAATGCTCAGCAGGGACCCTGCTTTGCCCTGCTTTGAGAAAATGATGCAGAACTCCCTAATAGGAGTTGCAGGCTATGAAGCAACAGTCTGCAGGGGGCCTCCAAAACTTTGAGGCCAGCCCAAGAGAACAGCTCTGATGGAAGCAGCTACACAGAAGGCCTCTCCAGCAGTAGCACAGGGAGCCAACTCCATCAAGAGCTACTGTCATATCCCAAGTGCTGCCTCTGCTCAAAGCAGCTGCCCTGAGGCACTACTGCAAAGTGCCAGCGGGGACTGCCACTGGGAGGCACCACTGAAAACTAGACTTGGAGCAGTGGTACCTCCCAAAGATGGTTTTACTTGGAAATCACCTGGGAGTATTTCAAAGATAGCTATGCCTGAGACCAAGGTTTTAATCCAGCAGATGTGGGAAAGGGTTTAGGAAGCCATATCTATATTTTTAAATATGGATTCCTGGTGATTCTGATGCCCTCTCTGCTCCTGGCTTATTCTTCAGAGATTTCTGCCTTCTCAAACCCTTGCACGAGAAGAACATAGCCCCATTTATTTAGGGAAAGAGTATCAGTCATTCCCACTGCTTCTAAGAGAAGAAAGAGACGGAAAATTTTCTGTCAGTAAATTTGATAGACTTTGGTGGACAGAATCTCTGGGTGGGTTTGAGTTGAATAAATAAACTTTGAGCTATAACTAGGTTATCATACTTATGGTTGAAGAAGTGGCTGAGAAAGGAGAATTCCATTAATAGTATTGAGAAGAGGGTTGTGTAGATAACTGCCTCAGGGGTCCTCAAATTCAAATTATGATAGATGTTTTTCTGTTATATGATATTCTCCCCTTTCTGTGACTGAGATTATTACTTTTAATTTCTTTGGATTGTCACTAGACTGCTAACTAAATATTCATGGTTACCATAGTGATGTTGCTTCAATTTTCTCCTACAGAGGCCTTTAAGTTATTTACACATGATTTCCTCTCCTTCTAACCACAACCCTTCCCATCCTCCTGGACCGCACCTCTGATGGAACTTAGATTTACTTTGATTCTGCTTTTGAAATATGGCAGGCTCGTATAAAAGTCTCTAGAGAAACCATCATTAATTCTTGAAGACACTTTTTTTTTTTGTAAACTGTATGAAGAGCTTTGATATTTTGATTTCCTATGTGACAGAATTGTATATATATACAGACAGAATATTTTTCTTCCTCTTTTCAACACCTGGTATTACGGTGATCCTTAGAATTGCAAATACTTGGGAATGAAGAAACAAACTCAATGCTATTGAAGAATGTTTCAGAGGTTCTCCTTTGGTGTAAGACTGTTAAGGGTATAGCATGATTGCATGCATGAGTTTGGGTGGAAATGAGGGAATAGAAATGAGGAATTGGCCTTTCTCATTTACCCTTGGAGTTGTTCCTTTAGGGAGAAACAGCAGGGTATTATTAATTTCTATTTGGTTATGAATAGAGATGTAGGGAAATAATTATTTGGGGTTATAGGCTTCCTTCCTCTAAAAATAATTCATGCATTGATCAACATGGGTGAATCAGTACCTCCAGCAACAACATGAAAATGCCTTATTATAACGAGGTTGGCATGGTGTCCTCCAAAAAACTAAATATTTTAACTCCAGTTTGAATACATTGAGTATATTCTTGTATACAGTGCTCGAGATATTGTGGAATTATACACACATGAAACACAAAGTTCATTTGAAATACTTGTACTTTTATATTTAAAAAATACAACTTTGTAATAAAGTTAAGCAGATTTTCATTCCCCACTTCTCTTTGTTAATCAGTTTATAGATCTTATCCCACCCTGCTACCCTATCATTATTGTGCCACGAAAGTATCAGTAAATCCTCATTAAACTGATATTATTGTTAGGCAACAAAAATGGTGTTTTAGTTTGCTAAAGCTGCCAAAATGCAGTATAGCAGAAATGGCTGGCTTTTAACACTGGGAATTTATTAGTTTACAAGTTTACAGTTCTGAGACTACAAAAATGTCCAAATCAAGGCATCATCAAGATGATATCTTCTTCCTGAAGACAGGCTGCAGGTGGTCCTTGACAACTCTGCCACTTGGCAAAGCACATGGTGGTGTCTGCTGATCTCTCCCTTCTCTTCTGGGTTCCATTGCGTCTAGCTTCTAGTTTCAGTGGCTTCTTCTCTGTTTCTCTGTCTTTCTCTCTGTCTTTCTCTGAATTTCATCCTCTTATAAAGGATTCTAGTAAGAGGATTAAGACCCACCCTGAATGAGGTGGGTCACATCTTAACTTAAGATCCTACTTCCTGGCTGCTATTTACAATGGGTCCACACCCACAGGAATAGAATAATTTTAAGAACTAGAATTAATTATTTTTATGGGTCCATACAACCTTCAAACCATCACAAATGGTCAGAGAAAAAGAGTGAGAATGGAATCTTAATGAGATAATACCAATATTTTAGAGAAATGGTTATCTCGACATTGTGGAAGTATTTACCCAGGATCTACTAAGAAGGAACAGAAGAGTTGCCTTCTGTCAAGCCAGGTAGAGAAGTTCAGGGGTGTTTTAGAAAGACACAGGGTGCATCATGCCACCTTTTAGGGTGTTAACTAGATTTGCCTTTCAGATATAATTCTGCCACTTAATTAACTGTGGGACCTTGGGCAGATGAGTCAACTCTTAATAGCTGCTCCAGTCAGTTCACATGGCTATAGTTACAATCAAATTAGGTAATTTGATTTGTAACCTATGTGGCATGATGGCACATTCTCTAGGCTGATAGCTAACGTTGACTTAAGCCCACCCCTAATTGTGGGATTTCTGGGTGGGTTTAGCCAGGAATGAGAATGGGGAGGCTGGAAGGGCAGACCATGCCAGGCTGTTCTGTGGAGTCAGCAATTGGGTGACAGGGGCAACTAAACATGACAGAAGGAATAAGCAAAGCAAAAAAACCATGGGCCTGCTGAAGTTCAAAGGGCCAGAAAGATAGGTGAAGGTCTCAAGTGCTGATATGGGGTTAGTCTGTGTTCAGGAAGATGATAATGCTAGCTGATGTTCATTGCACATTTATTTCATGGCGGGCACTGTATTATGAGTTTTAGAAATATAAACCCATATGTACTAATATTGTTCCCAATTTATAGTTGAGGAAAATGTGGTACAGACAGGTTAAGTAACTTGTCCAGGGCTCCAGATCTAGTGATTATTGGAGCTGTCATTTGAACTTAGTCTGTCCCCAGAGTACCCAGAAGGATGCAAGGCTAAAATTTTTCTTCTGTGTCTGGGATTTTCTGGTGGAAAATATGCTGGGCACCACAAGCCCAAATGTCTCCACCAGCAAACCCTGCTTTCTTGCAGTGTGACTTTTCATAAGCCTGAGATTAGGCTGCTGACTGTCAAACGTCTATTAATATTAAGCTTGCTGGGTTTTAGTCTTTTCATGTTTTTGGCTTTAAAAAAATTATTCACCTTTTTTCTTTTTTCCTTTTTTTTTTTTAAATTTTGCTTTAACTCATATTCTTAACTGTTTTATCTTGTCTGATTTTTCTCTTTTTATGTTTTTATATTTCTGATTTGAAGAGTTTTATCTTGATATACTAACATTTATCTGATTTTTTTCCTCCTCAAACTTTTTTTGTATTTGTTGCAATAATTTTTATTTCTGGAATTTTATGGGTTCCAATTGTGTTAACAATTTAGTAATTAAAAAAAAAATTAAATCTGGCTTTTACGTCTCAAATAATTTTTCTCCTTATTTTTATAAATTTTATTTTAGCTTAACCTTTTAAGCTATTTTTGCATGATTTTAATCACCTTATATTTAGTTTATTTTGTATTTTTATTGTTTAAACATTATACTGCATATCTCAAGTTATATTGTTTACATCCATTACCTTCACATAGTCAGCGGAAAATGTAGTCATAAAGACCACGGAAGAAGTTAACCACACTGCCAGGGGCTGGCATTCTTTTTCCCCCCGTATAACCCAACAATAACTCTTTCAGTGTTTCTTAAAAGAGCTCCCTCAACATTTACACTTTCCCTTCACCGAATCTGCCAAAACTTACAGCAACCCAGAAGATACACTGACCAACATTCTTTCCCAAGATAGTATTAATTTATGTAAATAATAGTTAAGGCATTTTTTTAAGGATTTTTACTATCCAAGCTCCTAAGATAAGTCACACCTCTAAACTTCCCACTGTATAAAATGGTTGGATTTGAACGCATAGTTTAAACAGATAAGGCAGATGTATGTGTTTCACTCAGAGAAGGACCCCTGAAACACATATCAATCTGACTTTAGTAGGAATCACATTTCAGAAGACCCAGTAGAAGATCTATAAAAAAGATTTTTAGAAATTGGTTTCTTTTATTTTAATTTGCTTTTAATATGGTATTAGCTATCAGATTTGACTTCCTTCCAGGCCTGATTATGGAATGAGTCATCCAATGTGTAGGTGTCTGAGAGGCCACCCCATAATGTATAGGCCAGTGACAAATTGGGTAGGACATGGTGTTTTACCAGGAGCATTTTGGAGGACAAAATCTATTAATTCTGCATGGTACTCTTATAAATGAACAGAACCCTTGTTGAGTAGCGCAAGTGTGCTTTGAACTCTAAAACTTTTCAAGAATCATATACATTCTTTAGGTTTTGACCAAAAGCTTTAGTGCCTATTTTAGTTTCCTGGCTGCTAAAACAAATACCATGCAATGGATTGGCTTAAAAAATGGGTATTTATTAGTGCATGATTTTGAGGCTAGGAAAAGTCCAAAATTGAGGTGTCAGCAAGATGATGCTTTCTCCCCAAAGACTGGTATTTCTGGCTGGCTGCCAGTGATCCTTGGTCCTTGGCTTTGCTGTCACATGGCAATGCACATGGACGCCTCTACTGGCTTCTCTCTTTGTCTGACTTTCACTCTGCCTATAAAAGACTTCAGTAATTCAGATTAAAGGTCAGTCTGATTCAGTGGGCCACACCCTATCTGATGTAACATCTTGAAGAGATCTTATTTACAATGAGTGCACACCCACCAGAATGTAGACAAAGACCAAGAACACGTCTAAACTGAGTTACACAATTCAATTCACCAAAGTGCCCCACCAAGAAGCCCTCTGAGTGTAGTATTCTTTCACTTCTGGTTCATCTTTGTAAGAAAGAACACAATGCCATGTTAGACATGAGACCAGTTAAAATAATACAATTACTACATAAAATAATTTTCTGAAATACCTTTATATGTAAATCAGTCTCTGAAGTCTTCAGTATGGCTGTTTCATATCAATAATAAAATTATATTTTTGTAAAATAGGTCCCTATTTTATGCACATAGTGAGAGAGGTTGGGGAAACCAGTGTTTTAAATGACTTCTAAGAGATTTATTTATTCAAACTAAAGATAATTATATAAAATATTACATTTATCAGAGATACAGTAATTCTCCATCTTATTGTTTTATTAAAAATATTAAGTAAAACATTAGGTGAATACATTTTTTATTCCATCAAAACGTTTCAAATTTTGTGTTTTGCTTTTATTTGGTTTGTGTCAAGTTTTTAAAATTGTTACCTTTATTACTAATCAATTACTAATCAGTTACCTAAGTAATCAATTACTAATTAATTACTGGACTGAATTGGCAACATCTATCTTATTGTCAAAAAAACAGCCACCTATACCCTTAAATTTCTACCAATCTGTTAGTTTTTGGGGCCTGTCTTCCAAACTATGTCAGTTTTGATCTGAATACACTTCAGATTCCATTTTTTAGCTGACTGTTTTTCGTATGGGGAACAATATGTTTTCATACACTTCATTCTTAGTCATTGCTAAAATAACTATCCTCTTGTACAGAAATCCACAGAGGAGTAAATACAATTTAATACTATGTGGCATCTTTGTTTACTCTGGTCTATACATCTGATAGTGCTTTTCTTCCTCATAAGTGTTGTAAAGACAGGCATGCAAGCATTTAATTGTGCAACTGTCTTATAGAAGAATGACAAGAAATGTGGGCAAAACAAATGCCACTTGTTACTCTCATTGTGGCATATCGTAAACAAAGCCCAAATTAAAAGTCCCTGAACTGGGAATTATAAACTATTGTCAGTAATATGGGTCCCAATTCAAAAGTGCATTGAGATTACAAAATCATGAAGCAGGAACAATGTCTGTTGTTTATGCAAAGAGGAAAAGGAACTATTAAATCCACTACATATTAAAAAAAAAAAAAAGCATTCATGATCATCAAAACTCATCTTGTGTCTCTTAAAATCAAGTCTGAAGTAATGCTCCAACATCCCATAATGACAAGGCAGGCCATGCCAGATTTAATGGTATTGTAGAACTTTTATTTCATGTTTCTAAAGTAGAGAGTAAGCATTTCAGTTAAAATGTGAATCCCAAGGAAACAGATTAATGAGTTAGTTATTGCTATTGTTATCAGTAATAGTGGCAATAACCATTTTGTCCAGGATGCTTTGTCAGTTACAAAGCACTTTGCCATAAACTTTCTCATTTGATCCTCAACACAGCTTTGGAGATACGTGAAGCCAAATTTTTTATTATTCTCATTTTATAGTTGGAGGTTAAGTAACTTGTTTGAGGTCATATAGCCGGTAAATGTTCGACATTATTTGGTCAGATCTAGTCCAGATCTTCTGATGGCAAGTATCATAACTGTTCTACTTCTCAAACTGAACTCTGAGGTTCAATCTGCCATCTTCTGAATATGTATTTACCATTGGTCACAAGGGCTGATGTGACACTATGTGGATAAGTAAGTGCCCTCCATCATCTCTACTGGGAAAAACCCAAGGATGTGTCAGTTAATCAGTCTCACACAGAAAGATAATTTACTCTTCTTTATTGCAGAAGTGTACTTGAAAACACAACAAAGGCTCTAGAAGCTATTAAAATCAGCTTCTGATCCTTAGGGAAACTATTTCAGCATTAGAGCTTTCATCAAAAGTCCTTGAGACAAGTAACCTAGCAGTAGAACGATTATGATTACACTTCACAAGCAAACTTAAAAAGATATCAGGAGCTGCTTTACCAGTCCCCTGCTATGAAATGAAAACCAGAGAAAACTCAACTGCAAAGCTTTCTAGCCTGAGGATGTGTACTATTTTGCACTGTGGTAGACCAACATGCAGCCAAATATTTTCATTGGAAATGTGTAAATGGATAACTTCCCTGAATTCTGCTACCTGGGAAGTACTTGAGACATACAATTAAAATTCCAATCATGGGTAGCAAATATCCTATGATATTCATTTTTCAAAGGAGAATAGCAACCCTGGCTAGATTACCAGTTAGGAAATTATATTTCCCTAGTGTGAATTTGTTCTTTAGCTTCACTCAGTAATAAGAATTATTTATTTTCTCATTCAACCGATAAGTGCCTTTTAAATCCAAATCTAGTATTAGGTGAGCTATAGGAAATTGCCAATATTTGCCAATATTTTTACTCAATAAAAGTGGCATTTTCGTAAGGCTCAAACTATTATGTGCCAAAGCGTGAACAGAGATAATTGCAGATATTTAGACAGCCCTAAATATAACCTCAGCTGTACACAATATTTTTGCATAAACCTCAAAGGGAAAGCAAGTCTTACTTGTTAGTAATACGGTGAACATCATGCCAAAAGTGAGTCATCCTGGATTTGTTTCTTAGATTTAGGGTGAAGGGGATGATAGCGAAATAGCATTTTGGTATGAATAATCTAGCATTACATCAGGTGTCATGAGGGGCACAACAGAAACTGAAGGGAAACTGGTTACTAGTCATAAGTTTGGGACTGTGTTGTTTTGTCTCAGAATGTAAAGCATGTATGTCTATGTCTAAGTTACTACACAGACACATTCCAATACCCTTATATGTGCACTATCATCACAATCACACATGTAGATGTTATTTGAGTCTGGAGTGTCAGTTGCCTTTCTTCTTAGAGCCACTACACATATTTTTAAACCCGACATCGAACTTACAGTAGTTATTCACTCGTCTCTTCAGGATGAATGAACTTATACAAGTCCATTGGTGAAGCTCCTTGAAGATTATGTTTTTTTTTAAACCCCTTTATTGCTTTCTTTAAAGAAAAAATTTTATAGTAATGACTGAATTTGCCTTCTCCCTTATCACCTTATCATCACACTTGTTCTTTATATCAGTGGATGAAAAACATGCTCTTCCTTCTTACAATTTATTAGGTTGTGTTCATTTATCTTACAACAAGACAAACTTTGGTGTTGAATTAACTGCCATGGGACAGCTCTCACATTAATCACTGCTAAGTAAATGCATTATCAAGAGATAGAAAACCAAAATATGGCTAGGATACAGTGTCAGTTAAACCACCAAATGATTCAATATTAAGAATAAATGTCATGGGTTTGTATAGCTGAGGAGTAGTTCTCAACATTTATTTATTTACTCAGTTAACAAGTATTGACCAACTCCTATGTGGCAAACACTGTCTTAGGTCCTGGGGATAAAGGGCATTATATTTTCAGAGGATGAGATAAGCGATGAAAGAAGTCTGAAAAAAAATATTGGATTCTGGGAAAAGGTGTTAAAGGCATTTCTAGTAGAGCAGAGGCTTGGTTACAGGGTTGAGAGAGGGAAGGAGAAGGGAAGAGAGAGAAGAGAGAATGGCAATGTCCTATTTGGGAACTGCATGGTAGCTACATCTGGGAAGGGGTGACACAGGAGACAAGTTGTATTCATAGCAATTGCTTTGACTCACCATGTTGATTTTCAGTCACTGAGTATCTGAACACCTTGAGCAAAGAAGCTGCTGTACTGAACTGTAAAACTGCTTCAGAATGAGCACCTTTGATTTTAAGCTTAAAGTTAGGAAAAAAACAAAAAACAAAAAAGCTCACCATCTTGCAGGGCTATGTCAAGGAAGCAGATTTTAGGGGGTAGAATTCTTCCATATATATAATAATATGGCTAAGTATTTATGAAGAGAAAAATAATGTTTTTCAGTATAGGGCAGAAAATATTTAGGGGTTTTTGCTTTCATTTATAAAGTGTGACCTGTTTGATAATTCTTTTCTAACATGGTTCATATAGCATGAGTTTTCCTCTTTAGCATATGGGACTCTATTACTAGAGTTGCGATGTTTTAGCCCTTCATTTCCCCCCAAGTGTTTTGATACATCTTGCATTTAAAGATGGCCTTTTAATAATTCCCAAAATGAGCATGGGGTAACATTTGACTTCTAAAATATTGTCACAGATGGGCCAGTCCAGTTTTCAGGAAATGGGTGTGTTCTTGTTCTTGGGCTCCATGCCGGGAAAAATGTGCACATATTTCTTGTGACAAGGGCTAGTGAAAGGCATCAGAGATTGATGGACTCCAGATATATAGAGAAAAGCCCAGAGCAACTGGTTTTGTCTGCCACACATATATTGTGTAGTCTAGGTGCTGTGACATGGTCTCAGGGAGTTAATTCAGTTAAGTATATGATGCTTGCTAGCAAGACCAAGCTACTTACACAGATTATTTAATTGTGTGGGGAAAAAGCCCTCTGTGACCACAGAAAGAGCATCTCAATTTGAACAGAAGCCTGCAAACGGTGCTCTCCAGAAGATAAATCATAGGCAAGTAGCAGAATATGGGGAAATGGTGTCCAGGGCAACAGAATATGTTTATAACCTTCTTCCTCTCTGCAAAGCCACTCGGCTAAAATTTGCCAAGACTCACTAGTGTCTTTGAAGCACCCCATAAGAGGGGAGCTCAGGGACATCATTCACCCTTAACTGTGCCCTGGTTATGGCCCTGCATTAGGACAGAGAGGAGAGATGGTTCAGGGCATTTTATCCCTATCACTGGAAGAATAGCACAGTTGGTGCATAACTTTCTTTTCTGAAAACGTGCAGGTGATTCTTCAGCCAAATGAGATTTTTATCAAAAGAGGAAACAAAAGCAGAATGTGAAAGGGAGCTGATACCAGTGCTTTTAATGATATTATTTGTTTTAAAATAATAAGAGAACCCATATCTCCAGACACTTTAGTCTCCAAAATTAGAAGCAGATCAAATAATGACAAATAGAATATTCATGTATGGAAAAATAATTTAGGAGACTTATACACATTAGGTAAATGCAAATCAAGGTTGACAAGATATAAAATAAATAGGACAAGAGCAATCAGTGAAGTATATGCCAAACAAAACAATACTTTGATATTCTGGTCTGGAATGAGGATTTGGGATTATTTTGAAATATAACATCACTACAACTGTGTCCAGAACTCACAGCTGCAGAAACAGAAGTAAACAAGTCATCCCCTTAGAAGACTGCAAGGTTAAAGAACTAAAGACTCAAAACCAAATGAAATTCTTGTTAGTTCCCATTGATATGATTATCGTTCATACAATTCCCTAAAGAGAAACTACGAAAGGATGTTTCGAGAGAGAGGAACACAAATGGCTTTTGCTTGTTTTTATTTTTCCCCAGTTCTTTTCATTTGCTTGTTTTTAACTCAGATAACAAGACTGAAGATTGATAATGGATAATTTTCTGTGCTTGCTTTCTTCTTAAAATATATATATATATATATATCCCTATATTTATATGCAGTCATTTAACAAAATTTTTTCCACTCTTTTCATAGATCATTAAGTAGTTGAAAGGTACTACTATTTATTAGGCCTTGCTGAAAGGTATTGAGTTTCTTGAGGGAGAGGTCCATAACTGAATTGTTTTTGCATTCCCTATACTCCTCATTTTATATCCCATAATCGTGTGTAAGGCCTTCTTCCATGTGGAAGACTGAAGCAGATAATTCATGCTTGGGAGTAGAATGTAGGACTTAACCTGGTTTGACTATCCTGGTCAACAAAGCAGCTAGCTTTCAAGTCTCTATTAAATTTGTGACATGAAGGTAACACCTTAGAATTTTGTAGAATTTGCATGTGTTTCATTCAGTTTCATGCTAAGGTGAGACCAAACTCCCAGGAAAATCAAAGACAAAACGGTAACTCATTATTCTGGATTCTAACTGAAACATCCACATAAGAAGACTGATAGGCAAAAATGACTTTCATGACAACAATTTTTATTTGGTGTCTCTCATCTCTTGGGTACCTACGGATCTGTAAATCTTTAATCCAAAAACAGCACATAAGCAGAATGGTACAGGGTTTCAGGAATGATGTCCTGAAAATTGTGTATTAAATACTCAAGTCAGGAAACTTACTTCGTCATCTAGCTCAGTGCTTTCTACATATACGTACTAAAAAAGCAGAGAAATAATCGATCTCCTGTAACTTAGCATAAAACCAAGTTGGTGTTTCCCACTTTGATTTCTCTTTTGAAATTAATTTCCAGAATGTTTTCTTTTGCCTCTGGTTTCTGGATAATCTATTTCTAGCATCTGGATAATTTTATGTTAACATCTGGAATTGAGGTTTTTTAATTTGTCTGATGCATATAGTATACTTCTATAAGAAATGCATTTTCCCAGCTGCTGTTTATTCATTTCAAAGAGACATGGTTAAGTGAGTGTAATAGCCTCTAAATTTCTTGAGGAAATAGGAAGCATGTTTAATATGAAGACCTGCCAGTCTATTTTCTCTCCTACCAGCCTTTCCCATGGCGAAAATAGTTGAGATCTATACAGAAGGAAGTTTCAAGAGTTTCAGAAGGTAACAGGTGGTGTCACTGAGCAAAAGGCCTTTGAAATCAGTCCTTTTTGGAATCCTGGACTGCCAGTCAACAGCTATTTAACTCCGGGCAACTCTTTGAAGGTCAGGTTCCTTATCTCAAAATGAGTTAGAAATGCATGCTTTCCAAAGCTGGTCAGATTAAATGTGATGATTTATATAAAATATCTGGCTTACTGTAGAGACTCAAGAAATGGTAGCTGTTTTATCATTTATTTCAGGGTATGACAGAATGTACCTTACAGTTTCTTCTTTTCCTGACCTCCTTGAGCTTTTATGTATGCAATTGGCAGTTTGGCAGTTTGTTTCTTTTTGCAGAGTACAAGCTTTTTGAGGGCTGAGACTGAATCTTGTTTATTAAAAACTTGCTCGTTGAGTGGAAGGTGAAGGAAGGGATGACGCTGGCTTAATTGAGTATAGAGGAAGCCATGAAATGTTTCCCTGCTGAGTTTCTGTAGCACAGGCTATGAAGTGTGCTTACAAAATAACTTGAATTTTTAAGCAAGCTTCAGAATTCACATACTCAAAGTCTGTAAGTCCAAGCAGTTGTGCTGGTGATGGGGTGTGGGGAAGGTGAAGAATGAAAAGAACTCTTCATTGTTCTTTTTGAACACTTCTCAGAGTTGGTTGGTTTTATGCTGAAGATATATTCACCAGTCTTGACTTTAAATGACTTTTATTCATTCCCAAAGAGCAAAAAATTATTCACCTTCAACAGATGACATGTTGTAACATTGAGATAGTTAAAGGAATATAATGAAGGTTCTGAGCACAGTGCTGGACAATTCCAAAATGTCTTGAGCATTGCTGGAATTTGTGCATTGCCAAGGTGATTAATGTAAAGGGTGTTTCATTCATTTAGTTGTACATTTTTTTATATCTTTATTAAAAAATTAACAGCTTCATTTTATATTCAGAGATTAAAAGGTAGTTTTCAAATGAGTATGAGTTAACAGAGTTTCAGGGAAATGATTTTAATAGCATAGATTTCATACACTTATTTGGAAAACTCAATAATTTTCTTAAATGTATTCTGCTCTGTGCTCTCATGCCACCTTAAAGATATTGAGGGATTGGGGATTGTCTAATTTTTTCTTCTTCCTGAAACATAGCAGCATTGGTGCTTGATAATACTGAGTGATTGAATTAAGACAAAATTAATTAATTAATCACCACAGTTTATTAAGGAGGTATTCCTTTTTATACATGCACTTATTTCCAAGGAAAGAGTCCAGGTGGCATACATAGCAAAACACAACTTTAAACTGACAGCTAAAAATAAAAATGTAACCGAACAAAGGAAAAAAATGAAAGCAGATGCACATTTGCTGCTCATCTGGAATGAGTTAGTTATTACAGTTGAACTCAATTTAATTCAGAATTTTTAGACTATTAGGGCAAAAAAGGAAAATGTTAAATTACATGGTCTCCTTGTCTGACAAAAGAGAGCTTCCAAGTTTTCAAGACAAACATTTCCCTGGCAGTGAATTTTCAGAGCAAATGTTAATGCAGTCTGTATGTAAATGACTTTAGATAGCAAAAAGCACAAGGTTCTCAAGTGTAACTAGTACAAGGAAAATATTGCTTGTTTATTTCTTCTCCCACGTAAGAAAGATAAGTATACAACTTTTAAATTTTCACTCAATAATGGTAAATGTGTCTCTTGTGACCTAAGATAATTTTCTGGCAGCCTAACTTCACCAGGACGGGGCCCTGTGGCTGGATGGTTTGTGTGTCCGTTTTGTTGTCAGTCTCAAATGTCAAATGAGCAGCAAGTCTTCAGGGTTGAATTATTTGACAGGACTTGAACATCAATATTCTCTGTTGCTAGGTAATCACCTGCACAAAATGTACTTCTACCCAAATGGAGAGCCTATCCACTGCCACACATAAGAGCTTTGTGTTTAGAACCATTTTCTTCCAACATATACTTAGAATAATAATAGCTAACATTTACTGACCACTTGCTACCTGCCGGGTTCTATCATAAGGGCTTTGCATCTCTTAACTCATCAGACCTTCACGATAACCCCATGCAGTGGATAGGGATCTTGTTTCTATTTATCATTGAGGAAATTGATGGGCAATATTTTTTACCTTGCCCATAGTTATACAGCTAATAAGTGGCAGATTCAGGATTTGAACCTAGCTGATGCTCAGCCACAGTGACAAACTTAATCTTGAACTAGCTTTGGATTTGCGTAAGCATGTGAACAATACAGAATGGATGCTCATATAACCATGGAAGGGATATTGACTAGAATAATAATAGGGATGGGTGTAAACTAAAATTTGCTTGCCTTAAACCTGAAAGAATATCAATGTGACCCTTTGCCAAAAATCTGATTATGAAGAGAATTGCACAGTGATCAGCAGGCCAAGTTGAAGAAAGTAAAAAAGTGTGCTGAAATACTTGAGTGAGTGAATTAACCTATCAGCCTGGTAAAGAATGCTTTTCTTATGGAGGTGGCTATGGTCAAATGGAAAGTGCAATGGATTTGAAGAAAAAACAAAAAGAAAAACAGGGTTTGACTCCCAATTCTGTCACTCAGTGTAGCCTAATTTCATAGTCTCTCCTTTCTCTGGAACGTGAGGTGTACCTTCTTGGAAGAGCAGGCTTGTTGTTGTTGTTGTTTTAATCTGTAAATTGGTTTAAGATTCCTGCCCCTCTACCCTCCATCTTTGAGTGATACCAAATGTGATATTGGATGTGCATGCCTATTGCACATTCCAAATCAACCTACAAATGCACAGTATTCATACATACTTTTCATAGACGAAAGAAATGAATACAATTCTTATAAAGGTGGTACCAAGTTATTTTAATAAAAAGACAAGTGACTGAGCTTAGGCCCATTCCATGGCATATAAAACTGGAATTTCATCTGTTATTAACTACCCTGATACTATCTTAGGAAACTTGAAGAGAGTGGGGTCTATGAGGTATATAGAGTCAGAGAATCTCTAAGACTCAAAGGCTGATGAGAAAACTCTGAAGGCTGTGAGAAATGCTTTACTGTTTTTAACAGCTTTCCTAAAGAATGAAAGAACTGAAGCAGGAACCATCGTTGGGCTGTTTGCTTCTTATGGATGACATGAGAGTGACGCCTTAATCTAAAAATTCCTTAAGGGAACAAAAAGTGGTATAGCATATTTAAAGTTTTGCTTTACTACTTTTAAAATGAAATTTAAAAAAAAAGATAATACAAAATTATGTAAAGAGAATCATATTGTGATCAGCAGGCCAAGGTGAAGCAGAGTCCTCTTTCTCTTCACGTGCTGCCAAATGCTAACAACTCTTAACAGTTTTACATGCATCCATTCAGCTATTTTCTATGCATGTATAAACACATGTGTATAAAAATATAAACACATTCTTTTTTTTTTACACAAATGGAATTCTCCTCTACATGATATTTATGATTTTCTTTTTCACTTATGATGTAGGCAATTTTTTTTTCCATTTTAGCACTGGTAAATTTGCCTTGTTTTTTTTTTAATTTAAGTGTGGCGTAGTATTTCACTGAAGTGTAATATGCCATAATATTTTAATCATGTCCCCACTGATGGTTGTTTAGGTTTTTTCCAAGTTTTCGTGATTATAAGTGATGCTGCAATGGACATCTTGTACAAATATGTTTATGCTCCTCTAGTATATATCTGTAAATAAGTCTGATAAGAGGACTTGCTAGGTCAAAGGATATATACATATTTTATTTTGATGGGCAATAGCATGGAATTGAGTGAATAATCAATAATTATATATATCCAAGGAATATAGAAGTTTTTACTGTTTTTAAAAAATTATCAATCACATATACTGCCTCTAAATATATATATGATATGATCTATTTAAGAAATTTTAAAATGTTTAAGACACTTTACAATCTAGCCCCTGTATTCTAATGCCAGAAAGATAAGTTCTGTTTATAGTCAAAAAAACTGTCAGGCCCACAAGAAAAACAAATATGTCAGGAACACATTTAAAGTTGTCAGAGTAGATTTCCGGATGTTCCAGCCTGAGTTCCTCAGATACATATTTTAGTGTGTTCAAAAAAGTCAAAAGGAATTATTTATATATCCAGAATCCCATTTACTATATATACACAGAATTGTTGATGCAGCAAAGTAAGCTTAAAAATGTAGTTTTAAATGTTTGGGGATATTTGAACAGAGTTAGTGAAAATCCATAATGTAACCATTCTGAATTAAAAAAAAATTATATTTATAAGAGAGAAAAGGAAAAGTCATATTAAAATGAAATGAAATAAATAAGCCTTATTCCACGGTACATTGCTATGCATAAAAATTGACATTGTTGGAGTTTAATAAATTTTTTAAGTCTACAGGATTTTAGGGAGAGCAGAGTAAAAATGTATAATCATTTTGCAAATAAAAATAGTTTGGACTTCAGATTCAAAAATCAAGAAGAGCAGAATATTTTTGCGAGCTTTAAAAAGGATAAAGATTTGTATGCTGTGATAAGTTGAATTATGTTGCCCCAGAAAAACAAAAACAGTGTTCTCAATCTTCACCCCTTCCCATGAGTGTGAACCCATTGTAAATAGGACCTTTTGAAGTTGTTATTTTTAGTTAAGGTGTGGCCCACTGAGTCAGGATGGGCCTTAATGCTATCACTGGAGGCCTAGGAGAGAAAGCCAAGGGGAGGAGTCAGAAGCAGGAAGTCAGCCGGAAGTCAGCCGGAACTGGGAAGAGAGTGGAGAGGACATCGCCACCTGAAGGGGAAAGTCAGGGAACACAAACACCCCAGCCACTAGTACCGGGACACCACAGTCTTCAGGAGAAAGCATCACCTTGCTGACACCTTGATTTTGGACTTCTCCAAGCCTCAAAACCTCATGTGAGCCAATAAATTCCCACTGTTTAAGTCAACCCATTGTTTATTTGTCTTAGCAGCCAAGAAAATAAGACAGTATACCATAAAATATCTGGACTTTGGATATGATTTATGTGGCTTTAGAAGTGAGACCTTTCCCTGCCAATCACTTCATTTCCGTCTCCCATGCTAATTTGTTTGAAGGCTTGCTCCCTTATTTATCCCCTATCAAATGATCCGTCTGTGGCTTGTTTCAGTGTGTCTCTTCCTATTTGTCCGAGGAATCTTTTGAAGGGCATTAGTATCCTCAAAGTCTACACAATCTTTTGATATTGCATTACTGTAACTTGAATTGGCAAAATATGCAAGGAAATGAAGAAGTGAGCATTGCAGAAGAATTCAAATGTATGTAATGTCTTATCATGCTACTTCCTTATCATCTTTAATTAAAAACGAAATAGCTTCTAAATGCAGGGATATTTTTAAGCCACATGACTCAGTACGCCCCTTCAACTGGTCTTTTCAAGGAGACCTTTGGAACGCTGAAATGATTAACAATATCTGACACTAAATTGCACAGAACTGTCTGATGCAGTAGTAGCATGTGGGAATGCATATTGGTCTAGAGACCCTTCCCGTTCACAAAACAAATACATCTTTCCCCATTGTCGCTCACCGATGGTGGGCCTGGGATATATTTTCAGAAATAATTGTTTGCAGAGCACTTATACAAACAAATGAATCATCATTATCACTTTGCTTGTTTTAGAATGTTTGTCTAGGAGGCTGGTAAATTGGAAGATTTAGCAATTTAATAGAAATAATATTTGCTATTTCTTTGAGGATCTCAGCGTCTTCTGCAAATACACTTTCCATTTTTATTATAAACCCTCTTGATGTTGTTGTTTACCTTTGTATTTTTATTGAATTTGAATATTTTAATTCTGTTGGAGTCATTCCTGTGGATTAACAACTTTCCATTCTAGTCATATGTAGTCATCTGTCCTATCATCCTGTGTTAGAATGGTGTCTCTGCTACTCCAAAAATCTCCCAGATCTTTACATATTAGAACTGGCAAAGTTTCACGACACCTGCAGTAGAAGCTGGAAGCTCCAGAAGGAGGTGCCAACAAATAACCTCAAATCTGGAAATTGCATGCCTTAGAAATAAAAATCACCTTGTTATTGAAGCTCTGGATTAGTCTTTCTAATGCCGGTATAAGTGGGTTTTAAGAAATTAATTATATTGATAGCCTCTGAAAACTATGGAAAAGGCTGTGGATCAAAGAAATTATAAGGCAGTAACAAATTGTAAACAATTTATTTTGCAGCTATGATTAAAATCAATCACAGTCAATTTTGTGAGGCATTGAACTATTGAAGATTTATGAGTTGCCTAAAATCTCAAATCTGTCCTAAGGTAATCTCTTAGGTTGACATAAAGGAGAGATATCCTATTTGCTGCTTCACTGCTTAAACCAGTAGGAAAAAATCAAATTTGAGATTATTATTAATTATTATGATATCTATCACTGAAATTTCCATTAACCCTTACCGGTCTGTGAAAAACATCACTGAATATTGTTTAGTCTTTCCCTAAAACTTAAAGCAAGACTTTTAGGTTCCCTAAGTCAATTAATCTTTACTTGTGTATGGAGCTAAATATCCTATGAAAACTTGAAGCTTAAATCTGTGTAAACCTTTCATTTTATCAACTGATAATTTATATTAACAGGATATTGAAGGAAATGGATTTTTTTCTCAATCATATTTATAGAGGCAATGTTTGCAAGTTTTTTTTTTTTTTTATTTTCAAAGGCTTTTATATCAGAGTTGATTCCTTGTTTGCCAGATGTTCCTTCTCGGAGAGCACCACCATAGCTATTTACCTCCCTAGGTGAATGGATTTCATTCTGGGGAGCATCAGCGTGTAATGTGCTCATGATCATAGTACAGACTTACTATTACTTGTGGTCCAAAATGAAAAGTCAGGGAAATATGACCCAGAGGCCCTCATGCTATTCTTTGCTTCTCACCTTGGGAAATCTATGGGAGGCCTTATATCACTAGAAAAAACACTGGGAAGCAGAATTATGTATGACATTTGCCACTCAGTTTTACCCAAATTGTGCTTATGCTAGCATTTGTAATTTGTGTTTTCGTGGGAACTGGATAGTATTGGGTTTGCTGGGCAGGGGGTGGGCAGAGCAGTGTGGTGGCAGAGAGCATTTCCTGAGTGTTGGCATTTGCCTGCTTGCCCACATGGCCCTGCCACATGAACGTACTATTGAACTTGAGTCCCTGCTCTGCCCCTTACTAGATATTTGTTGTTGGGCAAGTTCTTTAACCTCTCTAAGCCTGGTTTCTCTGAGGATTAAATAAGATAAACTTAAATTACAGAATCAGCATGTAAGTGCCTGTTTTTTCATTTTTACAATTTAAAACTGTCTAATTCATGTGGTGTTTTCTTGAAATAATAATTATTTCTTGGTTAATAGTCAAAATACAAGTGTTCTGGTTTGAATCTATTATGTTCCCCACAAAAGACATGCTCTTTTAATCCAATCTGTGGAATATTTGGGTGGGGTTGTTTCCATGAAGACATGATTCACCCAACTGTGGGTGAAACCTTTTGACTAGATTATTTCCATGAAGAGGTGGCCCCACCCATTCAAGGTGGAACTTAATTAGATCACTGGAGTCCTTTAAGAGGCTCAGGAAGTGAGAGAGGAGCTAGAGTCAACAGAGATGCTTAGAGATGCTTGGAGATGTGGACAGAAGGACATTTGGTGATGGTAAGCTAAGAGATGAAGCTCAGAGTTTACCCCGGAGAAGCTAAGAGGAAACCCCCAGATGCTTAGAGAGAAACATCCTGGAAGAAATGCAGAGGAGCTGAAAGACAGCAGTGAAGACAGAAGCCCAGAAACATTTTGGAGAAAGCCATTTTGAAATGCAACCAAGGAGCAAAGGACCAGCAGATGCCAGCCACATGCCTTCCCGCTGACTGAGGTGTTCTGAATGCCATTGGCCATTCTTCAGTGAAGGTATCCTCTTGTTGATGCCTTAGTTTGGACACTTTTTTGGCCTCAGAACTGTAAATTTGTAACCTAATAAATCCCCTTTATTAAAAGCCAATCCATTTCTGGTATTTTGCACAACAGCAGCATTAGCAAACCAGGCCAAAAAGCTTAGGTCTAAATTCTGATAACACACCTCTGCAAACTGGCTATAAATTCTGAAAACAGAGGCACTGACTCTCTTTGTTCCAGACTGCCTTTCCATGGATCTTTGTAGAGGGAACAGCCTTGCAAGATAGAGTTAACATCCCCTTCTGTAGAAAAGGGCAGGTTTGCTTACAGCCTTGGAAGATACACATGGTGTCTCTATAAGCACAGGGTGTAGACATGCTTACCACCCATAATGAAAAATTGGGGTTCCCTAAGCTAAAGGTTTCTCTTCTGTAACACAACTTGCTGCAAGTGCAGGTATCAGCTGACTCTCCAAGTAGCTCCCTGTGGGAAGTGGGGCTCAGGGACTTGACACCAAATAGGCTGGTGCCCAGGCTGCTTCCTGGACTTTGAGTAGTAAAGTCCTTTCTCTCTGATGCAGGAGTCTCATATGTTCTACCAGTGTCTATGCATTTGTGGGAAGTTAACTTGCTGGACTTGTTAGTTTGCAAATAAGATAAAATCACAAACCATTCACAATTTCTTTCTGTTTTTTTAACAGCTTTATTGAGATACATTTCACATACCATAAAATTCATGCACTTAAACTGTACAGTTTAATGACTTTTTAATATGCAGAATTGTGCAACCATCAACTCAATCTAATTTTAGAACATTTCAACACCCCAAAAAGAAACCCATACACATAAGCAGTCATTCCCCATTCCTGCTCCCCTGTTGCCTCAGTCTGACCATGCAGGGTTGGAGTTAGAGCACAGGAGGAAAGGTTAGAAGCAGAGGGCTAGTGAAGGGATAAATGATAGAGGCTTAGGGTTTGGTGGCAGCAGTGCAGATGGTGAGAAGTGGCTGAATATAAGATATGTTTTAAAAGTAGAGCCAACAGGATTTCCTGAGAGCTTAGTTGTGCCAGGAAGATTTGCTGATGGATTTTCCATGAGGTGTGAGAGGATGAGATGAGTAAAGAATCAATCTGTGGTTTTTGACCTGAGCAACTGGAAGGATTGAGTTGCCATTAAGTGAGTTGGGGAAGACTGTGGAAGAGCAGGAGTTCCACTGTGGGTGTGGTAAGCTTGCGATGTCTATTCGACATTGTGGAGAGGTTAATAGGGCAGTTGTGTATAGTAGTCTGGAGTTCAGGGGAGAAATACTGCTTAAAGATATGACTTTGGGTATATTTAGCATAAAGATTTTATTTAAAGCTATGAGATTGCATGAGATCACCACAGAAATGCATGGAAACCAAGAAGAGAAACAGTCTGAGAACTGAGCTTTGGGGCACTCCAACCTTTAGATGTCAGAGAGGTGAGGCAGAATGAGTAAAATCAAAGCACAAAGTTACACCGTTTTGGACAAAGAGATTTCTTGCAAGATTATTGCAAGAATTGTATATTCTCTTTGTTGCAGGATATGAAAAGAATCTTTTGGGAAATGTCATTCAGACCTTGGTATGATTTATACAATAAGCAATGGACAGTTTGCTAATTCCATTTGTTTCCTAAGGGAAAAGAAAATACCTTATTAAATGAACAGGGTCAGAAAAAGGAACTCCAGCACCCTAAAGAGGTGTTTGACGGTTTTCTAGGAAAGGTGTGGAGAAGCCTAAGCTTTGGTATATGTTGAACAAAAGCAGACCAACTAGAGTTTACTGTTTTATGTACCTTAAGATTCATATTCCAAATTGTCACATCAGATTTCAATATCATATAAATCAAGGATATATCACAATTTGGATCCATAAATTACATTTTTGCAATACAATCTGAAAGGTAAGCTCTGAATTGAAGAGACTTGTTCCAAAGAAATTTGTATGATTTAAGATAGATATTACATATCACTTCTGATAGTCACATTTACCACTGGCTATTCAAAATTAGGTTTTGATTCTGACTTCTGGTTGTATTTTTAAAATTAAAACATTTATTTTAGTATTACGATATTTTTTAAAACTTTCTGGTAGAAATTTATATATTGAAAACAAAGCGAAGCGCCCACCACTTCCTTCAGATTACTTTCCTCTCCAATTTAAATGCCAGAGCTCAAGATTTTATTTTTATGTAAAAGTAAGGTGGTGTCTCACATGATGCCAAACATCTGGATGAAACTGAAAAAATATAGTTAGTCATGAATGTTTATTACTATCTGGATATTTGATGTCATGGTAATGATAAATCATGATTAGCACTTCAATTTGTCAAACAGATGTTCATTGAAATACAAACACAACCTTATTCCAAGCTGAAAGGACATTTTAGATGACCCACCAAAGTATAATTGTACTTCTGTCCCTCAAAGTTAAAGAGAAACAAATTTTGTTAATGTCATCTGCTCAATGATCTGTAAAGATAGAATATGTTAGTTTTTAAATGTGTGAGTTTACACTAGAATGGTAATGTGTTGCAATTTGATTTAACCTGTTGTGTTTTAATGATATTAATGACTTAAAAACAGCAGCAGGCAGAATTATATTTAAAGTTCACGCATGTTGCATATTTTTGCCAGTTTTTTAAACTCTGAGTCTTTTTTTTTTTTTTTTAAGTGGAATTAACATAGTAAAATCCTCTCCATAGTGATTGGTTATTAGTCCTAACTGGACTACAAGGATTTGGTTTTACGTGAGTGAAAAGATTTCTCAAGTACACCACCTCTTGGTTGCTAGCTTCTTCCTCGGATCCTTAATATTGCTCAACAGCTCCCTATATTTGATTATTAAAGAATACTGAAGCTTACAGTAGCCTTGGAATTCTGGGTGGTGGAGGAAATATGTGGGCAGGATCCACAACCTGCACCTTCTGTTTTGAGTTTGAATTTTTTATTTCTATTCTGACCTTTAATTTGTGTGACCTAGTTTCCTTTCCCCCAATAATCACTGTTTTTGAAATAGTCTTGCTTCTACCACTTAAATAAAAATTCAGGAATAATGAAAAACACGAGGAATAATAAAATGGTTGGAGAAGTAGCAATATTGTTATAAATGGAGCATCCCAAAATAATTACTGTGAAATGACCGTACACATTTGGATGTATAATCTCTGGAAGGCTTATTTTAAAATTGTTTATTAGTTTATTGACCTACATACAAATTTGTATTTTCACTTGAGGTAGAAACAAGATTGTTGGTGGTATCTGTATACTGTCCAGATTGTATAAATTCAAGATAATGTTTGTATCATAAGGGAATGTTTTCCTTTTTCTTTGTTGATACCATATTGTCATTTCTCAGATATATCACTGGAAGGATATAGGGATGTGTGATTATGAGAAATAAGATCTGGTTAAAAACAGAGCGGTGAGTGCTTTTGGAATTGAGAAGACGTTAAATTTTATTAAAAAAAAAACTTTGGAGACTCAGTAAAGAAATTTAAAAGAGGCAGTGGTTGGATGTAGCAATTAGAAGAAAAGATTATTTCAGCTGAAGTTCATTATTGGAGAATAGAAAGGTCATGAGATATTCCAGCAAAAGAATCAAATTATGATAGAGAAAGAAAGGATTGGAAACAGAAAAGGAGATCTATTGTCAGGATTGAAGTCAAAGAAGGAACTGAATATCCAGGTCAAATTTTCGGGAAAACCCACAAACAAACCCAAGCCATACCCAAGCCAATCACCAGCTTGAGACTTTTCAGAGCTTGCTCTCCAGGCATTCCCTCCATTTATCATAAATAATCAGACATCGCAAGCCTTGATGAAAGCTGTAAGAAAGCTGGAGAAGGGAAAGGAAAGTTAATTTTTAGAAGTGAAGAGATTCGAAGTGCTGCATTCCAGACAGTGAATATCCACTGGGCTTACAGCATACCCTTCATTCAAGGAACCATGTTTGCAGCTTCTAGAGCTACAAAAGCAATATTAGAGAGTCATGACATTTGCTTGTTTTCAATTTTTGATAGTTGACACTTATAAACTATCTCAGTGAAGAGATCAATGTTAGCTTCTTATTTTGGAAAAGCATGGCAAGAGAGAAGGAATGAGACAGTTTTGTTGCCATTTCTCATTGGAGCCAGTTTGCAATGAAAATAAAAAAATCCTCTTAAACCCAACAAACTTTCATAACAATTTCCCCAATTTAACTCCTTTTCTTTTTGTTAAAGAGGAACAGTTGTATTTTTGTTGTTAATAGAAGAGGGAACGGTGCCAAAACGGCCTATTATAAATTCTTCTGGGAAAGCGTATCACAAATAATTGAAAACAAACCTGATTCTGTGAACTTGGCAGCACATGTATAATGGAAAGCAATTCGGCCCTGGCCCCTGGAAGATTGATTAAATGTTCTGTTCCCTTTACCTTTCATTCACACCCTGTTTGCCAAGAGGAAAGAGAAAAGGAATGTTGTGAAACAAAGTCAACTTTAGACAAATAACTTACAATAATGATCAATGACCTCCAATCAATTGTTTATTCTTTTTTTTTTTTTTTTTTTATTTCTAAATATTAGCTATTCTGCTTGGGTCCCTGCTGAAAATGAGGCACTGACTGTCAGCATGTCCCCTTCCTCTCTGCCAGCTAGCCAGCAACGTGAACTGTATCTGAGCTTCTTTGAGGGCACGGCCTTGCAGCTTCCTGGGGCTGCTTGTAAGTCGGAGTCCAGCAAAGTAACAAGAACACTGTGTATTCAGTAAACCTACAAAAACTTTATCTTCTGGTTGTGTGGGAGGAGAGGTCCCTTTGTGCGCGCTGTTTCTTTGAAGGGACTAGAGATCTGTCGGTGCTGTACAGATGTCAGGGGTGCACCGAGCCAACATCCTGCAAGCCTAGTAAATAAATGATTCTGATCCAGCCCTGTACAGAATAATGGCAGGACCCTAAACTTAGAATACTGTTCACATGTATTGTGCTTATTGTTGTTTTTTTCTATAAAACCTCAACAATTAACACCAAACCTCCTCAGTGAAATGCACGCTTAAAACCGTGATACTGTTAAGATCTATTTAGCCACCTGGGCACAATGTGGTGATGAACTGCATACTGGTGACTCTAACAAAATGTTAAGTATGAAGTCAGAATTACAGAGGATTACCTTCTGACATCACATTTTTTTTTTTATGTTCATTTTTCTTCTCTTACAAGCTATTGCCTGGATGTCAGTAATTCTGCAAACTCTTCTCCCTGCAGCCCTTGTGTTGACACTTGATCATCTCCACTGACTTCAGTCCCAAAGGCCATAGTGCCAGGGAATGGGATACAGGCCATCCCCAGCACAGATCTGGAAGGAGTGGGTTAGGAAGTCCTCTGACCCTACTTCTCTAACTTGCTTGTGTGGAAGGAGGCATGTGTCCTGCTCTCCTTGCCATGCAGTCTCTCACTGATGCTCAGCCCTTCAGCAGTTCCAGAATCATCTCTCCATCACGGGTAGGGATGTCATCACTGCTACCCTTGTTTTCTCAGGCTGGCCAGCTTGGTAAAATGTGACTACTGTAAAGGGTGACTTGCAACACATCCTGCTTAGCAGAGAGATGTACAGTCATTTACATTATTTTTCTCACTCTTTCAAGAGTAACAGCAAACTAACATAATAGTTTTCCTGAGTGCTGGTCATTAATCTAATCCATTTCACATGAATTATCTCTTTCATCCACCAATCATCCTTATAAGTTAGATATTATTTCTATCTTGCCTTTTTCAAAGTAAACTAAGGCACAGAGAGATTATGTAAATTGCCCAAGGTGCAATTTACACAGACAGTGAGTGGCACAGCCAGTATGTGAGCCCAGTTAGCCTGTCTCCAAAGTATATGCTGTTAAACAGGGTGATTACCTATCTGGACACACCCACACAAATACACACATACACACACAATTTTACAAAGCATCAAGTGCAGAGAAAAATCAGAAAAGTCAAAATCAGGAAAACATAAATGTACAAACATCCTCACAGGCTTATACACAAACTCAGATGTATAAATAAATATATTACACAGATTTATAAGCCCACTGAAATGAAAACTCAGTTGTGGAAATAAAAAATCTCATTCTCAAAAAAAACAAAACAAAACAAAACAAAAAAAAACACCTTAAGAATTTTCTGCTTAGTTTTTCCTCCTTGTACAATGAAAAATCAAGATCTGAGATAGAAGGCCGGTAATTTCCTCATACAAAGCTTGGCTAGGGGCCATAGGTATTTAGAGTTTTGGTACATATGATTCCACTTGAAAGCATAGGATCTTGACCAACTGTAGAAGTACCATTTCACTGTAGAGATGAAATGAAATGAAACAGGGCAAGAGTACACAAAAAGAGGGCACTAGGGAATAAGTAAAGATGTGGAAGGAGGTACCACAAAAATTAACAGTGAAAATAAAATGAGAGGGAAAGGTGGCAAAGGAAGGGAACATTTGCAGGATAAACTGTCCCATGGTTGGTCAGAAGGTGGCAATGGCAAGCAAGTGTCAGAGGCTGCGAGTTGTGGGCAGGGACCCTATGGACACCAGTCGGCCACTGTTCTAGTTTGCTAGTGCTGCTGGAATGCAAAACACCAGAGATGGATTGGCTTTTATAAAAGGGGTTTATTTGATGACACAGTTACAGTCTTAAGGCCATGAAGTGTCAAAGATAACATATCAGCAATCGGGTACCTTTATTGGAGGATGGCCAATGGTGTCTGGAAAACCTCTGTTAGCTGGGAAGTTACATGGCTGGCATCTGCTCCAGGTTCTGGTTTCAAAATGGCTTTATCCCAGGATGTTCCTCTCTAGGCCTCAGCCCCTCTTCAAAATGTCACTCTCAGTTGCTCATGGGGCATTTTTCCTCTCTTGGCTTCTCCGGAGAAAAAGTCTGTTTTCAATGGCCACCTTCAAACTGTCTCTCAGCTGTAGCTACTCTGTCAGCTTCTGTGCATTCTTCAAAGTGCCCCTCTTGGCTGTAGCAAGCTTGCTCCTTCTGTCTGAGCTTATGTAGTGCTCCTGAATGGGTGGGGTCACACCTCCATGGAAACTATCCAATCAGAGTCATCACCCACAGTTGGGTAGGTCACATCTCCATGGAAACACTCAAATAATTACAATCTAATCAGCACTAATACGTCTGCCCACGTAAGATTACATCAAAGATAATGGTGTTTTGGGGGACATCATACATTCAAACCGGCACAGCCACCTTACACATAATGGTATGGATGTTAGAAATATAGCTAGTCTATGGGACACGCTCAGTCTTGGGGAACTTGTACCTATGATCCAACCCTTCTCTATTAGTATGACTCCATAATCTAAAATCTCTGACGTTTTGGCATTTGAGTTTGAAACTTTCTGAACATTGTCAGTTGAGATTGCCAATAGCCAACCCAAAATGCCATTTCTATACAAGCAGGAAAAGCTTTAAGTAATGTACCCACACAGCTTCTCATTTATATACCTACTTGCAAAATGTACACACACACACACACACACACACACACATGCAAACACACATTTCTTTGTGAGGAACCCTTGAGACAGAGAATGAGAATAAAAGACTTTCTCTTTTAAGTTCACATCTAGGTTTTGTTCCAATCTAATGACAAGGATCTGGCGCTGCCTTTAGACCTTTTGCTCCAAGACTTTATTTTAATTTTAAACAAGTGTTCCCATGTGGGGACAAAAACAAAAACTGGAAAATGTTGCTTAAGTTTTCCTTTGTGCTGTTATTATATGTCTTTCAATTGTACTGATTGTTCTGTCCCACCAATGTAGGTCATGGTATTCTCAGCTGCTTTTGTTTTTTTCTATTCACAAGTTTTTCTAATGACTTTCCATATTTTAGGGGAGATCGTGCTAGTTTCACACATATTTATCTTTGGTATTAGCATATTATTTTTCCCGTTTCTCTCTAATTTGGGCATTAATACTTACTTCTTAATAAAATTCATCACAAACTATAAATTAATTTTATTCTTGTAGAGCAGTAAAAGGTTTTACTTACTAAAATACTTACATATGAATGCTATTATAACCAATATCATTTGTTTTGATGTTAAGACTTTGGGGGTTTTTGGTTCTTTTCTACATAATTAATGCTTTAGCCCATAAGTCTTAGACATGTCCTAGTTCTGGTTTATCTGTAAGTAGGGATTTGCCTCTATTCATCAGGAAGTTCTCTACTGAGATGGATCAATGTTGGGAGGTATTATTGGGTCTGGGATTGTCTCTTGGCTTAGTGATCCTTAGCGCTCTAATCTGCCTCATCCCTGCTTCTTCCCATGAGGTCTGGGAACCTTACCACCCAGTGGTTGACCTGGATCATGGTAAGCAGTCTACCAAGGAAGTCTAGAATGGATAGAACCAGTAGAATAAATCTGACCCAAATTCTTGAAGAAAAGCTGAGAACTGGTGTTTTAGTTTGCTAAAGTGGATAAAATACAACATGCCAGAAATGGGTTGGCTTTCACAATGGGGATTTATTAACTTACAAGTTTACAATTCTGAGGCTGTGAAAATGTCCAAAGCCTGGCATCAACAGGACAACACCTGGACTCTGAAGACAGGTTGCTGGCATCCTCCACTCTTCATCACATGGGAAATCACATGACGTCCCTGCTGTTCTCTCCCTTCTCTCCTGGGTTTTGTTGCTTCCAGCTTCTGGCTTCAGTGGTTTCCTCTCTGAGCTTCTGCGTGTTTCTCTCTTTTAGCTTCTGTCTCTCTTAGTGTCTTTGTGTCCCTCTCTCTAAGCTTCCCTGGGGCTTTTCTCTGTATCTTCTCTCTGTCTTTTATCCTCTTATAAAGGACTCCAGTAAGAAGACTAAGATAACCCCCTCGGGCATACTTCCACTGAAATAATCTAATCAAAAGGTTCCACCCACAATAGGTCTACACCCACAGGAATGGATTAGCTGAACTTTTCTGGGGTACATACGGCTTCCAGCCATCACAGCTGGAGAATTCAAACACTCAAGATAATGCCAGAGGAGCAATAGCAGGATAATAAACAGGAAATGGAATTAAAATACTGGAAACGGTAACAGAATTTGAATGAAAGCAAGTCAGGAGAAAGAATGAAGAAGGGGTGCATGGAATAGGTTCTTTCCCCCAATGTGAGCTTTCTGCCTACATGACCAGCTGTTACTTGTTCAACAATGTATACTGCACCCCTACTCTGTGAGGCAGTGTAATGATGAGGTGAGGGGCATAACCAATGAGATCTGACTAGGGTCAGAACAAACCCTATATGGCTTTAGCCATATTTTTAAATATCAGCCATATTTTTTAAATTTCAGAAATGCCAAAATCTCAGTGTAGTTCAGTCTCAAAACCAGATTTGAGATTGAAATCTGGTTTCTCTTGTAAAAAATGAACATAATATAAGACCTCACTCATGAGGTTGTTGTAAGCATTAAATGAAGTGAAACTATAGGAGTTAGCATATACAGATCATCTGCAAGAGTGTCTATGACCCAGTAAGTTCCCAATAACAACAGCTGTTGTTTTCATGTGCAAGGTCCTGGGGACTGTAAACGGTTTTATGTAATAGCTATGAAGTTTGAATAGATGGCTAATGATTCTGTTGTCTTCTGCAATCTCTGGTTGGGGTTCACCCAAAACAAATTTGGAGCAATTCAAATGTTTGAAGGGAGTGCAAGAACATTCCTTCTGGTGATTTGCCTCATGGCCTGCTTGGAAGCTTCTTCTCTTAAATTCTTTCCTGGCTGCATGATGACTTTACCTCTCTGCATGCACAGCATGACAGTGCAAAGATTTAGCAATGACATCTGCATTTGATAGAACTTAAATGAGAAACTTCCTAAAGAGATTGAGAAAACCTATTTTGACACCTCTTCTTTAATGCATGCAAATATTATTTATTTAACTAGAGAAAGAAAAACACAAATGATAAATGAAAAAGTTTTGACTTGCAGAATACTTTTCTTAATTATTTGAAGACATTTAGAAATACATGTAAAATCAGTTCCTGTGTATCAAAGTGCTTTCAGAACAAAGGGGGGTGTATTTGCATTTAGTAACAAGTCTTTCTTTTTGAACATTTTATCTACTTAGTTGCTACAGTTCCTTTTATACATCGTGAAAAGTGGGAATGTTACCAAGATCTTCCATTCAATGATAATGGATTTCCTGTCACCCATATGGACATAATGAAGCTAACTTAAGCTCATCTTGAACCAGGGGCTTAGAAATAAATGTTTTTCTGGATTGCTTTGTATTGCACAAGGCAAGAAGACCACCAGAAGGTTTTTAAAAAGAGGGACCATACCAATTTTGAAATTTTGAGCAAATTAGACCTCCTAAAGCAGCTGAGACATTGCTTCTTCTATTTTTAGATCTTTCCAAAAATCTGTATTGAATAGTTCTGTAAGAATAAGAAGCATTGTTGCAGGAAGTCTCTAACAGTACAAGGAATGATGCAGCTAACTCTGACACAATATAAAAGAGAGAAAGAGAGGAAGAGAGAGAGGGAGGGAGAGAAGAAGGGAAGGAGGGGAAGGGAGAGGGAGAAATCTAGATTGACTTAAATTAAAATTTACATGCATGCTAGCTATTTAGGACTTTGATCAGCCGAGAAATTGCACAAACCTCTGTGGTACAATATTTTAAAGCAGATTCACTAGGTGAGAAGAAAAATAAAAAGAATATTAAGATGACAAATATTCTTTGAAGAGAACTGATTTTCTTATTATGCTGCAATTTATTAATGACTATTGCTTTGACAGTGAAGAATCTGTTCAAATATTTCATGGAAGGCAAAGCTGTCATGCCGGGATGACAAATGCAAGAATTGTAATTCTAAAGAACAGGAAAAAAGCAATTTGAGTTTCAGGGGCAACTGGAACCAAGTTGGTGTCAAAGAGAAATATTGGCCTATGGGAGAATGAAAGATCTATTAAGACTAAGCTCAGACGTTGGGTTGTCAATGATACTGTCATATTTGCTAAACAGTTCATTAAGCTGACATTTCCCTGTATTCTTGGAATAGGTTTATTAAGGAAGTTAAGGACACACACAGTCCTTGACATTTTATGTAATAAAGCATTACTTTTCAGGCAACTCAGTGGTGATAAACCATATGATAGTAGTTGCTTTGGTTGGGCTTTGTAAACTTCTGAAGTTGGTGGGATATTTAGTAAAGAGCTTCCAAACTGTAATTCAGTGCACTATACTCCACATGACAAGAAGGTATTCCCATTTGTATCTGGTAGGAATATTGAGGCATGTGAAGGGAGGTATCCATTATACATGTGCAGTCCATTATTTTCCTCTTCAGAAATGACTCTTCTGGCATCTTCAGTAATTTTTGATTGTTTTGTCTAAATGTTGGGATTTTACAGAGACTGATATAATGTCTTTTTGTAGGTAATTGAACTTATTGCAATTGCAGAGAGCTTTATAAGATGTGCTAAAATTCATGCCATGTTCAATAAATGGAATTAAAATATAGGTAAAAATAGTGAAAATATATACAAAGTCAACTTTTAGATGATATACACAATACACAAAGTGTGAATGTTTCATTGAGGAAAGAGTTATATTCATCTGGAGTTCTACTACAGTCCATGATATTTAGGCACTGAATTGATTCATTCTTTCATCAAATGCTTATTAACAGTCCTCTATGTGCTATTCACTCTGTTACATACTGAGACTACAGTGTAAATAAGACAAAGTCCCCACCCTCATTGAACTTAAACAGTCTAGAAGCAGACACAAGTTAAGTAAACGGGAGAGTGGGGTGCCTGAAGCATTCCTTGGAGCCACTCCTAGTTAGGACCTGGAAGTCATTGGACCAGGAAGAAACTGGCAGCTCAGCTGAAACCTGAATGATGTGTCAAGTATACCCAAGAAAAGTTGTTTGAGGAAGAGGCCCAGAGATGAGATAGACTTTGGCACCAAAGGGAAGTGAAAATTATTCAATATTCTGGAAAATAGTAGGAATCCAATAAATATTTTTGTATGAATAGATGAATGAATGAAAAAATGAATGAATGAATCAGGCATATTTAAGTGTGAAGACAACAGCCAGAGATAAGCATGTGTTTTAGGTCATCGGAGTACCTTATTTTCTGGATATGCAAATGATCTATGTTTGATTCGATAAAAATAATGATGAAAAGGACAGTGAATGGTTGGAGGAAATGATAAAACGTAGGGGAGAAAGGAAAATTGCAAGAGAATCTCAAGTGATCTGTGCTGGACATAGCTGGAATTGATGGACCAGGAGAAGATTGATTTCATAATTCCCCATTTACTCAATAAGGCCCTAAAGAATCTAGGAAGACAGAGAAATTGCTAGTCCTAAATGTTTAAATATTTTATTGTCTTGTATGATAAATGACATGTTATGTCACTTTTATTATTTATCCAGTGTATTTTTATTATCTGTGCAGTTATTGTTCATACATTCATGTATTTTCATATTTCATAACATTTAAAAATATCCCCTTATTGCATGGATTTGAAAGGTTTTGAAAATTACAGTGAAACCTTGCTGATAAGGTAAGATTATTTTTCAGTGACTCTATAAATTACATATAACAAAGCTAATGACAATCCATAAAGATGATAATACACTTAATAAAGACTTTTCCTCTAGGAGCAAGTTACTTTATAATTGTTAATTAACCTTTTTGATGGTTATTGAATGCCTTTAAGGTATAATAAATCTATGCTATAATTATAATATGTTTTATTGTTTTTTTTTCAATTACTCTTTTGTAAACAATAGTACATCAAACTTATTGGTTAGACAATGAAATAACCAAGGCATGATTTGCTCAAAGAAAGAACTAATCAATGGTTAAGGTCCACTCTGCTGTGGCTCAAAAAATTAAGTTATAATACTCATGTTCAAATGCAAGGTATTCTGCCTCAAAAAACACATTTATGTTGTTCTTCCTAGCTGAAAATTGTCTGTCTAAATGAACCTTTTATGTAATCGAGAATAAAGTTACCTAATGATTAACTAATATTAACACATACAGTGGCCTTAGATGTAAGGAAATCATGGAGCAAAGCTGTTAATTTTCTAATTTTCTCTGAATCAACTTGACTCAGCATGCTTGGGCAGAAAATGAGATGAAGGATGACTCACTTTAATTTCGTTTTGTGGAAATAGCATACTCAAAGATTGACTCATGATAACAGAAAAAAAATCATTTCTAATAAATTACTCTTTAGATAGAAAACTAGTTGAATTTGTTGAGTATTTGGGAATTGCATGTTTCATTTATTCAAAAATTTTGAGTAAATAAATTTCATTTATTCAAAAATTTTGCTTAGCACTTACTTTGTGCATATATTGTCTTATCTGGGGACTGTATCAGTTAACAAAGCAGATAAAATTCCTTGAACTCCTGGGCCTTATGTTCTAGTGAATGGAAGGAAACAATAAACAAAGTAAATACATAAATCATATACATGGTAGTTAGAAGATGAGTATATGGAGAAAAATGAAGCAGGTAGGGAATAGTGAGTACTAGCTGGGGTTTGCCCTATAAACAGGTAGTCATGGAAAGGCTCACTGAGAAGACTTTACCTTAGCCAGGCCATAAGGAGGTGAGGATGTGAGCATTGCAATATCTGGGAGGAAGCTGGCAGTCTTGCCAGAGCAGTATGAATGAGCTGGGAGGGGAGAAGTAGGAAAAGAGGTCCAAAAAGTAATTGTTTTCCCTTTGGAATGGTGACTGGGGGGTAAGGGGTTGCAATGGTGATGGGGTGGGGTAGTGTCAAGATTTTGGATTTTATTTGAGGTGAGAAAAGCATTGGAAAGTTTTAAGGAAAAGAGTGACATGACCTAAGTGAGATTTTAAAAGGAATACTTAGCTGCTGTTTTGAAAATAAACCCTAGGGAAGTATGGGTGGTAGCCAGAAGGACTGTTTGGGGCTATTGTAGAGACCCAAGTAGAGGATGAGAAAAGCTAGGGCCAAGACAGTATCAGTGGAGGTGGAGAGAAGTAGCTGGAAGCTGGATATATTCTAAAGATAGTGCCACCAGGATTTGCATGCAAAATGAAAGAAAACAAAAGAAGTCAAGAATGAACCCCATTTTTTTGTCCTTATATATCTGGAATGATAAAATTGCCATATAGTGAGATTGAAAAGACTATGGGAGTAAAAAGAAGAGCTCAGTTTGTGATGGGTTTGAGATGTCTATTAGACAGCTGAGAAAATTTATCCAAGTAAATAGTTGGATTTTCATTCTCACTTCAGGAGAGGTATCAGGGTCGTGGAAGTAAGGGTGGGAGACATCAGTATAGATGGTATTTTAAGCCGTGAGCTTTGATAGCATCACTCTGTAAGTAAGGGTAGATACAGCAGGAAAGAAGGCCAAGAATCGAGTACTGTGGTTCTCCAATATTGGTCATTGTAGCTGGTAAAGTGAAAGAAATTGGTGACCTGCTTTGGAGGGAGCTCAGTGCTCTTATGGGAGCAGAGTGCAAGAGTGGACAAGCCAGGGCCAGAGCCTTTGCCCTGTGCTAGAAACACGATGACAGATTGTTACCTGTTCCCATTTCCTTAGCTTCACACAGCTTATCCCCGTTCTTCTAACATATGACTTTTCACACAAGGTAATATAAAAATGATTAGGTCTGGCTTTCAAAGTCATCATGATCTGTTTTCCCACCCGAAATAATATCATATTAAGTGTGATTGGATTTTTTTCAGAGATTCCAAGATATCTCAGTCACTTATTTATATATAAGTTATTTGGCCCCACCTATAGGCAGCTTATCTCATCCTACATGTATGGATTTTATTATTCTGTAACCTGGGGTCACTTTACTCTCCAGTTATTGGATCTCTTTTGTTTGCACACGCTTAGAGAATAATAATTCAAGTGGGATTTTAAAATGCTCTAAAGGAGCATACCACACATCAACTTCCATTCTCTTCCACTACTCATATCAAAGTTTCTGATATTTATGAATGATCTGTAAGCAACCTTCATTCTTCCATACATCCATTCATTCACTCAGCAAATTCGTAGTATTGGAGTAGGTATCAGGACCATAGTTCTTCTAGGAATCTAAAGCAGATCTAGTAAGGGAAATGGAAAAGTATAATAATGTTGTGCAAATGTTTGCATATAAATCTAATTGTTGCATAAACCATTTTTTAATTGCATTCTAATCATAAAGAGGAAACTACCATAGTGGCACACTGATCTTTTCCATCTGTAAGGGAAACACTGCTTATACAGCATACTAACACTGGTAAGAAGAATTTTTTGGTAGGTCGGGTGTAATTCGATTTAGTCATTTGGTCATGGAAAGGGATCCTTTTTTGTGAGCTGTTTTTCTGTATTCATCTGTGAAAAGTAATTCAAAGAAGAGTGTAATTTTAAAAATTAAGAAAAAGGCAGTTGATAAAGTTAAGCGGATGTTTCCAGTTGGAATGATTTCCTGTGGCAGTGTAAACACACACCCACTAACATGTCTGCAGAAGAAATCATTTCAGAAGACACCAGACTGCCACAGTTTTCCCAGAGTCACACAGCAAGAAGGGGCCAGCCTGGGGCCAGAGAGATTCCATCTTCTATGATGATGGACACCCCCCAATTGTCACCCCACAGGAAATGAGGAAGCATGCTAAGCTACCCATTGGACTTGGAATTACGTAGTATTGTGCCAGAGGAAATGGCCTATCCAATATCATGATTTATTTGAAGCAGAGTGAAACAACAGCCACAAAAACAAAAACAAACAAGCAAAAAACAAAAAAACAAAAGGGGAGGGAGGGAGAGATGGAAGGAAACTGCTCAGTGCTTTCAACATGACCAAACAGCTGGCTGGCTTAAAATCCTGTAAACAGCTTGGGACGAACTATATTCTCAAGATATCTTGGCAGAGTAACTGGATGAAAATACCAAAGCTTGAGGAGAAGTGTTCTCTTGCTGGATTCTTTTTGTAACTATCATATGGTTTATTAACTTCAATGAGAACGTGTGCACCATATTTAAAAATTTCATGCAGTTTTTTGTTTTGTTTTAAATGAGGAACTTACTGATTCTGTGTACAGCACTGTGGAAACATTAACACCAAATGAGCCTTAATAACTTTCAGAAACTTGAATCTGAGACATGAGATGATTTCCTTCTTTCTTTCAAATAGTTTTTTGTTGAGGCAGTCAAGGGAGAACTTGTTAAGACTGAAATTTAATCATGGATTCAAGGGCACTGGTGATTTTTTGGATGCCAAAATAAATCTCTAAGGGACTCTAATTTTAATTAATTCATGCCTTAATTTATTCATTCTTTTAACATTTAATTGATACCTCTTTAAGCAATAGAGACAACTTAATTTTAAACATATTTCAGGCTCACCTGCTAGATGGCAGAACTGTGGAATATACAAAATCTGCTTTACTCTTTTAGAATTTCCTACATTAGAGAATATTTAGTATTTTGAGAAATTAGTATTTTAGGAGTCCTTGCATTCTATCATTCTCAAATGTGTTGATTAAATGAATTTTTTACTGAGTATCCAAAGTAGATTCAGTTAGCTAGGACATTTCATGTTTTTATCATTTTGAGTTTATTTTTTTGAGACAAAAGAATTAGTTTCTCATCTCAGAATCTGGTATATTTCTCTGGTGACTCAAGTAGTTTATGGGCAGTTGGTTTGTAAAATTCTCTTTGGGATTATCTAAATGCAGGATGTTAGAATGGACACGCATATCATTACTTCTCCTGTCAAAAAATGTAATTAACATACATGATATGTCGTCTTGCAAAATGGTAAAAATTCCAGCACCGTCAAGTCACAGGCTTCCCAGACGCACATACAAACTGTCCTGTACCTGCCCCCTCCCACCACAGCATGGGACTGCTCAATTCTTGCATTCCTGTCTCTTGGCCATGTGTGTGTGCGTGTGTGTATGCATGTGTGCATGTGTGTCTTTTCAGTTTGAAATCTACCACTTAATTTCTTTGTCTTTAACAATTTGGATTTCATCTAATTTATGGCCTAGGCAATAATCCATTACAAGGTATAAAAAAGTAAAAGTACTGTGAGAGTTTCCTCATTCTTTTTATGGCTGCATAGAATTCACTATATAGATTTGTAGTTTTTTCAGTCAGTCCCACACCAATAATTATTTAGGTTGTTCCTAGTGTTTTTTAGTTTACAAAAAAATGCTGTAAAAATAACATATATGTATATGTACATATACATAAATATATACACACACACATATAGAGAGAGTATATTGAACATATCTGTAGCATAAATTCCGAGAAGTGGAATTGCGGGTCAAAAATTCTATGCAATTGTAATTTTGATAGTTATTGCTAAATTGACTTGCATAGGGGTTGGAACCATTTTACACTCCTGCCTGAGTGAATAAGATTGCCTTTTCTCCTTCAGTCTTGCAATCAGAGAGAGTGTTATCAGTATTTGGGGTTTTTAACAGTGTGAAAAAAATGGAAAAGTTTATCAGTGCAGTTTTAATGAATATCTCACTTATTATGAGTGAAGTTTAGTATCTTATCAACAGTTTAACAACTTTCCTCATGTCTTTTATCTCTTTTTGTGTTATGTTGTTAATCTTTTTCTTATTGATTAGTAAGAGTGATTTGGATATTAGGGAAATCATTTCTTTATCTGTGATAAGGAGTCCTTTTTATTTTATCTAACAGTTTATCCTTCATTAGAATTCTCTGCTCTTGTGAAACCCTTATGAAGTCTTGTGGGCTGGTTCTCCTTTGAAGGATAATTTCACAATTTAGCAATCTCTCTATTTTGTTCATATGGAAAGCAGTGGGATTAGATTTCATCTCTTCTGCTGTCAATTTTCCTAGATTATTTTCTTAGAAATTTAGCCATTCCATACATGTTTTAACATGTGTTCAAAGTGTAGGTTTCATAGAGTGAGTTATATCCTTGGTAAATTTTTGTCTTAATCTTTCAGTTGCTAAAGAAAATACTGAAATATCTCACCATGGTTGTAGATACGTCTAGTTTTCCTTGTAATTCTGGAAATTTTTGCTGTTTATATTTCAAGGCTATATAATCAGGTGATTTCAAGTTCAAAAATATTTTTAAGTTCCTAATGTTTTCCTGTTTTTGTTGGCTCTTTTGTAACATTTTCTTTTACCAAGTCTTATGGTTTCCCATATTTATATATGAGATTCTTAAATAATTTATGGTACAATTTATTTTTGTTAAAGAATGATAGATTTAATTTATGGAAATTTTAAGAAGGTGAAGTTGACGCAAGTGCCTTGAAACTGATGGATATAGGTAATTGTAGTATATAGACAGTACCTAAGAAATAAACAAATGCATGGCATGTACATGTATTCAAAGTCCATAAAATACCCAATTATTTTATTAAATTCCAGAGAGTAAACATGAGCCTGTAACTGCCTAAGGGAGGGAGGGGAATGTTGCCTTTTATTTTTCAAGAAACAAAACAAAACAAAACCAGATAAGTAATCCTATGCTTTTGATAAACTTTAGTTGTTAAATCACTTTTCACCTTGTTTAGATTCACATCTCTTTGATCAATGGAAGACCAAGTGCTGATGACCCTTCTCCTGAACTGCTGGAATTTACTTCCGCCCGCTACATCCGCCTGAGATTGCAGAGGATCCGCACCCTGAATGCTGATCTGATGATGTTTGCCCACAAAGATCCGAGAGAAATTGACCCCATTGTCACAAGAAGAGTAAGTTATGGTGGATCGTTTGGGCACCTGTGAATGATAGTGCGCCGATCTTTTTTAATTGTCTGTTAGAGAATTTGAAAAGAAATCATTCAATGATTTGTAGGAGTGATTATTATCGAAGACTTTAAAATTAGAGAGAACTTAGTTCAAATCCAAGCTCTGCCACTTATTTGATGCATAACATTTATCAAACCTTTTAACCCTTTTAAACCTTAATTTCCTTTTTTGTAAAATTAGGATCATAATGCTCAGTTCAAAATTTTATTTTAGAGAGCTAAATTAGGTCATTTCTGGCATTTTAGTGCACATTGGCTTTGGGGAGTTACGACTCCCCCAGAGCAGAGGTTTTTAAACATTTTTGGCCACAACCCACACTAAGAAATGTATTTTATATCATTACCCAGTGCGCACACACAAATACAACAATACATCTTAAACTTTATTGTGCGTAGAACCATCTGGTGATCTTGTGGAAATGCAGATTATGACTTCTAGGGCAGGGCTGGGATTCTGCAATTCTAGCAAGTTCCTAGGGGATGTCAGTGCTCCTGCTCTGTGGACTTTTTGACCAATAACATAATTTGGTTTTATGCTCCATTAAAGACTCACAACCCCTGGTTTGAAAAAACAAACAGAACAAAAACAAAAAATAAAAACAAAACAAAAACAACCAAACACTGCTGTAGAGGAAAACTGATTTCATAGACTGTTTTATGTTCCTTTACAAATAGAATATCAGGGGGAACAAAAGAGGTTAAAGCATGTTTTCAGCAGATCTTCAGAAGTTCTGTTTTCCAGGGGTACAGTGGAATTTGTTAGATTCTGATATAAATGGTTAGCCCAGGTTGCTGTGAGCAATAATTGTGCTTCCTCCTGTCTACCCCATTCTCTGGTTTATGTCACCTACCTTATATTCTGCTATACAACCTTAACATTGTACCAAGTGAACCAAACCAACCACAAAGCCTTACAGCCAATCTGTGCTGAGTATCTGCCATATGATGGACTAGAGGTAAAGGTGGAAAAGAAGACTGTAGGGAAGAAACTAAGAATGTGGGACAATACACTCAGGGGAAGAATTATTCTAGAAATGTTGTACCACTGCCACAAATTGCCAAATTGCCGAACCAGTGGGCTGAATATTGAGCAGCAACCCTTTTTGTGGTTCCTGAACACCCCACACGTGTTTTCTCTCCTTATTGTTTAACCACTCCACCCCTAACTCTCCATTATCATAAAATAACTTAAATGTTTTAGTTATCCCTATACAACATATGGCAGATGTTTTGATTTCCTGAATTTTCAAATCCTGAGACAATCTTACCCTGTATTATATTTCAGCATATTGTCATTTGTCTTAGGCGAAAGTAATCATCATTTTATAGCAATGCTTAGTTCTTTACTTGTTAGAGAAATTACTTTAATCCTAATTTTGGCATGACTTAAAGAATGTACACTGAGGAAGACTGAATAACATTGAAGTGAAATTTAATCTTTCCTGACAGTATATCTATCAGAGAAAAAAATCAATGAAAATAAATTACTACTCCTTTTATCATCTTCTGCAAAAGGCAGAGGTGGGAGTTGGGATGCACGTCTGTTATATAAAACTCCATTGTTGAGGAGCCTTTAAAGCAGTGCGATAAAATTCAACATATAAACATGTTCTTTTAAAAATACTCAAGTTCAGTAGATACTACATATGAATTTCAATAAATAAAAATAGGGCATTGAATATCAGCTCCCATTCATGACTCAGAAGCAAAATATTATACATTTATATTTAAAATAGATTTCCAAATTTTAAAAACCTCTACAAATACTGCTGTATCAGATTTCTGAAAAAATGTCTCTATTATTTAGTTATATAGTTAAGGAAAAAATGGATTTTTATATTGCCTAAAAACTTCTTAGCACATTCCATTAGTTCAAGACCTAGGTATATATCAAATAAAAAAATGTAACAAAAGTGTTTCAAAGGCACTATGTGTAAACAATAAAAGCAAACAAACAAATGAAAGGGAAAAGGAAAAAAAGAGAAGTAAGTATGCAGGAAAAGGGAGATTTGCAGTCAAGGAACTCAGATGTGCATCCAGTTTACTTAACCTCACTAAGTCTGCTTTTATCCTTTTTATAAATTGGAATAATGTAACTGTCTACCACTGAAGGGGGTATTTGGATTCCATAACAATGTGAAATGCTCTGACAATTATAAGATGTTATACACTTATTAATTAAAATAACAAATAGTCCATTTCTGTAATTATAAATAATCTTTTAACAATAGGTGGTATATTAAAACAATTAGGAACATAGATCTACACTGGCTTCAGACAGGAAGGTAATTGCATGGGCATTTTAAGATAATGAAAAAAGTAAATTGTACTGCACATCGAGTTTGCTACTCACATTATTTTAAAGCAAACTTGCAGCTATTTCTATTTGCTTTTTAATCTGATTAAGAAATTTATTATTATGAACACAAATCCATTGTTATATTTGTTGATTCTTTTCAAATCCATCAAGTAAAGCAGTCTGCACATGATTTGTGAATACTGAGATTCCTGTAATGACAATAAAAGAGGTTTTCTTTCAAGAAACTAAATAAAACAACTTTTATGAAGCATTATTGTCCTTGATCCCAGATAAAAAACTGCTCTCACTAACAGGTATTCCAGCATGAACTTTGTACTGTCCATGGGAAAGGAATTTCTAAAATGCTCACCCAATATCAATTAGAGGCATTCTTTCTTTGGGCTAGGATTACAGTGCTAGGAGTTACTTCATCAGTTTTATGAACCCTCAGTTGTCCTCCAGGCACACAAACTTACTTCCGAGTAAGGAAGAAACCAAAAAGTAAAGTTAACTGAGTGTTCTCCTTTGTCATTTGCATCTGCAGTCATCTTAACAGGATTTCTCTCTGGATTGCTTTTTGCAGTATTACTACTCCATCAAGGACATTTCAGTTGGCGGGATGTGCATCTGCTATGGTCATGCCAGGGCTTGTCCACTTGATCCAGCAACAAATGTATGTATATTTATAGGATGCTTAGGCGAAACGAAGCCCTGAACTGCAAAATGCTTCATGAGAGGCTTTGCTGACAGGAAACGCTGTGAATGGGTGTCAGGTCCCCACTTAGTCAGTGTAACCGAAAGCCGTGCCAGGGTGAAATAGAGCTGGCAGTTAGGATGATAGACTTTGAAGTCGGCCATCACAGTTTCTGAAAACAGATTAGTTTTTTTCAAAAAGGCTCCAAACTGGTCTATTTTGAAACCTCTCTAGCTATGACAGCCTTCTGCATGATTTAGCTTTAGAGAATGCCTGCCATCAATCAACCTGCCCATTTTTTTAAAATGTTTAATAAAAAAAGTTAAAGCCAACAAATAAAAGACATGCATGGAAGTAAAGACATAATGGCCATGTAACAGGTGCTAGGGTTGGGCAGAAGTGACAAGGAATGGGGTACAAGGGAGTTTTCAAGAGAGGGCTGAAATTGCCAGTCCAGAAGTGCTGGAATGTTTCGTGTAGAATTTTTCGTTAATGTCCAGGTAATATTCATTATCTTACCACATGAAGAAGATGAATGAACATCTGATTTCTTGGTCATAAATAAACTGGAGAAATACAAAATAATCTACTGTACAGTATATAGAAGAAACATATTGAATAGTAAAACCAGCAGATGTACGTAGGGCTTTGGATTGTTTTTTCCTACTAAAAGTGTAACATGAATGACATTACTCTGAAAACTAGTTTTCGGACTAATGAATCATAATGTTATCTCCTAGGGAAGGGTCAAATATCCTGGCATATTTTTCCCAGTGAGGTTGTAGTGCTTTCTGCAGGGTTTAGGTATTCTTGATTGGATGCATTAACGGGCTTTGTTTCCCAGGCTTTGAGAGTCCACAAGGCAGCTTTCCATGTGGTGAATTGAGGCTGTGTTTGCAGCAAACATAGAAAGGAAGCTTCATCCTAGGGAATGCTAGATTTCTATTCTACCTATACCGCTAGATGCCTAGGAATCATCCCCCTCCACTATTCCCACTCCCTAAAAAGCTTATAGTAGTTGAGGAAAGCAATCAAATAGATAGATCCTATCCACCAAACCTCCATTTCCCAAGTACTAAGAACGAATTCAGTCTTAAAGACACCTTCCAGTTGGACTCCCTTCTCTGTTCCAAGCCTAAGGCCGGTGACTCCAGAGCCAAGCTGGATGCAGTTCCAAGGCTGGCACTGCTTTCTTTCCAGACTGACTGAAGTTTTTATGCTTTGGTACAAAGTCTAGAAGTTTTCTCTTGTCTTCATACTATCTTTCAGGGAAAGCCCTTCATTTATGGTTCTATCTAATGCTAAAAGTATGCTTTTCCCTCTCTTTTTGACCAGAAATCCCGCTGTGAATGTGAGCATAATACATGTGGGGATAGCTGTGACCAGTGCTGTCCGGGATTCCATCAGAAACCTTGGAGAGCTGGGACTTTCCTCACTAAAACCGAATGTGAAGGTATGCTCTTCTTTGCCTTGAAGACAGGGATTATAAACCTATGGTGATTTTAGGAAAGCTCCTGTGTCTGATTTATATAATTTATCCAAGGCAATAGCTGGTAAGTTCTTTTACCTTGCTATCTCAATTACTCAACATTTAAGGTTTTTTTTTTTTTTTTTTTTTTTTTTTTTTTACAATTTGGCGAATATTTACTAAACGCCTATGAATGTACACTGTGTGAAGGATTATGAGATATAGATAAAGACATAGGATACGCTTATTGTCATTGGTATGAAACTGTAGCTTATAGCGTCATGTTTGTGTAGACTAATGGAAATGCAGATAAAGATTCAGCAAAGCCTTAGGGCCTAGTCTTCTAAGCACATATGCTTATAAAATGGTTCTGAAACCAGTGGTAGCTCCTGCTCCTTCTGTCTGCTGCCTTAGCAGTCCATTTCCTAGTAAATAGCCTTGAATCCCACCATCAAATAAAGGTTGAAAAATCAGAGATGAGAGATGATATGCTCCATGTTAGAGTCAGATTATTGAAATAAAGAGCACTATGATTCATTAGTCACACTTGTTAAAGGGTGGCATTTGGGAACAGTAGCTGGGAAGAGTAGGGAAGTTAGAGGTGACAGAGAAGGCAAAAAATCAAATTTGTGGAAAATGAATGTTTATTACAATTATAAGCTTTGATGTTTTAAATATATGGCTTCAAATTAATAAAAAAAGTATGGAAGTCCTCCTATTAGAAGTGGCATCCATGGCAATCATTGTTATTAACTATGCTTTAGCAATTATTGGGCAGTAACAACTGAGAAAAAAGCCAGTAATGAACAAAGACTACAAAGACTGGCTCTGAAAATATGTCACTAATATTATCACCTTTGAAGACAGCCCCATACGACTAGTTGTTCCTGAAGGGAAATGCCCAAGAAGTGCAGCAGATGACTTGATAACCTAAAACCATCCACCAATCCACATGGTGACAGGGAGGCTGGAGAAACTTGTGTTTCTGAAGATCTGTTCAGACCAAGGAAAAGACCTTAAAGCAAAGACTAGCACTGAACTGTAAACCCAAATTAGCATGAAGCCTAATTCAAATATTGATATTTTAATGAATTGTCCCTAACCACATTTTTTTAGTTCAACTTGTCTTCATCGCCTCCAAAACAAATGCCAGGTAGATACTTTTAATTAACACCAAACCTATATATTTGTTGAATGACAAATTAATTAATCTCATATTTATCATCTATCACGTATCAGACACAATAGGTCTTTAAAGCCATTGAATCTTAGCAAATTTTGATCATAAAATATACCCAAACCACAAAACACATTTTCTTTTCAGTTTAGGATTCTTCATCTACTATCAACATCTTGTGTCCCTCCATCAACTTCACCACCACTTTTTCTTTCCGCTTTGTGTCTGCCTTCTTGAAAAGATATTTTGGTTTGGAAATCTCCCCTCATGGCCTGGGCTTGTCTGAAGACAGGCCATCACTACCCCCTGTCAGGACAACCATGGGAGGACCAGGCTTTGTTTCCTTCAACAACCTGCCCCTTTCCTGCCAGTCCCTCAGGTACTCAAAATCTTCCCCCATAAAGAGCAAATATTCATTCCAAAGGGTATATTTAAACCAAATGACACTTAGGACAATTTGCCCTCAAAGTCTCTAAACTTTAATCAAATTTCTTTTCTGTTTGTTGAGTATCAAAGTCACAAGTAGGAACAGCATTGAGGCTCAGGATTCTTCCTGTTGTTTCGGGTACTTCATTGCAGTTATAACTTTGATTCCTTGTGTAAGTGGATTTGAAAATCCTTTACCATTCTCCACTGGCATATATATGTTTAAACACAGAAAACGAAAGGACAGATGAAACTTGTTAGCAACAGGGGTGGCTAAGAGAAGTGAGAAGAGAGTTTCACTTGTTACTTGCATACATTTTAAAAATAGTGGGATTATGAAAATTTATTTTAGCTTCATAGAGCAGATGCAAGGTTGTATTTCCAAACTGAAAAATAAACATTTTTTTTAAAAAAAGCAATTAAAGACAGGTCTTAGCCATAAGACCTTGTATAAATAATAGTGCTTTGCACAGTGCATGCATTTTGAAAAGCTTCTATGAAAATTTTCTTTTCCAAGTTGGATTGCATTCCAATAGCTTTACTATTTAGAAAAATCCTTCTGTGACATGACAAATCCCTCTGTAAAATGAATACTCACCCACCAATTCATTTGAGTTTAACTTGGAATTTCATCAGTCTGGCTTATTTAAGGTGAGGTTTATCTCCAAAGAGTGAAGAATCTTAACTCCACCACTAATCCTGTACTAAAGAATAGTTTTATATCATGTGTCTTACACATTCTTTAGAATAGTAATCTGCTGATGAGACAGCAAAAAGGGCTCTTTGTGAGCAGATGCTGTCCATCCGTGACCTCTGAGGCTACAGATGTAGAGCTGCACAGAGTACAGGGACTTGGGACTGCAACCAAGAAAACCAGGGAGGAGCCTCTTCGGAAAAAAGGACTGCCGCTCTGGGTTTTAGCTGCATTCGCTCCTGGTTTTAGGGGCATTTACTCCTGGTGTATATACCATCAGCAACACCCACTCTAAATAATGTGACAATAAGTTTGTATTACTCGATGTTTTTGTCTACTTACACAAGCAGTAGAAATCTTGACTATTTCTTGCAATACATTTTTACAATGGTGTCTTAGTTTCCCAGCTGCTAAAACAAATACCATACAATGGTTTGGCTTAAACAGTGGGAATATATTGACTCATGGTTTTGAGGCTAGGAGAAGTCCAAAATCAGGCATCAGCAAGGCACTGCTTTGTCCCTGAAGATTGTGGTGTTCTGGGGCTGGCTCCCAACGATTCTTGGTCCTTGGCTTTTCTGTCACAAAGCAATGCACATGGTAATGTTTTCTTCTTTGTCTTCTGGGATCTGTTGACTTCCAGCTTCTTGCTTCTATCCGTGGTTTTCTCTCCTTGTGGTCTTCTCTGTAAGACATGTAGTAATAGCATTAAAACCCATTCCTGATTCAGTTGGCCATGCCATAATTAAAAATAGCATCCTCAAAACGTCTTATTTACAATGGTTCACACCCACTGTGATGGACTAAGATTAAGAACATGTCTTTTCCTGGGGTACATAATTCAACCTACCACAAATTGGGATTTTAATAATTCTTGGACATTGTCCTAAAGACACAAATCTGCTTATGCTTGGTAATTTATACCTATTACCATATGTTCCCTAAAATAAGGTTTGAAAACTCTCCAGTAGTATAGTAAAATTACTATATTCTAAATCAAAAGTCAGCAGAATGGGGAAAGTATTTGCAACAAACGTGATGAACATGATACTATATTAAGAGATCTTACAAATCAATGAGAAAAAAGATTAATAATTCTTAAATGAGCAAAGGTCAAAACAAGCATTTTTCAGGAAAATGAATTATTTATAACCACATAAAAAGGTTATCACACTCAAAGTTAAGGTACCAATTAAAACAACAACAAAAATACTATTTTTAACTTATCAAAGTATTTGTTCATTTATTCATCCAACAGTATTTGAATGCTTTCTATGTCCAGGAGTTATATTTAAAAGGTTGATAATACACAGTGTTGGTGAGGCCTTGGGGAACCAGTGAGGCTACTGGAGGGAGAACTATCTGATTAGTGTTTCTGGAAGGAGACTTGTGAAGATATTAAAATTTAAATTGTATGTGCCCTTTGACCTAGAAATGATACTTCCAGGGATTTTGTCTACAGTTGTACTCTTATCAGTGTACAAGGCATGTCATGTTGTCATGATCCTTATCACTATCATTCAGGTGCTAGGAGTAGTAATTGCTACTAATGTTTATTGAGCTGAGCATTTACAATGTCTGAGCCATTTTGCTAAGAGTCTCATTCTCAAAGCAACCATGGGGGATAAGTACTAAAAGAAAATAAGAGCTGAGTTTCCTCCTCAAAGCCACTCAGCTGGCAAATGGGAAGCAGTATAACATTAGGCCCCTGTTCATCACACCTCCAGTATGTATACAGTCTGGTTGTAATAACAAAAGCCTGGAAACATTCATAGTGTGCCCATTAATAGGGACCTGATGATGATACCACCATTCAAGAAGGACCCTTTGTAGCCTTAGGGGAAGCATAGGCTAAAATGGAAAGAGCTGTGAGATTTACTGTTGGTAAAATGAAATCAGAATAGCATGTAAATGTCCCCCCTTTGTGGAATATAAAAATGATTAAGCAAAAAGGTTAAGCTGTGAATGTACGCACACACACGTAAGAACACAGAAGAAACTCTCAACATTTTTTTTGCATCTGTGGAGTAGAACTGAAGGTCTGGAAGTTTGAGATAGAAAGGAGCCTCTGCCTAAAACATCTTTTCCCTAGTCCCCATCCTAATCTAAATTCTGCCCGTCATTCTGAAAAAGTGATTTTTCATTTCTCTGAATTACTATAATGTTTCATAAAAAAGAAAAGGAGGAGGAAGAGGAGAAGAAAGGTGTGTGAAGATAAGGAGGATGAAGAGGAGAGGAAGGGGAGGGGAAAATTTAGTTCAGAACTTATTTATGAGGCATGATGCTAATGGTTTTACATGCATTATCTCACTTGATGCTTTTAAATATCCCGATTCGGTAATTGCTATTGACCACCTCATGTTTCATATGGAAACTGAGCCTTAGTGAAATTAAGAAGTTGCTCAAGTCACGAGACTACTAATTAGTAGAGAGGACACCCAACTCTGAGATTGGTGTGAGAGTATGCATTTAGGCACTAAGTGAACCAGTTCTCATTGTTCACCAATTACTTGGCATCCATCACACATCTCTCTCTCAGTAGATAAAACTTGAGGAACTTTGGCAAGTGGTTAGCAATGAAAACTCTGGAGCTTGATTTCTGAGTTTGGTTTCCAATTCTGGACGTGTTACCTTGTACAAGTTGCTTCATTTCTCTGGGCCTCAGATTCCTAATATATAAAAAGGTTAATAATAGATCTAACTCATGAAGCTACTTTGAGGTTTAAACTTGTGGCAAAAAAACACAAAACACTTGGAACAGAGCCTGGCACTTTATAAAATACTAAATAAATTTTAGTTATTATTAGTAGTCAAATAAAGGGACTATATCCTATACATACTTTTTCCTCCATAAGCTCTAACCCAGATATTTGCATATAGTAATTATTCATTACCAATTACATGGTGGTTAATTATTCAGTGTCATCATTCTAAAATTTGTTTGTCGTAATAGGAAATTATGGACTGAACCATAGGAAATTGCAATTTCATAAGTCAAAATCCTTCAAATATTGGCAATTTCCTGTGGTTCAGCCTAATTTATATGTTTGAATTAGTTCAAGTTCCATTAAAATTTTTGAATTTAGTAATACTACCAATTAATCCAAATACTTTCTAGAAACTTTTGTACTGATTTATATTCTATATAAACACACTAAATGTAATGTAACTTCCCACATAGTATAGCAATCTTATTAATAGAAAACAGAAAATGATTTTTAAATATATCTGAAACCTGAATTTACTGTTTACTAATTTATTTTTCCCCAATGCAGCATGCAATTGTCATGGGAAAGCTGAAGAATGCTATTATGATGAAAATGTTGCCAGAAGAAATCTGAGTTTAAATATACAGGGAAAGTACATTGGAGGGGGTGTGTGTGTTAATTGTTCCCAAAACACTGCTGGTGTAAACTGTGAGACGTGCCTTGATGGTTTCTTCAGACCCAAAGGGGTAAAGTATGCTTTTTCTTTTATACAGAGATTATTATACAGAAATATAAATTCAATTGTTTCTCTAAAAAGTTGAATTTCTAATTCTAAAAATTGACTACTAGCTTTTCATAATGGAAACCTACTCAAATCTTTAAGGATGTGATTTAAAACGTTTCTGTCATTCCAGAAAGATCCCCTGTGCCACATCCCAGTCAGTCTCCACCAATGTTCTGCTCCTTGGAACATAAATGAGTCTGTAATTGAACATAAAAATGAAATCATGCAGTACCTACTTTTTTTGTGTCTCCCATCTTTCACTCAGCATAACGTTTTGAGATTTGTCCATGTTATTGTGTGTATAATCCATCAGTAGTACTTTTAAAAATTATTCCTGAGTAGTATTCCGGGGCATAAACATACCACAATATTTAATCCTTCTTCCTGTTGGTGGACATTTGGGTCATTCCCAATTTTGGGCTAACTTTTACAAACATTTTTGTAACAAGTCTTTTTGTGGTCATGTCTTCATTTATCTTCTGTGAATGCTGAGGAGTAGAATTCTCGTTTCACAGGATAGGTACACGTTTGATTTTATAAGACACTGCCAGCTGTTTGCCAAATTAGAAATAACATTTTACACATTCACCAAAAATGTGTGTGAGTTCTACTCGTTCTGTAGCGTCTTTAAGGTTTGACATTGACCACCTTTTTGGATTTTAGCAAATCTATTGGGTAGATCTTATGGATTTAATTTTCATTTCATGTACTTATTGGCCTTCCCTATATCTTTTCTTGTGAAGTTCTTTTCAAGTCAGGATGTTATTCTGTTTCTTCTAGAAACCTTATAATTTTAACTTTTAGGGTCATGGCCGATGTCAAAAAGAATTTTTTGTTTGTGGTATGTTAAGGATTGAGGTTTACGTGTTTTACTTTTTGCTCCAGCAACTTTTGTTGAAAATACTTTCCTCTCTCCTTCGAATTACTTTGGAACATTCACTGAAAATCAGTTGATCACATAAAATGAGTCAGTTTTTGGAGCTGCATCTGCTCCACTGATCTATTTGTCCATCCTTATGTTAATAACTGACTACGTTGATTACTTTAGTTTTAGTAAGCCTAGAATTCAGGTAAACTGCACCAATTTATTCTTTCTTTGAAGATTGTTTTGGGTCTTTTAGGTTCTTTGCACTTCCATACAAATTTTAGAATCAACGTGTCAAATACAGAAAATAATAGTTGGCATTGTTGTTCAGAATCTATAAACAAATATGGGGAAAACTGACATCTTGAAAATATAGTCTTCCAATCAATGGACATAGTGTATCTCTCCATTTATTTATATCTTCTTTAATTATTCACAGCATTGTTTTCAGTGTGAAGATCTTGCATGGTTTTTTTTAATGTAATCCTCAATATTTTATTTTCATACTATTTAAGAAAATTGTTTTATTAAGTAATCAATTCTTTGTTGCCATTATATAAAAATATTTTTGTATATTGACTTTATATCCTATACCCATGGTAAGTTCACTTATTAGTTCTACCAGTTTTAAAACTAGATTTCTTACCAGCTTTTTAATCTCATATGAAAACTTTTGACTTTTTATTATTTTTCTGTGTGTATTTTGTATCATTTGTGTATATTTGAATATTTGTCTAAGAAATTAGAAAGTGGAAATGTTGGTAGATAATATTTTGTAACTCATAAACTCTTAGGAGACATTAATTTTAGAAATTTTATATGTGTATTAAAGGTAATTTCTTATAATTTTTCTCAAAATAATTTATTGCCATGTATTATCATTAATTTGTATTAATTTGTCCTTAAAATTTTTTCTGCTCTTGAATACTACTGGTGTTTTTATTACACTTGATTAAAAGCATTTTACTGTCTTTTGTTAGGTATCTCCCAATTATCCGAGACCATGTCAGCCATGCCACTGTGACCCACAGGGGTCCTTAAATGAAGTCTGTGTCAAGGATGAGAAACATGCTCCACCAGGTAAGAGCTGGAGGAGAGAGCTGCTATTCTGTGCAAGGACAACTGAAAGCCAAATATGATTCTTTTCAGGAGAAAACTTTGTAGTATTTTTCATTCACATAATAAATTTATTTTTAAATCTATCAGTGTTTCCTCCAGGGAGCAGTTTATTATTCACCCAAATAATTCATTTTGTTTTATCATAATGCTTTAAAAGCATGAAGAGTTCAATCATTTGTTTTGCAGATCTATCTATCTCTCCATCTCTCTGTCTAGCTAATCTTCTGGTCAATCACAAATCTCTAGCATGTGTCATTTTTAAATGTTTTTGGTTATTTATTAGGTTGTTTTATTGCTCCTATGGTTTCTAGTGTGAAGTGGCAGCATTCCTTGAAAGACTTGTGTTGCGGTGACATGAATGAGTCGAGGTGATCGAATAGTAAAGAGTATGAGATATAAACAATAATATAGAAAGGAGAAAGTGCTCACAAAGGACTGAAAAAGGTAGCAGTCGTGAGTTAATGAAGGGGAAGAGGCTGACACTAATTTAAACTAAACACTTGCTTTGAGGCTGAAATTCACGATGAATGCCAAACATTGAGGAATCAAATGCCAGCGTAATGCCTTGATGTTAAATGTTTGGAAGCTACTTTCAGGGCAGTTGCTTGCCAAGTTTAAGTAGAAAATTCATAATGTATCTGGAACAATTTCTTTTTATTTCTGAGTGGATTCTTCTCTTCTTTGGAAAGACTGAAAATCAAAATCCTAGCTACAATGTAGGTTTTTACCCCCCAATGACTTTAGAGCTAAGAGACTAGCATTGTTTCTTTGGCACACTTTAGCTTACTTTCTTTCTTTATAAAATTGTAGAATTATCAGTTTGAGCCTTACCAGTCTTAAATCTTGAAAGATTAAAAAGCTGATACGTTTCAATATTTAAATTTGAATTACTGGGATCATATACATTTTTAATGACCCCTTTACTTTTTATAGGAACAACTGAACTACAGTGTTATTTTCAGCAGTATCATTTAACTCCTGCTACTTTCAAATAATAAATTGAAAATTTAGAAAAAATTGAGAAGTAGAAAAGATGAATATAAAATATAGTTATAATTCAGTAGAGATAGCACTACTAATATATTTTTGTGTATTTTTGCCACAATCCATAAAGATACTTTTAATTTTGCTCCTTTTCAGTTAATGGAATGTTTTTCCCCATATCTAGTAAATGTTTCTCTGACAATCTGATTTTAGTACCTGAATAATATATAATTACATGAGTGCACCATAATTAAAGACCACTCAAATTTTTATGGATATTAAAATTGTTTATAATTTTTGTTAATTGTAACAAATTTTTTAATGAGTATCCTTGTATATAGATATTTTTCAATTATTGTGAAAACAATCTAAAGAAAAATATAAATTTAACAGTAAGGAAGGGAAAAAATAAATGGCAATAGTGTCCTGTTCAACTCCTTCACCTCCAATCTTATTTCCAAATATAAACATATTAACTCATGTATATATGGTTATTATGTATGTATGAGGCTGTTTCTTTAATTTTGTTTTATGCCTTCTTACCGTAACATTTCCTTGTCCCCAACTTTCCTTTCCTTTTCTGAGTAGACTGTATTTTATTGGTTTGATCTTACATTTTTCCAGATTTAGAAGGCCAATAACTGGTATTGGCCCACTTCATTTAATTTCTATTTTCTAATCCTCAAGGATAAGATTAAAAATTGTCTTTTGCATTACTCCATGTAAAGGAAAATTTAAACTGCTTTCATTTTCCTCCACTATTTCTTCTTATCCCCAAAATATCCATTCCCGTGGATATTTAGCAATTTGGTATTTAGTAGTATTGCTAGTCATGTTGTCCTCATATTATCATTGTTAAATTGGTGTTTAAGTACTGTATTTCACTCCCACAACTCTTTTCCATCTTGTGTTTGTCTTTTTGGGCAGGCTTGTTTTTTGAGTCTGCCCTGGTATATGTTTATTCTCGATCCAGTGTTAGCTTAATTTTCATAGAAATTATTCTTAATCATTGTTTGAATTTTCCTGTAGCCTTAATTTTGGTAGATGATTTGAGATTTCATTGTGTTTTTTTTTTCTTTCCATAAATACTCAGAAGATGCTGTGTTAGCAAATAACAACCAGCTTCTAATTTAGCCCTATACTCATCAGTTTTAACTTTCCCTTGTAGATATGCATCTTGTATCCAGTTTTTATGTCAAAATAGCCTTTAAAGCTTACTGTTATTAAAACCTTAGGAACAAAATCATTTATTTGTTTTAAGATTGTCAGTATGTGACTCATCTTTCCGTAGGTTTGGCACCTGGATCCTGTCACTGCAAAACTGGCTTTGGAGGAGTGAACTGTGATCGGTGTGCTAGGGGTTACGCTGGCTTCCCAGACTGTACACCCTGTAACTGCAGTGCCATTGGAAGCACAAATGAGGACCCTTGTTTGGGGCCTTGTAACTGCAAGGTACATTGTTTATTCTACTAATGCCCCACTGTCAAGACAGAAGGTCAGTTTCCTTGGCTTTTCTGTCTGCCAGCATTAAGCAATTGTTATCAAGTTCTCCTGTAAATGCCCACTATATACTGGATGTGGCACACCTGCACATACCTTTTAAATGGCTACCAGCTTCACTGTGGCCCGACATGCATAGTTACCTGCCATTTGTCTAAACACCTACACACACAGAGGATGTCACCTCTAGGATCATGTTATTTTATAGCAAAAACACTTTTTCCTCATTATCCATCTAGCCTACTAATTTGAAAATACACAAAAACAGCAGCCTTTTGGAACTACAATATTCTCAGATCTACTATGGCTTTGCATCTACTTCTGAAAATAATTCTTCCAAGTATTTCATTCTGATCATTTCAAATAATCTGAAATTTGAATCCAGATTGGTCTTAAAATATCCACCATATTCAAACTCTTATGTTTAAATACCAAAAATGTAAACACCACCTTAGAGGAATTGTTTAAAGGCTCAATGTTGCCTCCCAAGAGTATGTTTAGAAATGCAACATTATTTATTGTATATGAGCTAATAGCTCATCATTTTAGCACCATGGGTTGCTTTACACCTGTAGTACACACACATAGAGAAAACAAGTCTTAAATAATAAAACTGATTTCCTTTAGCTATAGTAAATCAGTACCATAACATGCTGAGCAGACTGTTTATAGACATATTAACTGGGAGGATGAGCAATTCATTTAAGATGTTAGCATGCTACATTGATATAAAAATAAATGTTATTTCTTTTTTTTCTTTCTTCTTAATGGTAGATGATATTTTCTTGAGTCTTTTTTTCATTATTTCATTGATCTTATCTAGAGAGATATAAAATATTATAGGCGTATACTTGTCCTATATGCATGTATGTATGTGTCTAAAAATATTAAGCCATAACACTGATAGTAAATATCAGTATATTAAATGTGCATTTATTGGGACAAGAATGTCTAAAATGCAAGCTTATATTATAATAGTTATATAATAGGTATATATTACATCAGAGGTCATTTCCGTACCTGCTTTCAACTACTGAAATAATAAAACTCCTAGCTACACAGACAGGCAGAAATTCTACAACCCCATGGTAAAGAGTTGTCATGTGCTAGAATATAGTAAATTTTCTACCCTAGTACATTTTATTCCAATATTATCTAAAATGAAAACTTGCTCCTTAGCCCAAGACAGTGAGCACTGTGTGAGTGATTGCCTGGTTAAGGGTACCTCCTCTCTCCATCCTCCAGGCCCTTTTGGGCATCTTATAGGCTCTTACTATATCTCTTTGATATCTATGAAAATATAGCCTGTTTATGCTTTACTCTTTCTCAAAATATCCTCTGAAATCTCTAACCTTTACCACTTGCTCCAATAAAAGACTGACAAAGGTGAGCTTAAAATGTAGGAGAGACTGCCTGAGTCTCTAGACTACAGGAAATTTAACTAAATTGAAAAGAAAATGTTGTCATACATGTGCCATTCATAGAATGCAGAGAGCTGATATTTGCAAGAAAAGAGTAACACTTGAGGGAGGGAGGCAGGCCTAATTTTGTTTGTTTTCATTGATAAATGCAGTGAAGAAGGCTAGAGGGAAGGGGTTTCAGCCATTAGCAGAGCTCCAAGGGAAAGCTCCCTGAGCTAATGCCTGCTCTCCACCTGACTCACTGTTGCAGAGAGTGATTACACGCCTATAAGAAAAATGCCACCTACAGAGACACTTCAAGCTCTACACAGACAATTGAAACACAACAATAAACAGCAATTAAGAAACCATAAAAGAGAATGAAGAATTAAATAAATAGCATCATTAAAAGAGCTGCCTCTCAACTATGTGATATTCCAAATCAATGTCTATAAACTCTTATATACTAAATGAGTTTTGAGAATAACGAAGCAGAAAGCAAGTTTCATTAAATATACACACAATTTTAAAATTCATAAATTATGTATATATGGTATATGAATTACATCACAGTCTGTATGCATGCAAACTACTATAATTAAGTACGTATAACACTTGTGTGTAAGAATAATAGCTCAGTATTTCAAGAAAACATGCATACAGTTTAAATACTGAAAAACCACTTATAGATGAAGAGAAATTTGACAATTCATTCTGTTTAACAAACAACATGATTTGACATAGGTATGTCAAATGATTATTCAAAACAATATGGATCAAAATGCTATTGAAAAAACACAGCTTTATTGAAAGGCTAAGAAACTATAGACTTAAATTCAATAACATTATAGATTTTTAGCTGAATAGAAAGAATAGATACTTTTTTGTCTATTTATACATATCAAAGTTGATAACTTTGAATACATGTGTAAGTGTAAAAAGAAAGTATATAAACTACATGTAAAATAATGTCTGTATAAGTGTTCATCTCTAAAACGTATGTTAACCAATAAATATTTGCATATTTATTCCGCTAAACTATAATACCTAATAGTTTCTTGTAATTTTCATGGAAAATAAATATCTCATTTGTTGAAGTATGTAGACATTTTAAGGAAGCCCTTTGTTATAAAGTTTTGAGTCTAAATTATTTTCTATTGTAAATTTTAAATTTCTGACATTCTGGTAAAATGCAACCTGAGGTGATGTGGACACCACTTTACACATTTCTCCCATTTTAAATACATAGATATGCTGGATAAAATGAGCAAATAAATTTGTAAACATTGGAATTCAGGAAAGAAAGAGAAATTCCTAGTGGTTAGACCCAAGACAGAAATCCAAGTTAAGCATAAGCTTAAGCAAAAACTGAGTGCCTATTAAGTACCTGTAACTCTTGTGTTTAAGTATAATAAATAGCTCAGTATTTAGGGTGGGGTTGTGTGGGACTGGTCTTAGTCCTAATTTGACGACTAAAGTTTGGGGTTTAAATGCCTTCACCAAGACTTGACACTAGGATTTGGATCCACAGAGGGAAATAACTTAAACCACTTAAATTTGCATTCTTGCAATGCTTTCTGACAGTGCAAAGGGGACTAGAAAAATTCTACTTGCAAACCTGGAGAGCAGCTAGAAAATTCTTTCTCCTTTTTTTGGTATCTGGCTAGGGAATAATTAGTGTCTTGTGAGGAATCAAATCCCAAAACCTGGTTATTGCATGAGTATGGGGTCAATTTTTTTCTCCCTTCATGTGCTAGAATACTGCAACAAGTCAGGCAAATGGTATTACCACAGGAAAAAATATATAGCCTCAACTGAAAATGAGCTCACAATAAAGCAATTACAATGAACAAAAGGAAAATAACTACAAAAGGAAATCAGTAGCCACAAAAGACAGAACATTTTTTGTACACTAAGAACTAGAAAAAATAGAATACTCTGAAAGAAATTATATAAAATAAAAATATGTTTATAAGTTATAGAAATAAATAGAGAATAGAAAAAATACAAAAATGGGGTAATATATTTTAAAAAGAATAGACAGGTTGAGACAAAAACCAATATAATTTACTTTAAGAAATTATGTATACACACATATATATATATATAAAGAGGATAAGGAAAACAATTATGAAAAGTTGAGATATGACTGATAGAATGATAAAATTCAACATAAGTTTAGTAGGATTTACCAAAGAAACGATTAAATCAAATTCAGGAGAAACAAATATTCAAGAAATAATTGAAGAGAATTCTCAAGAAGTAAAGAAAAGTATGTGTCCTCTGTTTGAAGATAAGAAAAGGGAAAATTCACTACTAGGCCCATAATAGAAAACTGCTATTTTAGCTTTCTAGACTGCTCAAATCAGATACCATGAAGTGGTTTGGCTTAAGCAACGGGCATTTATTTGTTTACGGTTAGAGTCCAGGAAAATGTCCAAATCAAGGCATCATCAAGGTGATGCTTTCTTCCCAAAGAAAAACTGCCAGCGATCCTTGGCTCCTCTGCCACATGGCAAGGCACATGGCAACACCTTTTAGGGTCTCCCTTGTCTTCATCAGTTTTTGTTGCTTTCACCTTCTTGGTCCCGTGGCTTTTTTTCCCCCTCTCTATGTATTCATTCTGTTTATAGAGGACTGCAGTAAGAGGATTAAGACCCAACCTGAATGAGGTGGGTCACACCTTAATTGAACTAGTCTCATCAAAAAATCCTGCTTATAATGAGTTCCACAATCACAGAAATGGATTAAATTTAAGAACATGTCCTTCTGGGATACATACAGCTTCATACCACCATGACTGCATGCAAGCCAAGAAAAAGAAAAAAAATTAAAAGTAGGGCCAAAAGTCAGATTCCTGTGTTTATAACTTGCAGCCTAACCTTATTGAAACAACTATTAAATGATGTACTTTAGTAAGAATATTGACCCTAGAAGAGAGTTCAACTGGATTCCAGGATACAAGGATAAATTTATAAAAAGCAGTAGCATCCAGTTACAATCAACTAGAAAATGTGATAAAAATATTTGAGTAACAATAAAAATGATATGATTCCTAGCAATAAATGTTTCCAAATGGAGATCATTTAAAAAGATTATTGAAGAGCATAAAGTTTTAAAAGGGGGTTATTGTGGATAATACCAAGTGCTGGTGATAATCTGGGACTGTGGAAATGTTTACTATTGCTATTTTTAGGTAAAGTAACACCACCACTTAGAACAATATGTCATTATCTAGTATCACTGAATATGCCAAAACCCTGTGATTCAACAACTAGATATTTACAATAAAGAAACTCTTAACAGTATGTACAAAGAAGCTTATAAAAGGTGTTCAACATATACTTACTTATTGCAATGAAAATAAGAAACAACCTAAATATCCATAAATAAATAAGAAAAATAAATTGTAATTTATTCATATAATCTGAGTCAAGAAAAAGTTAAAGTGAATGAAGTAGGTCTATGTATGTAAACATTAACTTTTAGAAACAAAGCAAAACAAACCAAAAAAACAAATGTCCCTGTTACTATTTATGTAAAGTTTTGAAACATAAAAGATTCTATATTGTTTTTAGACACAAATATATAATACAATTTTTAAAAAACATACTGAAACAATTTTGTACTAGTATCAGGATAGTAATTAACTCTAGAGAAAAAGGAAAGAAAATAGAATGGACTTGAAGGAGGGTTCAATTGTGATTTAGTATTATTTTTTATAAAATATATATATGAAGCAGACATGAAAAATGGTTATTTTTTAAATATCTAGTTTGTGGCTAATGGATAATTGTCATATCATGTATACCTTTAAAATGCTTTGAAATAATTCCTAATTTAATATTTCTTTAATTGAAAGGAAAGTAGCTCCTGGTTTAAAAAGAGGTGGAAAGAAATTCTTCTTTAACTTAATACAACATCAATTATATCATCACTTATCTTTAATAACATGGTTTTCTATAATATCCTTGTTCAGACAGTGATATTTATGAGCACTATCTTCATTATATTTCAAAATATGAAAAACAATGTTTACTCAAGATGCAACAATGTTTGTAAATCTTAATGCAATTATTGACATTTTTGAAAGTTCTGCTTCTTATGAATCACAAGAAGCAAGTTAATTCCAAATACAGGGAAAGTCATATGAAAGTAAATGCTGTTTTGTCTCTTTTATTTATTTTATGGACCAAAGCTAGAAATTGGCTCTTCTGCAGTTGGGCATGCTAATATCAATTCCAAGTCAGTGGATTTCAAGCTCTGATAAAAAAGATAAATAGATCTTGATTTGGTGAGAACTTGTGCTTTTATTTTTATCAAAGTCATATGTACAGAAAGATCCTAGTGAAGTAAAAAGACTAGAACTCTGTATAAAATAGAGAAGTCGATATTTTCATCTCCTTTGCTTTGTTTTTTTTTTTTTTTTTTTTTTTTTTCTTTTAAATATAACTTATTGGCCCACAAGGCTGTGAGTTTTGGTTCAGTTTATCTCTCTGGAATGTTCTTTAGATTCAGTTACTGTCTTCCAGTGTGCTTAAATTCCTTGAGTCACTGTTCTCTTTCTAACTTTGGATTTTTATAAGTTCTGTTTAGGCTGCTTGGAAAACTCATCTGTAGCCTCTCCCTTTGCTTAGCTAGGCATTTTTCAGGGTGCAGGCAAACCTCCACCTTCCCAGAAATCACTTGTCACATCCTTGTCTGGTGCTTTATTCTCTTTTCACAATTTGCAATCCTATGTCATGTCTTTCTCACCTCAGTGACGACATGGATTCTGTATATTTTCTTCATCATTGCACAATAAGAAGCTAACCTGGCAAAATACATAAGAAAGAAGAAAACTAAAAAAAAAATATGATGCCTTAACAGTTGCTTGACCTGTCCGATTTGTGTTTTTTCTTAATCTAAGAAATGGTAATATTAAGTCTTTTCTGTCTGATACTCAAAAGCTACAATCTACAATTGTAACATTGAAACCTTCTATAAATACAAAATACACACATATATGCCTTCTGGATTACATTGTCTTATTGATACTGCTTTTTGCAAGTATAGATAAGTTTCCATTCTTGTTCACAATAGGATTTTTAGGGTGTATGCTAATGTTTCTCTTGGTTTTAGATGACCCTTTGCTTTTCCATTTGTGTTCAGGACTGTTCATCTCATTAACTGGCTAGATTTTAATTAGAGACATTTCTACAAAGGGCCTTCAATTTATAGGTTTGGTCGTGAGTCAAAATTACAGATGTGAAATTTTTAGCATAAGACATTCACACAGGAATTTGTCTCTTACAAGAGCTACAGATGTTCAAATAATATTATGTTAATTGACTGTATTGACAGATAAATTTATGCAAAATGATAGCTAATTTTCATTTGTTTTATTTTCTCTCTGTCATCTTTAACCCACCATCTATTATCTAGCTTTGACACAATGTGTTTAAAGAGTAAGCAGTCAACAAATGCTGTTAATTAACTAATTATGCTGCCTTTTGTTAACTTCTTTTAACACTAGGATGCCTTACAATGAAGGCCATAACTGAGGAAAACCATTAATTGACTAAAAACACCCTTAATGCATGACGGCAAAATTCCTGAAGCAATTATTACAAAAAATAGCTTAACCATTACTAGAGATATTCATGGTAACCTCCTCAATAGAATTCCCGGTTGACTAACAGTCACAGGTAAACATGTGCTGCTGCAGTTGTACCTAATTTATAAGAAAGCAGCTTCATGAGAAAGAATACAGGAAAACAATTGTGACACTATTTCCCTAGAGAGAAATTGTACTGAGAAAACTAGAGCAAAACAGAAGATTGATGAAAACCCAACGGTATCTGACTTCAAGAATTTAAAAATGAAAGAACTTAGTAAGACTTCTCTAATTCTACTTTTTTTTAGAGGAAAAGAGCACAAAAGAAAAATGTGAAAGCCATTATAAATGGTTTTAGTAGGGTAGGCCATGATATATCATATTAGACACGCAGATAAATATGTTCAGCACAAATATGTGTCTAAGACACATGTTTCTCCCCAAGGGGACAAAAATTGACCATAAGGAGCAAAAATAACATATTCTTTTTATGTATAAGCAAACACTCATACTTTGCATATGTATGTACAGTGTATCTGGGTGTTAAAAATTTTTAGTGGAGTTGGTTAAGAAAAAATCTCTAAAGAGCCTCTTTTAGGAGCATAATAATGAAAAATAGGTTGATGAATACTAGTCTAAAGTGATTTTTATTTTACTACACTTTTAAATGTTGCATTGTGGAAGAGTATGAATATACTTATTACATGGATTATTTAAATGAAAAATAATTTCCTATTATTAATTAATATTTAATTTCTGTTACTGTAACCTGTTAGGGTAATGGTTTAGAAATAAACAGTAAAAGCACAATGGTAGATAATGGTTTAGAAATAAACAGTAAAAATAGAGTGTTTTACTTTAAGAAAATGTGGTGATACAAGGAATTTTAATTTGCCATTCTGCTCAAATAAATACCGCGCAAGGGGAAGCTTAAACGACAGGAATTTATTGACTCACAGTTTTGAGGCCAAAAGAAGTAAAAAATCAAGATACCGGCAAGACTTGCTTTCTTCTGGAGTTTGTGGTGTTCCGGCATTCTCTGTTGGCGGTCCTTTGGGGTTTCTTGGCTTGTGTCTGCCTCCCATCACTTCGTGTTGTCCTTGGTCTCCTCTTTTCTCTTCTCTGGTTTCTGCTGACTTCTGGCTTCTTCCTTTATGGCCTTCTCTAATTTCTAACTTCTGGTTTCTTCTCTTTATAAGGTCCCCAGAAATTTGGATTAAGACCCACCTTTATTCAGTTGGACCACACTTGAACTAAAAGAAACATCTTCAAGAGGTCTTCTTTACAATAGGTTCATAGCCACAGTAACATGGATTAAGATTAAGAACATGTCTATGTTGGTGTACACAATTCAATCTACCCCATAAGGGAATATCAATCTCTGCAGAGTGGAAGTCTGTAGCATTCTGAAAATTACCTTATTTCATTGGTTTTTAGAATGAAAATTATCATTAAATTTGTAAATTGGAAAGTATCACTAATGGGCTTTAAAAATAAAGTATTAAAATGAATTTACTGGACTGACAGGAGTTTCCCAGTGGAAATACTGAGAGGAAATAGATTAAATTTCTTTTTTTTTTAGATAATTAAAACAACTTTAAAAAACTTTCTTAAATTATATGGTGATAAGTCTTTTAATGTTAATTAGTCCAAAGAAGTGAGGGAAAAAGAAATCTCATAATGGATAAAATAATACTCAGGCTGGAAGTTGAAAATTCTCACCATAATTATTAGATATTTAGAATCAATGATATTTACATCTGAGTTTTAGATAATGAACTGGGTGGTAAAAGGGTACAAGATATGGTCTTGGCCCTTGAGGAGCTTATAATATAAACAGTAAGAAAAAAACAAAAATGATGGTTTTACTGTTTGTATTTATATATCTATTTTTATTTTATTTATTACAATAAATGACCTTTAGTAGGCATTCTTCCATATGGGAGTAGTCCAACCCAAAAGGACAGTTCTAGGGTACTGATTTTAAACTTATCCTCAAACACTTGGGATACATGTTTTTCTCTCACCCCAGTGGCTTTTCTTCCTGATTTCTCCTTCGGGGACAAGGGGGACTCTCTGGTGTAGAACCTAGTGTGTGTTCTCTGGACTTCTAGGGCAGTGACTCCCTTCTCCCTTTTGTTATCCTGGTTTGTACATTCTCTTACTTCCTTTACTTCAGCTTCTTGAGGGCATTTTTATATTCCCTCCAGCACCTCGCATAAAGCCTTGTTTATAGTGACTCAGCTATGATTTGATGAATGAATGAGTAATATAGAGAATAAAGGAATAATGAGAAATAAAGGAAATGTAGTAATGTGCAGAGCATTTATTAATAATTTGATATAGATAGCAAAGAGCTCACCCATAAAACAGATGGTTTGCTCTCAAGCTGGGTATCAAAAATTTAAGTCCTGGTCTAGTCATACAAAGAATCTCTTCCAAGAATGAATCAGAATTGCAATTGGGAGTTGATTCACTGATGACAGTGGTTTATGGGTCAGAGAGAAGTTTCTAATGAGCAATTATGCACCTGGGAAAGCAAAGAAAGGACTGAGATGCAGTCTGCCAAGATCGGATCTATTAGCAACCTGATAGAAGTAGGAAACCTTAATTTCTATGATGCACATAAAAGTCCTGGAACACAATACTTCTGTGTTTTAAATTGTACCACTCTAAAGATACATAAAATATAATGAACATCAAACTGTGACACTCTCTGTTAATCACTGTTTGAAAACTGTCTTTTTTTAAAGAAAATTCGGGAAACACAGTCCTCTAAATAAAGAAATTAACTAGATATGTATTTAGATACATTCACTCTCAAAGGAGGCTGGAAAAGGCAAGTAGAATCTCATCTGACTAGTACATGTTGAGACATGTCCAAAAAAAAGAGGCTTCTCACCATCCTCAACTAGACCATAAGGACAGATACGTAAGCAGATACTATATCCATGTTTACTATATAGTAGTAATTTTAAATTAGTCCACACTAGAACCTAAGAAAAATCAGAACCCACCAGTTTAGTTGCACGAATTTTTCTCAATCTAAGTAGGAGCTACCACTTTCTAAAGACAGTAAGATACGACACTCAGAGCTAAAAAGTCAGAGTCTAGAAAATTGAAGTTGTGGTTTTAAGCTGACATACTGTTCAAATTTAAGGTCTATGGAAATGTCTTAGGAGTTGATAATCATTTGTGACAAGTGTTGAAGTTAATTGGACATGGAGAGGTAGAACAGAATTAGGTTCATTGCCTATAACAGAGTCTAAATTACTCTTTCAAAGATTTGACACAATAAGCAAAGCAAAACTACCACTTGGCCCTCTTCTTGTAGGTGTAGCCATCCTGTCATGGTTACTATGATAATGTAAGATTCTTTTGTTCCAGTCTCCCACATTTCATAGACATTTTACCTGCTACTGCCAACTTAATTACCTCAGGTACAGGATGGGTTTATCTCTTGCTGAATAATCTTTAATGACTTAGCAGTTTCTAAGGGAAAAGGTCCCTATTTCTTAGGGTAGCTGTAAAGGTTCATATTTGGAGGTCAGGGACTTTGAAACCAAAGTGCCAAGTATAGAATTTAAGAAATATAAGAGGTATTCAATATATATTTTTGGAAGAATAAATAATGAATGAACCTTCCAGGTTTTGAATTATTTCTTAATTCCATTGTCTTTGCTAACATGGATCCCTCACTTTATCCGAGCCAGCAGGTCAAACTTTTATCCAGTGCTTCAAGATTTAGTTCAAATTCCACTCCTGCCATAAAGCTGCCCCACACCTTTGAAGAAGGAATTAGTCCCTCCTCCCCTGTGTTCCAATGATTTACTTTATTTCTGAGATGCATTTATCATATTCCACCTTGCGTCTTAGTTAACTGTGAATATATCTTTTTACCAAAGTAGATGTTGGCTTTTAAAGACAGAGGCATTGACCACCCATCTTTATATCCTCTAGAAATCCTACCCTAATATGTCACTTAAGATTATTAAATTAAATTGAATATTGCAATTATTTAAGCACAATTTTTTAAGGTCATATTGATGTAACTGTCTAAAAATTTCTAATTGTTGAACACAGTCTGAATCTCAGAAAAGTGGCATTAGAAGCTTTCAAACTAGAGTAAATGAAAAGTAGCTTAGATGAAGCACATAGGAACAGAGTGTACAGAGCGGCTATTCTGTGTTCTCAATGGAATAAACTAAATTACAATTATAAATAGGTTCCATCTTTTCTGCATGTGTACTCTTCCAAAGAAGCTTTCAACTTCAGTACTTTGGGGATTTGTTACCATAGGTCTCAAATTAGTGTAATTTGCTTTGCTGAAATCTACCATCTCAAAATATCTGAAATCTCTCTTAAAAACAAAAACTAGCAAGAGTGTTAATGGAAATACTTCATTTTGTGGACATATCAGGATGCTAAAGATTAACAAATGAACCAGGATTAGAGACACCCCCTAGTTTAGATCCCTATCAATGTAGAAGTGATTAAGGTTATAAAATTCATCATAGCAATTAAGAGTCAAAAATTTCATTTCAAAGTATTCTCTTGGATACACAGAGAACTGCTTTCTTTGTTTATTCTAACAAATCTCTGTTTTCATGCCATTTTCTCTCCTCTTCTATTTTCCCCTTTATGTTCTCATATTTTATCATTCCTATCATCTGCCAGGTATTGGTTTACTCAAAAATACTTTTGTTAAACTTCTACTATGTGCATAGTACCTGACAGTGCTTGAAAAACATGATTGCCAGGAGATACACTTAAATTCAATAAAATTTTATGAAGCTAGTGCTCAGTGTTGTGTCAAGAATACTGCTCGTAGTTTTGGAGACTACACAGATAAGTAAGACAAGGCTTCTACCTCTGAGTTGATGGTGGTATAGCTTGGGTGACAAATCTTAGGAGAAATAGCTCTGTTCTTTGTGGTTATAATAGGGCAATGTATAAACAGCTATGGGGACACAGTGGAGACAGCAGTTAGTTCTCTGAGAAGAAGAAAGAACAGAAGTAATAAGGAAATTCAAGGGAAAGGGAAAATGCAGAACAAATGCATGTTTATGAATACGGAGAGTCTGTTTCCTGGAGAGTAGGGAGCTTTCATTTGTATGTTATTAGATGGGAATAACCATTCTTTAAATTGAGAAACTACACTCTTCCCAATTTTTCCTTAGAGAATCAGCTTTCACTGGCCTTAGTCTACATTACCAGCATACCTACACAACAATTTTTTTGAGTGCTGTGATTTGGCTTAATGAAACCTGTCTAAAGAGCAGTTACCAAATGAGAATTATTTTTCCCGTAATATCACTGTATGATTAACTGACTACTCTAATGTGTTAAAGAAAACATCATAAAACTTAACCAGGGAAAATGTTCTTTATTTTCTAGTTAGTCTGGTCAGGAAACACTTTGACTATTTACGCCATTCTCTCTACCTGTCAGGTTCTTATGGGTGCCTCAAGTGTACATAATTTTAATGTATACTGTGAAAAGTATTTTACAGTCTGTGTAATACAGTGTTATAGTCTACATCCACATATTAATTTGCCTTTAATTTTATTATATATATGTATATGTATGTACTATACAATATATATATATATATTTTAAAATGAGGTACTTCAACATCAGACACTTAATGATGGTTCTTTGTCAACAAACAACAAATCAAACTGACCCCATCAGTCAGTCAAACTTATCACCAGATTAGCCTGACTTTTCTTCTACACCCTTGACAGACATGAAGAGGATCAAAGCTGTAACTTTTAGCATAATAGATTAGCATCTAAAATTCTTTCCCACTAGTGTGGTTAGCAAGGAGGTAGCTTCATAAGGAGTTTTTGAGCTGAATATTTTAATATCATTATACCTTAAACACAGTTAAGAAGGTAAATGAAAACTGTACAGTGAATATTTTCCTTGTATATATAAATAGATATAGAAAACCTTAATGTTGAAGGGTACCTCTGTTTCTAATCTTTACAGGAGAATGTGGAAGGAGGAGACTGCAGTCGTTGCAAATCTGGCTTCTTCAATTTGCAAGAGGATAATCCTAAAGGTTGTGATGAGTGTTTCTGTTCAGGGGTTTCCAACAGATGTGTGAGTTCCTGTTGGACCTATGGCAATGTAAGCAGCCATCTTTTAACTCTGTATTCTTTTCCATGGGACTTCTTGCTCACTGTTGTTTTTCTTTGGTTAAGACATTAAAAAAAAATCCTTTTAGTGAGTTTCTACTTAAAACTGTCACTAGGAAGTGATGGAATTATCGTCTTAAATGTTATTTGTGTGACATTGATGAAATCCTTTAAGGTTTTATCTGTAACAATGTCTGGAATCTCTTAGAATAAGTAGCCACTAGCCTTTTGACCGTCCATTATTAGTATGTGAAACAGGAATGGAATTAATGTTGTTTTGAACCCAAGAGGAGATGATTCAATAGAGAAAACATCAGACTGTTATCAGAAGAATCACATTTTCCTTTTCACTTCTAATTTTTCTATAGAGGTTAAGAAAAACTCCTTTATCATCTATATTTAACACGTATTACCAACTAGTCTTTAGTTATTATTTGAAGTTACATAGGCTCTTTCATTGTTGAAATGGGTCACTAAATTTGGACATTACCTTCATTCTTAATTAATTTGAAAATTTTCAATTTTCAAAACTGAAGAATTTCTGTAAGTAGTAATTTGAATAAGTAATAATTTTTAAATTGTTAAACCATTTAGTCAATACTGGGATTTTCTTATTCTAAAGTAAACATATTTACCTTTCTACCTCCACTCCCCACTCTACTCCCTACTCCCTTTTCTACTTTGAGCAGAGAGAGGTTTGTCTCCCTATAGAAGAGATGTGAGAGGAGAATGGGACCTTTGGAAAATTTTAAATAGCCTATGCAGCTGGAGCCTAAGAGTGCCGAGTGTCAGGATGCAGGCTGGAGAGAAAGATGTCTAGATGGGGAACAAGAATCCATACCATATAGGACTAAGCATGCTAAGAAATTGGGATCTCATTCTTGGGGAGTCATTGAAGGATTTTAAGCAGAGCAGTGACATGATCAAACTCATGTCCGAAGAATGTTATTTCAATGAACTGTCCTCCAAAAATTTTTCCTTTCAGCTTCAACCAGCTAACTAATCCATACACAACTATCAAATATTTTTCTTTGCCTGTATCGCTTTAAAACCAGGTCTGAAACGTATGGGCAGTTTTTCATTGTACTTTCACGTTATTGTCTAAATATGAAATCTATACATACTTTATCAAATGCATTGCTTTGGGCACAGATTTCATAGAATCCATGAATGGGCACCTCATTTTGTTTAGAGAGTCCCACTCCATCCTACAGCCTTCTGAAAAATACTTTCAATTTCATAGCCAGTAAGTGGCAGGACTGACACTCAAACCTTGGTTTTCATAATTAAGTCCACTTCAATAAGTCTTCTGGAAAGAACTTTCTCGGGTCTTAAAATGTCTGAAGGGTAACACTGGGAAGGGAAGAAGAAGAAGGAATATATTCTTGCCTAGCTATAGGGTTAATATTGGAGAAAATTATCAGAGTGATTATAACTCTATCCCATTCCCAGGCTCTCATTTTCCATTGTACCTGTTTTTGTTCCTTTTTGGGGGGGCAATGATTCCACAACTTTGAGGCATGCAGAATTAAATAACCTCTGTATAACATAAACACATCACCGACTAACCGATGACATTTGCTGGCCAATAGTATTTATCAGGGGGCTAATTTATAAAATAAAAGTGGAAGCTGAGGGTTGTTTAGGTTACCTTTATTATTTTCTATCCTTAATTCTTTATTACTTTAAATTATCATAAAATCAGGGTCTCAGATATTTGAACATTTTCTTTTGAGTTTTTTTTTTTCTATTTTCTTTGGAAGATTTACTTTCTGCTCTCACGTAATCAGAGATAGTATTCATCTTGATATTTGCATATTTTTCTATCAGATTTTAACCTTAGCCTTACTACTAAAGAAGACATTTTTGAAATGTTTCAGTCACATGTTATCATCGTTACCATTTTTGCTCCACCCACCCACAACACCAAGCGGTTGACACATACCTAGTATGCCCCTGCTAGCTGCAGACTTTACTAACCAGCATTTAGTCCTGACCAGGTGAGACAGTTTCAAATGAGACTGGTAACTGTGTGCCCGCCCTTGCTGGAGTATAAAGACGGAAGAAAAAATCATCATGTATGCCCTTATTCCTCCTTAAAGGCCTCTTCCTTTTGCTGGGATATTGGCTATGGGTCCCTACCTCACTCCAGAGCTGATGGAAAGAAATAGGTTCTGTATTGTGAGCTGTGGCCATGGCAATGACCTGGTGGATTCAATGTCTTTAAGCTACAAAGTGGAAATTTAAATAAGTGGGTGGGGAGGAAATGGATGAAAAGCCACCTTTCAGGCACTTGCATATTTTCTCTCTTTTCTTCATCTGCTTTACAAATACATATGTAACACCTTTTGAAGTATTTTTTTCCATAAGCAAGAAGAAATTACTACGAATGAAAATATGAAATTCAAAGGACAAACTATGCAACAAATTTATAACCATTGTGTAATGTTGAATGAATTTCTCTTTAAGAAAATGGTATTTGTAATCACAATTAAAAAAAAAAATCTTTGGATCAATAAAAACAAAATAATATCATCCAAACTTCTAGAAATATCAGGAAAAAATGGAAGCCTATGTGAGTCTATATGCTAAGTGCTAAGTTTAATGCTATTTTCAAGGCTCATATTTTCCTAAATGTTTATAGGTTTTTGTTTTTGTTTCTTTCCAAAAAACGGACACCACAAGGAAGATAAAAGAGAAAGGAAACTGACGGATTTTTTTTTTTTTTTTAAATTAATGTTACTTGGGTGTTTTCTTTAAGATTCAAGACATGAGTGGCTGGTATCTGACTGACATCTCCGGTCACCGGCGTGTGACTCCCTGGCAGGATGACTTTGATCCACCCCAGCAGATCAGCATCAGTACCACGGAGGTCCAGAGAACCCTGCGGCAGGGCTACTACTGGAGTGCACCTCCTCCTTACCTGGGGAACAAGGTAAGGCCCTACCTACAGTGCTGGCTTTGCATCACTTTGCTTTAACTGAACCATAATAGGAATGATTTTTATTTGGAATTTAAAAAAAAGATGAAATCAAATATATATTGTAATGGATCATCAGAACCAGTGGAATCAGATGGAGTTGGGCATTTTGTCCATGTCCCAAGAGTGAGGTCTGCGGACAAGAAATTGGTGGGCATGGTGCCTAGCACAGGTACTTTACCCCACTGGTGTTCTATGGAAACTTTTTGAATGAACAGATGAATCAGTGAAGCCATTAGGGTATTTTGTGACACAGATGGTAGTTATTGGAAGAAACCAGGCTGTGTTTACTTGAATTGGCTGTTTTTCTAGAATATTCTATGGTGGGATATTTACTGAAGTCTTCCTTGTCTGCTTTTATTTCATTTCAAAACTGATATTCAGGAGAGCTCTTTTTCTTCTACCTTGTATGAATGTTAATTGGAAATGAAATTTATTACATAACTAATTAAATGCTTGCCATGAAGCTTACGTAAACAACGTATTTCCTGGAACTCAGAAAGAGACCTACCCCTACAAGAAGTGCCAGATTGAAAGCTCATGTTGGTTTTGAAGTCCACTGATAGATATATAAAAACATACACAGATAAACAAATGTAGCTGTGTTAGAAATGCAGGCTTTTTCTCCCCCTGTGTGGATTAATAAATAAAAATAAATTCAGATTTATTTTTATTTTGCCCAATAATTTGTTGGAAACAAAATTTGATTTAATATTTTTGAATGTGAATGCTTGTGATACCAGGCAAAGGTGGTGGGACTCTCTGCCTGATGCGTTCAAATGGTCAATTCCTGAGAGGAAAAGAGTTTATTGCTAGGTGTGAAGCAAGAGATCAGATGGCTTATCAGCCTAAAAAAAAATCTGTCTCCCTGAACTGCAGTAATTTTGATAGTTTTATAGTTTCAAAAGATAGGCAGATTTTAGAATAATGAGCAAAATGGCCCAGATGATGTAATTAGAGGCAATCTAATTATTGAGCATGTGCAGATTGATTGCATTCTTAGTCACAGAATGTATGTAAGAAAATAGTGGCTTTAATATGATGATAGGTGTGCTTTTTAGTATTATAATGAGGTATAGGTCACTTATAGGTTAAAGTCTAAGCTAGTGTGCATGTCAGGAGGGCACATTTTGGTTAGATCCAGCTTTGGTTATCAAGATAAACTTTGGAATTGGGGTGGGTAAGTTCTGGGCTGACCCAAGGCTCTTCAGTAATAAACATTATGGACTGTCTTTAGTGATCACAAGACTCCAAAGTTGAAAAACCGGATAAAATGGGTACAAGTGAATATCAGTTATAAGGTTTTTACAATCACAAGGGCACAGATAAAGGCTATAAAATCATTATCAGATATCAAGGCAGCTGTATCATAATTCAGAGATTTCAGATATATTCTTCTGTCTGCTCTAATATACCAGAAATTAAAAAAGGAATATCTATAGAATGATTCAGTCATAATCATCCCTTAAATTCTAACTTCTAGGTTACACCTGCTTATTCTGTGAGTGTTAATATTTAGTCAGTTGAGTTGAATTACCCAATTGGCGAAAAACTGTGATGGTCACAGAACAATCCTTTAGTGAATTGATGCTACTTAAAGCCTACTTTTCACCTATAAGAATATAGCACTGCTTTTGAAGAAACCTTCATTGATTAAACAAATAAATGCATATTTTTAGTTAGTTGTTCTCCTGTATGGTATGCCAGCATTCAAATAGAAAAACTTGATAGTTGGTATGTTCCTCAGTGAACGGGAACTGGTGGTTTTAGCTGATGGAAAAAGTTTCAGCTTATGGCCATCTTATATTTAACAGGCTTCTAATTGCTATTATGAAAAATGTGTAAATGAATAGAAGATATTTCAATGAATATGTATTTTAAAGAGCCAGCATATGTTGCATAAAATTCAATAGCTGTAATAAAAATCTAATTAAACTTTATTTGCACGGCCCTTTATGACAAGAAGTCACATTATACTACTCTATTTAGGAACCTCCTGTATTCCCAGTATGAATAAAACAACATGCAAGACTTGAATACTTACTGCTTAAAATTGCCAAAAACAAAATTTGCCTTTTATTTTTACTAAAAGCTTTCAGAAGTTCAGAGAATAGCCTTGGGTCAAAATTAGATGGGTTTCAGATGTCTTATTTTTCTGACAATGGTGAAATTTATTTAAAGATAGCTTTTAATAGAAATTTTCCTTGCTATATTTTCCATCATTTCATCTTTGGTCATATGCTTTTTCTTTCTGTTGGCTGAAAATCAACTTGACAGAAGGAAAGCAAGCAAATGGGATATTAAATAGCATCAGAGCAAAGAATTTGGACATCCTGTTCATAGTTGTTGGTTCCCAAAGATAACTTCCCTTATCCTGGCTGACCTATTTCTTATAACCACCCACAGTGAAGTACTTCATATTCTCCTGCAGATCATTTTCACATCAAAAAGCTATGCTTGTCTGTGCTCCACTTTCCATTCAGTGAACAAAATGATGGTAACAGGGTGTGCAAATTGTTTGAATATGGAAGACATTTTTTAAATGTAATTTGGAGGCCCTTAGTGGTTTACTGTCAGACATCTCGCTATGAATGAAACAATCTGCCTTAATAACTGAACCATATAAATTTTTGATACTACAATGATACTGCAAGCTCTCACAAATTACCACAGTACATCTTAACTGTCATGTCACATCACGTAAATTATAGTCATGATGACATGCTTAGCTGGGTTGATTTAATGTCTTGCTAAGGAAATGGAAAATTATAGGGCCTTGTTTGTAAATTCAGTAAAGCCACTTTTCTAAATAGTGGCAGCTAAATTCCTTACCAGTAATTGCTGTTTGAATGAGAGCTGTTGCCAGAAACTGACAGAAACAGTATATCAAGATATGAGTGCATCTGTTTAAATACTGAATTTCATTTACATCCGTGACCTGGAGGCTGTGAGTATGTAATCTCTCTCCCCCTTTTTAATGTTAATTCCTAAGTCTAAACAATATTAATGAGATGCTATTAACTTTTCCTAAATATTTAGATACCCACTTTTCAAACATTTTCCAAGTAACTTGGTTATAGGACTTTTTGTAACATAAGGGAGATGTCCTGTGAATATTCTGTTATACTGAAGATGCCACATGCATGTCCCTCCCTTTTGTAGCACCTAACTCCAAATAAGAACAGTGCCCTCCCATGAGATAGGCTTTCATTTGCTAACATAGCGGGCTCCCTGATCATAAAAAAACTGAAAAATGTTGGCCACTTTTGCAAAGGAGTACTTTATCCTATGAAGCATTTTTATTGATTGCAGTTGCTCTTTGGACTAATGAGGTATAAATAAGTGATTAAAAGTGTGTATGAATAGTGGATGTGGTCTAGAAAAATCTAGCACATTTTTGTGTTGCCTGTTTACAAAATTCCCATGATGCGTCTATGTATGAATTCCTCCATAACAATCTTGAAAATGCTTTTTCTCTTCTGTGAGTGAATATTTGCCTCAATTGGCACAATCAAGTACTAATTTTCCCCTCATTCTAGATAGTCAGTGAGATTTAGTCAGGCACCCACAGGGCTATACAAGGCACCATTTCATTTATAAAATGCTTGGCAAATGTTAATGCTTGGTTTCAGGACATTTTTTAAAGCATGGAACTAGGCAAGAATGGAAAGAGCTAAGACAGAGAGTCCTGCTGGTTTTCTGCAAGCTGCTGCAATTCGGAAACAGTTTGGGAATTTCAGAGTTGGGATAATTTACTGTTTTAGTAAACTAATGCTGTTGGAACATTGAAATAGTCATTTACTTAAGGTTACCCTAGTGGCCTGAAATGGTTAGTGCAGCTTCCAAAAGCAATTCTCTGTGTCTGTAAATTTCCCAAAGAATCTGGCTCAGCCTGTCTACTGTTCCTGCATCACTACTGAGATTTGAAAGTCTGTCTCTGAACATTATTAGAGTAATTTTATGTGATTTGTTCTTTATAAGACAATGCTTATTTTCTACAACATCAAGCTGTCTTTTTCTGTATCTAGCTTAGGGAAGCTTTTAAATTATTACATGTAGATGCCAAGAATACCTGTAGCCTAGCTTAAGATGCACATTTTGAGAATTGCTAACATAATAGCATCTGGCTTCTAAAAGTATTCTTTGGTAAACTCCTTTGTTATGGTTGCTTGACTTTCAGTTCTACCTGACAGATCCCAAATTAAAGCTGTGGATTTGAAGAAGGACATTGATGTTTGAGATTTATAGGACCAGGAGGTAGTACTTGTCACATAGAAGGAGGCTCAACAAATACTTTGTGATTGATGCTATGTGCTTAACAACAACAACAACAACAACAAAATCATTTTGATTAGGTTGCTCAGAAATAATCCTTGAGTTGGTATTTATGTAAGAGTTAAAAAATGATTTTGATATTGAAAAAAAATTAAAACTCACTAACAAGCAAGATCCTTCTCTTTCTGGCAGCATAGTTTGCATTTGTGACTTCTTTGCTTCTCATTATGAAAATTATTCCAAAGTGAAGTTCAAAACCCTCTCTCTCATCCTTAACTTCCCATAATTTGTCTAGGATTAAATGGATTAAGAAGGTCATTATGTATATGAAGAATGGCATGACCATAAAAATAAATATGATAAATCAACTGTGATTGATTTACTGCCTGGAATAAAACAAATGAATTGTTAGGAATAAATGAGAAAACAAATATTTTTTAAAAAGCCCAAACAAAACAAAACCAAAAACCAAGGACTCATTTTTGTTATGGTAGAGCCTTTGCAAAATTAACTCACTTAGTAGGACTCAAGTTCAAAAATAAAAATCTCCCAACCTTACATATGTGGCATATTATTGCTATTTTTTAGTAATTTCATAACATTGATATTTTTCCTAAATTAATTTATAAAGCACTAATTCTAATATTGCAAGTTATTTTACAATAAAGAATTTTAATATTCATATATATTCTTCTGTTCACAGTGACTTAAAATGCAGGTAATAGGAAAAGGTCAGTCTTTACTCTTGATCAAGTGAATAAGTACTAGATGGAGAAGATATGGTTTAACAACATCTTGGTGGGGAAAAAATTTTGATAGGAACTTGCTGGTCAGGGCAAAGGAGGTGATGGTTACACAGATCTGCATAAAACACATGTCACCTAAAATATCCAACTTACTTGAGAGTTTCTGTTTTCCAAATTTTAAGTTACATAACCAAGGCCACCCACTAATAAATCAAGGTATCCCAACTCAAAGAGACACAGCCAGGATTGTAATCCAAATGTTTCTAGCCCTTTTTAATGAATCATTTTTTTCTTTAGGTTATGCTTATTGGTTCCAGTAAGATATTTGGTTTTGAAATAGAATTGTTGAAGCAGCTTATCCAAAAGAAAGCATAAGAAAAGAAACAATAAAGATATGAACTTTTATATAAATGTAAATTAATGAAATAGAAAACAAATATCAACAGAGAGGACACAAAGCCAAAAGCTTGTTTTTTAAAAGTGTTACTAAGTTCTGGCAAGATTAATTGAGGAAAAAAGGAGATAAAGGCACACATAACCAATTTTAGGATTATAAAAATGGACATAATTAAAACTATGTCAGAAAATAAAAGTAAGGAATACAATGGAAAAACTTTACACATAATACATTTGGTTGCTTAGAAAAATTAATAAATTTCTAGAAAAATGCAATTTAATGAAACTGACTCAAGGAGAAAAAGCTACAAAGTCATATAAACATTAAAATAATAGAATCAGTAGTCAAAAGAGATCTTTCCACAAAGATAACACAGACAATAGAACAATGGGGAATACTCCTAAATTAATTTCATGTGACTTTTATATTCTTGTTATATAATGAGGGTTTTTGAAAAGAACATCACTATCTAAACTTAGTCATGAAAATAGATGCAAACATACTGAACAAAATGTTAACAATCAAAATCTATCAGTGTATAAAAATGGTGAAACTAAATGGGCCAAGGTGGATATATGAAGGAATTCAAAGTTGGTGTAACATTAAAAAATCAGATTAAATAATTGACCATATAGACTGATTAAAAGAGAAAAAAACCCAATTATCTCAATAGATGAGGAAAAAGAATTAAGTAAAATTAAATAACCATTCATCCAATAACTAGGATTGAAAAGATACTTCTATGAATGCTAAAGAGCAACTACACTAAAATCTATAGCAAATATATTATTTAATCTAAAATGTTGAAAACATTTCTTAGTATGATGAACATGAAACAATTCTCACTATCAGCACTTTTGTTTAAGATAATAGTACAGGAGCTGGGCAGTGCAGTAAGATAAGAAAAAAGTTACAAGGATTGGAAAGGAAGAAATAAAACTGTTATTTACAGATGATATGATTGTCTGCTTTGCAAACTCAAAAGAACCTACAGATAAATATTAATAAGTGAGTCAAGAAGGGAGTTGTATATCAGATTAATACTTAAAAGTCAATTGTGTGTTTTTACATCAGCAACAATCACTTTTTTAAAAGCACTTTAGAAAGAAGCCATTTGTTATACAATAAATATTAAGAGCAAAAGATGAAGAATAGTCAAGATCCTCCTAAGGAAGGCAGGAGATGAGATTTGAATAAAATGTTATTTGATATAGACTTAGTATATGTGTAGAAAGATGTAATGATTAATACAAAATGGTATTGGTGTGAAAAGAGATAAATAAACCAAGAGAACTGAAAAATTGCCCAGAAATATCCCATATTTGTAGAGATATTTAATTTTCACCCCAAAAGGCATTGTAGATTAATGAAAATAAGACATACCATATAATAAATGGTTCTGGAACCAATGGTTATCTAAAGAGAGAAAGAAAATCTTGCATCTCTATTGCACATTATAGATAAAAAAGAAATTCCAGTTGAAACAAAGAATAAAGTTTTAAAAACCATATATAAAAAGATTAAGCAGACAAACATGCATTGAGATTTCTACTTCTGATCATGATTAAATGACAGAATCTGGATTTATCCACCTACCATAAACAATAAGACAACTTGAAGAAAATGTGAAACAACAGTTTTTAGCCACTGGATAACAAACAGTTTAGGACTGTGATCCCTGAGAAAAGAGAAACAAATAAGTGAAGTTTACAACTGCCCCAGATATTTGCCTGGGGACAGTTTCCAGAGTAAAGTGCATGGAGAGAAAACCCAGACAGAAGCAGAGCATCATCTTGCCAAGATGAAAGAGAGATTGGAGCTCAGTGGGGCCAAGAGAGCTAGAATTTGTAGGTCAGGGTACAAAAGAAGAGGTAGCTGCATGGAGAGAGAGAGAGAAAGAGAGAGAGAGAGACAGGGAGAGAGAAAATCCAGATATCTGTAAAGGGAAACCTCTGGCCTGACAGTATTGAGTTCAAATGCATGAGAAAACTACTGAAGGCTGGGGAAAGAACCATCAAAAAGTAGTAAGAGGGGAATTCCTGGAGCTGACACAGATAATAGTTCATTTTCCCACCACTCAGAGTGGAATGCTTTCAAATAGAGAGGATATCAGGTAAAATTCTCAGAAGGCATTGCCTCAGTCTAAAGGATCCACATTAGTCTCCAGCTACAGCTGCTTTGGCTTCAGCCTGGCGAAATTTAAAAGCAAGGCTTGAAGAATCCAATCTATTTCAAACAAATTAACTGCATGCCGGAACAAAGTACAATACCACTTAATTAATTACAACATAATCTAGTACCCAACAACCTAAAATTTATAATTCCTGGCATCAACTAAAAAATTAGCAGGCATATAAAGAAACAGGAACATATGACTCCATAATCAGGAGGGAAATATCAATAGAAACAGACCCCAAAATGACAGAAATGATGGAACAAACAAAAAAAGATGTTAAAATGTCTATTATAAATATTCTCCATATGCCCAAGAAAGTAGGAGAAAATATGAACATTGATGAGGTGTAGAATAAAATATATTTTTAAAAGATCCAAATGGAACTACTAGAGATGAAACTTTCAGTGTCTAAAATGAAACATACACTGTATTGATATAAAAACAGATTTGATTCTGCAGAAGAAAAGATTAGTGAACATTAAGACATGGCAATCGAAACTATCCAAAATAAAGCACAGAAAGAAAAGATACTAAATAAAATAAAATAAGCAAAACTTTAATACCCTATGTAATGATATCAAGAATCTAATAAATATATAATTGTAGTTCCAGAAGGAGAAGTGAGATTGTGGGACATGAAAATATATTTGAAGAAACCATGGCCAAATTTTTTTCCAAATTTAATGAAATTATACATCCATAAATCCATGTAACTAATAAACATAGCAAGAAAAACAAATAAAAAGCAAATTAAAGAAAAACCCCAGGAAAACCATGCCAAGGTATATCAGAATCAAATTGTTTTTTTTAAAAATGTGGTAAAGAAGTAAAGAGAAAAACTTAAAAGCAGTCATAGAAAAAGACATAATATGTACAGAAGAAAAAGGATAAGAATGACAGCAGATTCTTTTCAGAAATTATACAAGCCAGAATACAGTGCAGATATTTGATATTTTAAAGTATTGGGGGGTAGTAAGGAGAGAGAAAAAGCACACACAGACACACACACACACACACACACACACAGAAATCTCTCAAGGTGTAGAATACTTTATCAAACCATATCTTTCAAATATGAAGACAAAGCAAAAGACATTTTCAGAGAATGAAAAGCTGAGATCATCCACTGCCAACAGATCTATACTAAAAGAAATGTAAAGGAAAGTTCCTCAGGCAACAGGAAAATGATACCAGATGGAAATTTGTATCTTCATAAATAAATTAAGAGCATGAAAAAGGTACATATTATTGTCTTCTGCATTGTGTAATGCCAGCTAATACAGGACCTCCTATCAGTCATTTGTTTAGGCCTAGGGCCTAACACAATGGTTATTCAATAAATAACAAGCACATACACATAAAATAGAACTTCAAGTGGTACTATAAAATTTTCTCCCCGAGGTTGCTAAAAGGAAGACAAGAACATAAAAAGGCCCCATTTCTGCAGCTCGCATTGGTTACATCAAAACTACAGATGATAAACTAGCATCAGTTTGAAAGTGTTTTGATCAATTCATAATGTAAAACATTACATTTAAAAAATCTCCTTTTCAATAAGTTTTTAACACTCCTATTCCTTGTGCAACTCAGTGGAGGAAATCAGGAACCAATGGATTGTTGATTCTGAATCGCTCAAGTTCGTGTGGGGCACACCTGCGATATGCAGCGAGAAAAAGTGTACACAGAGTCCAACAGCTTGCTGAGTTTCAGAGACAGAGATTGGTGCTTGGGGAAGTCAAGCAGTTAGGTATTTTAAGTTAGATTTCCAAGGAGGAGAGAGTTGCACTAAGGGAGGAAATACCTTCAAAGAAGTCTTTGACTGTGTAGGAATATGGATATTAATGAGAAGCCTGGGCAAGACTCTAGAAAGAAAGGCAGAACAATTTCCACAACTAACAGAGAGCTCATAATAGTTTGTATTCTCGTACCCAGAGAGGAAAGACATCATAATACACAAGGCATCAGACCAAAGTCTGCTCTAAATAAAAGAAAGAGAGAAAATGTTTGTTCCTGTTTGCTAAAGCTGCCAAAATGCAAAATACCAAAATGAATTGTCTTTTATAACGAGGGTTTTTATTGGTTCACAAATTTACTGTTCTAAGGCCATGAAAATGTCCCAATTAGGGCACCAAGAGGTGGATACCTTCTCTGAGGAAAGGCTGATGGCATCCGGGGTTCCTCTGTCACACAGAAGGCACATGACTGGCTTTGCTGACCCTTTTCTCCAAAATGTCTCTGGGTTTCTGTCTTAGCTTCTCTCTCTCTTGTGCATCCTTGCTTGTTCTCCCAGGCTATTTCTCTGGAAGTGTCTGGGGGTCCTCTCTTAGCTTCTTGGGGGCAAACTCTGAATTTCATCTCTTAGCTTCTCTCCTGGTTCTGGTTTCAATGGCTGTCTCCAAAATATTTCTGGGCATTTTTTCTCTAAGTGTCTCTGAGCTGTCTTCAGAATGACTGCACCTTTTATCCTCTCATAGAGGATGCCAGTAAACTAATTAAGACCCACCTTGAATGGGCAGAGGTACATCTCCATGGAAATAATCTAATTAAAGGATCCCACCCACAATTGGGTAGGTCACATATCCCTGGAAACAACTTAATCAAAAGGTCCCACCCACAGTAGGTCTGCTCCCACAAGATTGGATTAAAGAATATGGCTTTTGTGGGGCACATAACAGATTCAAATCAGCACACAGAGAGAGATCCATTTCATTCCGAGAAATTTAATGGTGCACACACATACACACTCAGAAATCAAAAACCCTTTAAGGAATAAAACAAAATCCAGGAACCAACAATATAAATAACAATGTCCAGCATCCAATAAAAAATTGTAAGGCATCCAAGGAAGCAGGAAAATATGACTTATAACCAGAAGAAAAAATAATAATAGAATAGACCCAGAAATGATGGAGATAATTTCCAAGCACACAAAAATATGTGAAATCATAGTCCCTGAAGGATGTGAGGGGAAATAAAAAAATATTTGAAGAAATAATGACTATTTTCCAAATTTAATGAAAAATGTAAATCTACACATCCAAGAAGTTCGAAGAATCTCAAGCAAAATAAAATACCAAGGTACATTGTACTCAAATTGCTAAAATAAGTGGTAAAGAGAAAAAAAATTTAAGTTTCCAGAGGTAAAAGACATTATATATAGGGAATAAATGGAAGAGTCAGAGCCAACTTCGTTTTGGAAACAATGTAAACTAGAAGATGATGGAGGATCATCTTTAAAATGCTACGTGAAGAAAAACCATTTACCTAGAATTCTGTTCAAAAATGAAGGTGAAATAAGGACTTTTCAGACATACAAAAGCCAAAAAATGTCATCCTAACAGAACTGGATTAAAGCTAATAATTCAGGAAGTCATTTGTGCAAAAGGAAAATGTTACCTAACGGCAATACAGATCTACACAAAGGAATGAAGAGTACTAGGCAGAGCAAATATATGGGAAAATATAAAGTTTTTTTCTTTATAAATCTCTTTAAAAGATAGCCAATTGTTTAAAGTAAAAATAATAAAAATGTATATTGGGTTATATAACATTGTAAAATATATAACCACAACAACACAGAACAGGGAGAAGGGAAATGGAAGCTACTGCTGAAATATGCTTGCACTTGTATGAAGTGGTTTGATATCACTTGAAGATAGATGTGATAAGTTAAGGAGGTATATTGTAAACCCTAGAGCAACTTCTCAAAAATAAAACTAATAGGTAAAGCTAATAAAAACAATAGTGGAGATAAAGTGAAATCATAAAAGTTGCTAATTAATCAAAAAGAAGGGAAAAAGAACAGAGGATAAAGGGACAAGAAGAAAAAAATTAGCAAGATGGTAGATGAAATGCAACCATACTTTCAATAAAAGTAACTAATAACATGGAGAGATTGTCAGATTGATAAAAAGGTAAGATCCAATTAGATAGTCTCTGTAAGTAACCTA